>NC_134793.1:15904043-15919043 GCF_046742065.1 Oratosquilla oratoria | reverse complement strand
ATTCATTTATTCACATGTTTATTTATGTATTCATTCGTTCATTTATTTATTTATTTATCTATTTATTTATTTATTTATTTATTTATTTATCAATTTATCTGTATGTTTATTACCGATTCATTCATTACTTTATTACTGAGAAAGAGGATTTAAATGAAGAACTGTTTTACGGTAATTAAACAAAACACTGATCAGGAATTGCTTTATTCATTTACTCTCAATCAAACGAACAAATAACTGTGAAATTAAACATTTCAGCTGAAGGCGATTAAACTAGGATCGTTAACGACACAGTAGTTCCTGCTATCTCACGCTTTTTGCTCATTTTCAATTATTACTTTTTTTTTACTTATCCTCATTTGGTATAAATGATTGAGATTAGTATAGTACTAATACAGTAGTGAGGAAAAGTTCATTAATTGACTAATGTATTATGTTTATGTTTATATATATGTATATATATATGTATATATATATATATATGTATATATATATATATATATATATATATGTATATATATATATATATATATATATATATATATATATATATATTTGTGTGTGTGTGTGTGTGTGTGTGTGTGTGTGTGTGTGTGTGTGTGTGTGTGTGTGTGTGTGTGTGTGTGTGTGTGTGTGTGTGTGTGTGTGTGTGTGTGTGTGTGTGTGTGTGTGTGTGTGTGTGTGTGTGTGTGTGTGTGTGTGTGTGTGTGTGTGTGTGTGTGTGTGTGTGTGTGTGTGTGTGTAAATGTATATGTATATGTATATGTATATGTATATGTATATGTATATATACATTCGTAAGTGTATGTGTATATGTATATGCATGTATATGTGTATGTGTATATGTATATGCATGTATATGTGTATGTGTATGTGTATATGCATATGTATATGTATGAGTATGTGTATGTGTATGTGTATATGTATGTGTATGTGTATGCGTATGTGCATGTACACGTGTATGTGTATATGTATGTATATATATGTATATACCTAAATGTTTATATCATATAACAAATGCAAACATTGTATTAAGATAAATCATATTCAACCATAATTCACGTAGATGAATTATTTCTTCCATTCTGTTTCACATTTACCAGCATTAAGAAAAATGTATATAGATGATGGAATAATTCCTCCTCTTCTTTCATTTATATTCTATATATCCTTTGATATATCATGCATATATGTTCGTGTTTACATATTTTCAGTTGACTTCACCAATATCTTTATTCCTTTTTCCATAAGATTTTGATTTAAATAATTTCTCGTGTCTTTCTTTCTATATTCTCCCTTTGCCAAGATGTCTTCTTCTTCTTCCGTTCCCTGTCTCTTTCCAGTCATCAACTTGATCTGATTTTTCATCCATTTCCTCAATTGCTTTCCATCCGTAGGCTGGAAAGGGGGTAATTGGAAGCGTGTTGGGCTCACATTGGCTTAGTCGTGGGTTCGAGTTCTTCGTTTTTGCACGATTACAAGTGGTAACTGTTACTTGCTAGGACAGTGCCTATAGTGCTTTAGGGCATAGGTTGTTACTTCGTACGGAGCTATTCAGCGCCTCTTGGCGTAGGCTCCTTACCTCTTGTTTATGAAGCTTCTGAGTATAAGAACAGCAGCTGCGAAGGACCTATTAAATGCACAGGATGAATGGATATATAATGAGTAAATCAACGAACGAACGAAAATTAAATAAAACAAGGAGATATGCGAACAAGTGAATGAACAAATGAATAAATGAACTAATGAGTGAATCAGATATAGATAAATGAAAATACATCTGTAAAATCAAGGTTTATAATATTCTTTCTGAAGTACAATGGATAATACAGGAAGCAAGTATCAAGATGAACAGGGGAAGCAAAAAGAAATTCAGAGTAAATAAAACGTATCATTTGTAGTAGACAGAGATAGTTACATATAACAACTTGACAAGAGAAAATGACAAAACATTATATACATATCTAGTTATAAATATATTAGAAACAAAATTAAAAAAAAAAGCTGGAAAAATAAGAGGTAGAATGTCGAGAAGAACAGAGACGTAGGGCTGACTTCCATTGAAGAAAATATATTTAGCAACGATATGACGTAATCACAGAAAATGGGTTCGTCCTTCCCAGAAAAGAAATGAAAAAAAAAAATCAAAGAACGACAGCAAGAAAGTTGAATAATACTGCAAATAAGAACAGAGAAAAACTTTAAAAAAGTGTTGAAAATATCTAGAAACCGGATAATAAAAGAAATAAATAAAAGAAGAGAGAAAATACTCAAGGAAATATGAACCTTTTGCTGACAGTGATGAATCGGCTAATTCGATGCATGAATGAAACTCGATCATTATCAATATAAATCCAGTGGGAAAAAAATCAAGACTTTTGTTGGCAGAAAAGGAAAAGAATTGAAACAGTTATTGCTAGGAGAGGCGAGGATCTCTCTCCATAGATTGTGTCGAGAAGATAAAGATAAATCGGATTTGAAATATGTCGCTTTCGAATGGTCTTTTTCAGAGCTTAGGGTAGAGCGTTTGAAGGTGAGACCCGAATTCATTGTCCCTATACTCACGATCACAGAGAACGGAGTTGTGTGTGTGTGTGTGTGTGTGTGTGTGTGTGTGTGTGTGTGTGTGTGTGTGTGTGTGTGTGTGTGTGTGTGTGTGTGTGTGTGTGTGTGTGTGTGTGTGTGTGTGTGTGTGTGTGTGTGTGTGTGTGTGTGTGTGTGTGTGTGTGTGTGTGTGTGTGTGTGTGTGTGTGTGTGTGTGTGTGTGTGTGTGTGTGTGTGTGTGTGTGTGTGTGTGTGTGTGTGTGTGTGTGTGTGTGTGTGTGTGTGTGTGTCGTCTTTTGGCTTCATGTGTTTTATAAGTATAGCCTTTTTGCTTCATGTGTGAGGTAACTTTTATTTAGGAATAGTGAGAAGATGTAGTACAGGTTTCGGGTTAAACCGAATTTCACAGATTAATATTAACAACTGTCAATTGATTTATTTATATATATTTTTATATATCATATATCTATCTATCGTTTTCTTATTCAAATATATTCTTCTGTGTATTTATTAATCTATAAACTTATCCATTTACTCATTTATTAATTTATTAATTTATTAATTTATTCATTTACTCATCCATTCATTCATTCATTCATTCATTCATTCATTCATTCATTCATTCATTCATTCATTCATTCATTCGTTCGTTCATCCGTTCATTTATTCGCTTATTCGTTTATTCATTTACTCACTCATTTATTTATTTATTCATTTATTCATTTATTCGTTTATTTGTTTATTCGTTTATTCGTTTATTCACTTATTCACTTATTCACTTATTCACTTATTCATTTATTCATTTATTCATTTATTCATTTATTCATTTATTCATTTATTCATTTATTCGTTTATTCGTTTATTCGTTTATTCGTTTATTCGTTTATTCGATTATTCGTTTATTCGATTATTCATTTATTCATTTATTCATTTATTCATTTATTCATTTATTCATTTATTCATTTATTCATTTATTCATTTATTCATTTATTCATTTATTCATTTATTCATTTATTCATTTATTCTTTCATTCATTTATTCATTTATTCATTTATTCATTTATTCATTAAGTCATTTAGTCATTTAGTCATTTATTCGTTTATTCGTTTATTCGTTTATTCGTTTATTCATTTATTCATTTATTCATTTATTCATTTATTCATTTATTCATTTATTCATTTATTCATTTATTCATTTATTCATTTATTCATTTATTCACTTATTCATTTATCCATTTATTCATTTATTTGTTTACTCGTATTCATTTATTATTTAATTTATTAATAATTAATTTATTTATCAATTTTACATATAATCTAATATTATTTATTTACTGTTTATCTGTTTATTTACATGTATATTCATTGATATATTAATTAATTTATTAATTTATTTATTGATCTCTTTATCTATTTATCTATTTATCTATTTACCTAATTCTTTACCCATTTTTTTTTCTTCTTTGTTTGGAAGTTTTTATACTATGTTGTTGGTTTTATTAAGACATTTTAAGACAAAATGTTTGTTCTACCTTAATTATTTCCAACACCCAACTGTATGTACGTATGTTTTTATTATTATTATTATTATTATTATCATTATTATTATTATTATCATTATTATTATTATTATTATTATTATTATTATTATTATTATTATTATTATTATTATTATTATTATTATTATTATTATTATTATTATTATTATTATTATTATTACTAATATTATTATTATTATTATTATTATTATTGTTTTTGTTATTATCATTATAATTATTATTATTATTATTATTGTTATTATTATTATTGTTATTATTATTATTATTATTATTATTATTATTATTATTATCATTATTATTATTATTATTATTATTATTATTATTATCATTATTATCATCATTATCAATACTATCAATATCATCATTATTACTACTATCATTATTATCAATACTATTATCATTATCAATATTGTTGTCAATATTATTATCATAATCATCAATATTACTCTTTTATATATTTTTCTATCTAGCTTGTCACGATGAGAGTATACGTTCAGGGCTCTACAAGCTAGGGTACTGGTGAATCTGGTTGAAAATAGTCATCCAGAATAGGGATGGTGAAGCCAGGAAGATAAAAGAGGCCATCAAAGGGCGACTGACACCATCGAGGGCAACATAGAACAGAAAACGTGAGACTGAAAGAAAACGGAGAGTGTAACACGAAGGAATAATATTGAACATGCATGCATTTAAGCACAAGCATACAGGCACATACAGATATGTATATACACATACGCCCATTCACACACACACATGTACACACACACACTTACACACATGCGCGCGCGCGCACACACACACACACACACGCACGCACACACACACACACACACACACACACACACACACACACACACACACACACACACACACACACACACACAACTCGTTGTGCAGTAGTTAGAGTTCCCGGCTGCCGCTACGATGGTCCGGTGTTCGACTCCCGCCCAGGACTGAAATAATTTCAATATCGCTTCGCTGCGGGGTGTTACTCCAACTCTTGTGGACGGGGAGTTGTGTGTGCGTGCGTGTAAGGTCACATCATTACCCATAGATCGGTCATACGAGCAGTTCTCATCCGGGAGGTTAATAACTGTCGATCATGATTCCAACACGTGATCCAAGACCATGGTGAAGACCATGGTGAATCACAAATGTACACACACACACACACACACACACACACACACACACACACACACACACACACGCACACACACACAGACACACATATATATACAAACACACATGACAACGAGTAAGCTCACAAATAAAAACATATCTTGAAGTGAGTAAAAAGTAATGAGGATATCAAAGTCAAAATGCTGAAATGATTGGAGTATGTGCCAAAGAACATTATTCAAGGCCTTGGAAAAAAAAAGAAAAAAAGAAAATCACAAGAGTCTAGACATTAATGGAGAGGTTCGGCTTTGCCTTAATCAAAGACTCCTGAAATAGTTTTAATTAACAGTGTCATATTCTGGTAATCATATCTTTCTTTGTGGTTTTAACAAGAAGAACCAACAGAGCGATGTATAATCTATGATGAATTTCTTTAACAAGCTACAGGGTTTTTACGGGTGTGTGTGTGTGTGTGTGTGTGTGTGTGTGTGTGTGTGTGTGTATTCACTTGGTCTTTTGGTCTTTTGGATCACGTGTTAGACTCGTGATCGACAGCTATTTCCCTCCTGGAAGAGAGCTCAGAGCTCGTAGGTCCGATCTATGGGTAATGCTATGACCTTGCACACACACACACCCCCAACTCCCCGCCCACGAGAGTTGGAGTAACACCCCTCAGCGCTGCGATACTGATATTATTTCAGCCCCGGGCGAGGATCGAACCCGGACCTCCGTAGTGGCAGGCCAGAGCTCTAACCACAGTGTGTGTGTGTGTGTGTGTGTGTGTGTGTGTGTGTGTGTGTGTGTGTGTGTGTGTGTGTGTGTGTGTGTGTGTGTGTGTGTGTGTGTGTGTGTGTGTGTGTGTGTGTGTGTGTGTGTGTGTGTGTGTGTGTGTGTGTGTGTGTGTGTGTTCATCTTTGCCTTGGATCACGTGTTGGACACATGATCGACAGTTATTAACCTCACGGATGAGAGCTCAGAGCTCGTATGACCGATCTTTGGGTAATACTGTGACCTTACACGCACACACACACCCAACTCCCCGCCCACGAGAGTTGGAGTAGCACCCCGCAGCGCAGCGATACTTAATTTTTTCAACCCTGGGCGAGAGTCGAACCAGGACAGCCGTAGTGGCAGGCGAGAACTCTAACCACAGCGCCACGAGGTGTGTGTGTGTGTGTGTGTGTGTGTGTGTGTGTGTGTGTGTGTGTGTGTGTGTGTGTGTGTGTGTGTGTGTGTGTGTGTGTGTGTGTGTGTGTGTGTGTGTGTGTGTGTGTGTGTGTGTGTGTGTGTGTGTGTGTGTGTGTGTGTGTGATTCACCTTGGTCTTTGAATCACGTGTTGGACTAGTGATCGACAGCTATTTCCTTCTCGGAAGAGAGCTCAGAGCTCGTATGACCGATCTATGGGTAATGCTATGACCTTACACGCACACACTCACCCAACTCCCCGCCCACGAGAATTAGAATAACGACTCGAAGCGCAGCGATACTGAAATATTTTCAGCCTTGGGCAGGATTCGAACCAGGTACCGCCGGCACCGCCGTACTGACAGTCTGGGACTACCAACCGCGCCACCGATTCGTGTATGTGTGTGTGTGTGTATGTATGTGTGTGTGTGTGCGTGTGTGCGTGTGTATGCGCGTGTGTGTTTCCTTAATTGCATGTAGTTAATTTTACTACACAGGAAAGTAGCAATTCTCGTTTGGTCTTGTATCTTATTCTTCAATTATCATACCTAGCGTCTTTGTGTGTGTGTGTGTGTGTGTGTGTGTGTGTGTGTGTGTGTGTGTGTGTGTGTGTGTGTGTGTGTGGGTGGGTGGGTGATTTTGTGTGTGTGTGTGTGTGTGTGTGTGTGTGTGTGTGTGTGTGTGTGTGTGTGTGTGTGTGTGTGTGTGTGTGTGTGTGTGTGTGTGTGTGTGTGTGTGTGTGTGTGTGTGTGTGTGTGTGTGTACGTGCGCGCGCTTGTGTTTGTGTGTAGACCTACCGGTAAGCTTATAACATATCTTATTGTTCACCTATAAAAGAATGCTCCTACCAGCATGTATTACCTTTGTTATGGGGCCAACATGTCCTCTTACACATGAAGTCCTTCGCTTAATGTGAACGTTAAGGCTTATTGTAACGTCAATGCGTTGTCGTCCTCGTCGTCGTCGTCGTCGGGAGAGACATGGAGAGAGAGAGCATCTCGTCTTCTGTAGACTTGGACTCGAGTCCCGCGTCTGCCAGTGACGCCTACCAACCTTGGTGGACCGAATTCATAGTATAGTGACAGAGATATGGGAATAAAGATGGATAGATGGATAAATAGTGAGAGAGGGAAAGGGAGAGACTGGGAGGGAGAAGGTGAGGGAGAGAGAGAGAGAGAGAGAGAGAGAGAGAGAGACAAAGACAGACAGACAGACGGACAAATAGATACAGACAGACATATAGACAGACAGACAGAGAAGAAGAAAGCGAAAGAGAAAAAGAGAGAGAGAAAGACAGAGAGAGACACACACACACACACACACACACACACACACAGAGAGAGAGAGAGAGAGAGAGAGAGAGAGAGAGAGAGAGAGAGAGAGAGAGAGAGAAAATAACTCATTCAGCCTAACATTTCACTCCCTCTCTCGCCTCCACTTCCCCCCTTTGACTTTACAGATGCAGCCGCGGGTGATCCGAGGGCAATTTTATTCAGCTAAGGGTCAATCTCCCATGTTAAAGAGGCCGACCTTTATCCTTAATGAAAGACACACCGCTGAGCTCGCGGACTTGGACGCGCAGTGTACCTTTAGTTGGAGGAGACGGGGAAAGGGAGACTGGGATCGAGGGAGGGGGCGGGTGTCATTAAGGATTGGCGATGGACGAATGTCTGTCTGTTTTTTCGTGTCTAGGTGTGTCTGTCTGTCTGTTTGTTTTGTCTGTATGTCTGACTGTCTGTATGTCTGACTGTCTGTATGTCTGACTGTCTGTCTGTCTGTCTGTATGTATGTATGTATGTCTGTCTGCTTATTTGTCTGTCTGCTTGTCTGTCTGTTTTTATTTCTATCCGTCTGTCTGTGTCTTTGTCCGTATATCATTCTTTGTGTATTCTTTCATTTTTGGTATTTATATGTATTATATACATCTTTATCAATGGCTATTTATAGATATACTTTATACATCATTACCTCTACAATATGCATATATTCATCTGTACATATATATATATATATATATATATATATATATATATACATATATATATATACTTTGCACTGCAAATATACATGTGTTCCTATATATGTGTGCCTATAATTATATATACACATACACATACTGTACACACGCAGTCACACACACACACACACACACACACACACACACACACACACACACACACACACACACACACACACACACACACACACACATATATATATATATATATATATATATATATATATATATATATATATATATATATATATATATATTTCTGTATGATTATATTTTATATGTTCCAGATATTTCCTGAAGATGTCTCAATGTAGACGCAACATTGAAAACTAAATATATTATTTTAGTGAACTCGCATTTGCCTACCCCCCAAATGGCCGAATCCTTGTTAGGAAAATCAAAAATACGCACAAGAAGATTAACAACTGTCAGAATGCTGTCGACTTTAATAACACATGCTTTCTATTTCGCCTCAATCTTTCTCTCAAACTCCTCTTTACCCTATATTTTTCACCTCTTTTCCTCCTCTTTCTCTCTCTTGTCTCCTCGTGCGAGAGTTTATTTTTTGTTTCTGACACTCGTCCTGCATGTGAAGCGACAAGAGCAATTATCTCTCAGTGCATGAAAGGCCGGCTCGGTCAAGTGAGGGACGAAGGAGTCTGAGAGTGAGGGACCTTGTTATTGGAATACTTAAGCTTCACTGTAACCCAAAAAACAAACATAAAATGATGATGATGATATGGTTTAACGTCACAAACTTCCCCCTCTACCGGAAGGCTAGGACGGTGCCCCTCACAGAGGGCTTTGTAGAGTGGAATTTAATGAACCATGCCCTTGGTTCAACTTCGCCGGTGGCAGGATTCGAACCGCCATCCCCTCGACCTTCCCCGCAAGTAACGACGCCCTAACCCGCTCAGCCAAAGGTAAACACATAACATTAAAGGTAAACAAAAACATTAATGAAAAAAGCAGAATTAAATGAAAAATTAAACGAATAAAACAAAATAAGAAAAAACGAAATAAAATATATAAGATAAGCATGGAAAATAAAAGAATGGAAAAACAAACAAAACAACATAATTTAAAATAGAATGCAATATTATAAGATAAAATGGAATAAAAATCAATATATATATTTAATAAAAACAACCAAATTTAGAATATGATGTGGGTTCATGATGAGATACTACACCTCCATAATCGACTTACTACATGATTACTTTTTCTTTTCTTTTTTTCTTCTTTTTTTATCACTTTACTATAATTTATTTTATTTCATTTTTTTTTTTTTTTTTTTTTTACTTTATCTTATTTTAATTTATTTTACCTTATTTTATTCTATTTTAAAAATAGGTTTTTATTCTACTTTATTTTAGTTCATTCAATCTTTATTTTATTTTTTACTTACTTGTTTATTTATTTGTTTACTTTCATCTTATTTTATTTATTTATGGATTTATTTATTATCATTTTATTATTTTTTATCCTATTTATTCATTTATTTATTTATTCATTCACCTATTATTATAATTTTATTTTATCATTATCATTATTATTATCATTATTGTCATTTTTTTTTTTTTTTTTTTTTTTTTTTTTAATCGTGGGCATAAGATTGATTTCCTCGGAGACCAATACTGATCTGGAGCGCCATTAGGTTAACAAGTTGCAAAGACCTCGATTAAAGTTGCACAAAGAGGGATTTTTGCATCATTAAATCGATTAATTGAAGAAGAAGATGGAGACGGACATATCACCTTGTCTGGTAGGTTAACATACCTCTCTCTCTCTCTCTCTCTCTCTCTCTCTCTCTCTCTCTCTCTCTCTCTCTCTCTCTCTCTCTCTCTCTCTCTCTCTTATTCTCTCTCTTTTTGTCTTTACGAGTGTGTTTGTGTGCGAATGTGCACTTGTGTGTGTTTGTGTATGTGTGTGTGTATGTGTGTTTGTGTGTATGTGTATGTGTGTGCGTATGTGTGTGCATGCTAAGCAATGTCCTCGAGGGAAGTATGTACCATAAGAATTATAGAAAATTTAATAAAGAGAAGAAAAACGAAGGGAGCAAATATTAGAACGTTGATAAGATAGGTTGGATATGTAAAGAGAAGGAGGAAAAATATATTAATGAGAAAGATGCGCAATCAAAGGTGGATGCAAAGAGGAGAAGAGGACGACCGACTAAAGATAAAAGGAAGGGTCCATTAAACGGATGAGAAGGGGAAAAAAAGGTGTAAATATATAAAAAGTCAAACACGTTCAAGTTGATACAGTATAAGAATAAGCGAGGGAGCTCTGTGGTGACAAGGCAAGGACAGGTCAGAAAGGAAAGAGCAGTTTGTTGTGATACAAAGTTGAGGAAGAAGTTGAGGAAATGTGTTGAGCATGGGAACAGAGTGACCAGATTTCTCAAACTAGGAATATGTTAGAAAGCAGCTTAATTTATGATAGATTGGCGAAATCAATATTGAATCGCTTGTTCCTCTTTATACGTTCGGTTTGTATTACATTTTCTATCAAAGTAGTACAATCTTATCAGAAAATATGCAAATTTAGCATAATTGTGCTAGATCAGGTCACGCTGGCTGAGAAACCAAAGTGATTGTGGTTGTTTACATTTATTATGGCGTTTAAATGGGCCTTATGGGGGATGATCTCAACAGCCCTAGAGAAGAATTAAAGCTTATGAGATACTCCCAGGGAGTGTGGGGGCGTGGGTGTGGGCGTGGGGGTGGGCGTTGGCGTGGGGGTGGGCGTGGGCGTGGGTGGGGGCAGATTCTCTCTGGAGGGAGAGAGAAGCTAATTAGCTGGAAAAGGTATGTAATCCCCTTCTCTCTCTCTCTCTCTCTCTCTCTCTCTCTCTCAACCTCTCCTCCGTTTCGTACGTCTTTCACTTTCAACTTAACTTTCACCACTGTCTTTAGTCATTTCCCCTTTCTTCACTTTCACCCAACTTTCTCCAATATTATTTCTAAGTTCTTATTACGGTATTAGTTCACATATTTTCTTTTAGTATTATCGTGTGTATAGGAGGGGGAATTAAGATTAGCTTATTTTTCTTTCTTTTCTTCACGAATTTTATTACACTTGGTTTTCTAGGGTACACCAAGGGGTTTCCGTTGAAAATACGCTTTTTAGGTCCTAGGTAAGTTTTGCAGTGACGTCCAGTGATCTTTAACTTTATATTTACGATCCTCTACAAAGGGCGTGATCCTACACTCGTAAACCAATTGAATTTTCTTCTCCACCCTCTCTCCAATCAGATTTGTTTTTACAAGTCTATATGCAATATTATTTACTTAAACAATCTCAGATCTCTACATAACCCAGTTAGGTTACAAGTAGTCAGCAAAAAGCAAAACATACACACCATCCAGGCTCCCGGCCATTGTTTATAAACATCAGGCTGAGAGCGAGCTTATGGAATTCCTCTCCTTTTCGTCTTTAGGGTTATGTAAATACACAAACTATAAAAATATAACATTCATCATCTACTCCTCTTTGTACCCATTTCTACCTATTCTCGACCAGCTTCTTACTCTCTCTCTCTCTCTCTCTCTCTCTCTCTCTCTCTCTCTCTCTCTCTCTCTCTCTCTCTCTCTCTCTCTCCCTCTCTCTCTCTCTTTCTCTTTCTAACACAAACACATACACACTTTCACCCTCTGATTTTCTCTCTCTTTCTCTTTATTTCTCAATCTCTATCTCTCTGTCTTGTTCATCCACGCTGCAGGGAGATGCAGAAATGCGGTGAGAAGGAAAAAGAGATATCGAAAAACACAAAAAATATATATATGTACATATTGAAGAAGGAAAGATTGGTGGAAAAACCACGCACAGAGGAGGAGGAGGAGGAGGAGATGGACAGATACAAAAGAAAGAAGAGGAGGGGACGAAGATTCAGAAAAAAAATCGATGATAAAGGAAGAAGAATAAGAAAGAAAAGGAACGAATGAAAGAGAGAGAGAACATGGCTGAAAAAGAAAGAAAATGGTGTAGGGAGGTCTGCAGAACAGACAAAGACAAAGAGAGAGAATAAGAGAGAGAGAGAATGAGAGAGAGAGAGAATGAGAGAGAGAGAGAATGAGAGAGAGAGAGAGAGAGAGAGAAAGGGGGGAGAGAAAGAGACAGAAAAAAGTGATAGAGGAGGAGAGAGAGAGGGGAGAGAGAGAGGGGGGGAGACAGAAAGAGGGGAGAGAGAGAAAGAGAGAGAGAGGGGGTAGGGGGAGAGAGAAAGAGACAGAAAAAAGTGATAGAGGGGGAGAGAGAGGGGGGAGAGGCAGAAAGAGGGGAGAGAGAAAGAGAAAGAAAGAGAGAGAGAGAGAGAGAGAGAGAGAGAGAGAGAGAGAGAGAGAGAGAGAGAGAGAGAGAGAGAGAGAGAGAGAGAGAGAGAGAGAGAGAGAGAGAGAGAGAGAGGAGAAAGAAAGCGAAGTGAAAAGATAAAGTAGGAGGAAAAAATGAGAATTGGGTAGAAGAAAAGAGGAAATGTATAGAGAAGAATAAAAGAGAGAGTAATAAAAAACAGGAAAAAGAGGAAGAAAAGAAGACGAGAAGGACATTCCTACCCATCCCCCCCCCCATCACCCCGTTCCTCCCCCTGTCGTGTGAAAGTGAAAGCGTCCATAGATAACCATGGTGATTTAAGACCACGACGTCGTGTCGTGGACGGCGCACGGCGAAAAGTCGATACGTGTGAAACGAGCCTTTATCCGAACCACCGCAAGATTGAGATCCGGGTGAACATCAGGCACCCCCCCCCCAAAAAAAAAAAAAAAAAAAAAAAAAAAATTGAGGTTCCGGCCGGGTACCTATGGATACTTGCCGGCGCCGGCAAGCTGACCAATACACGGGTTCGGCGCCGGTGAGCGATGGAATGACAACAAGGTCCGAAAACTGACCGGGGGAGTTGACAGATATGAATTGTATTCGTTTCGAAGCGGGCGTGTCTGTGTGTGTATGTGTGTGTGCGTGTATGTGTGTAAATACGTACGCGGTTACGTATATACGCACACACAAATACACATATACATACACACGGGAATTTTAAGATACATATGATATTTGGAAAGTAAGGGACGGGGCACCACGAGTGTTTCTCTGTTCCTTTATTCTGCATTTAAGTAAATATATGTACACCACGCGCACACACACACACACACACACACACACACACACACACACACACACACACACACACACACACACACACACACACACACACACACACACACACACACACACACAAACACACACACACACAAACAAACACACAAACACACATCAGATTGCAAACAGATATACTTCACATATTGATATGAATACAATCATTCACATTCCTTCGATTGAATAAGATTTTTTTTTTCTTTCTTTTTTTTGTATTTTCTTCAGTAATAGTCAACGGTTTTATCCTTGGGAAGAAGTGGAGGGAGGTAGAGTGGATACTCAGATGGATAAAATATCCACGGTCATCCACGTCTCATTGATGAAGTGGATAAAGTGAATGATGTGGATGAAGTGGATGAAGAAGATTACGTGGATGAAGTTGATAATGTGGATGATGTTGATAAAGTGGATGAAGTGGGTAAAGTTAATGATGTGGATGATGTGGATAAAGTGAATGATGTGGATGAAGTGGATGAAGTAGGTTATGTGGATGAAGTTAATAATGTGGATGGTGTTGATAAAGTGAATGAAGTGGATAAAGTGAATGATGTGGATGAAGTAGATTACGTGGATGAAGTTGATAATGTGGATGATGTTTATAGAGTGCATGAAGTGGATAAAGTAGATGAAGTGGATGAAGTGGATGAAGTAGGTTACGTGGATGAAGTTGATAATGTGGATGATATGGATAAAGTGGATGAAATGGATAAAGTTAATTATGTGGATGAAGTGGATGAAGTAGGTTACGTGGACGAAGTTGATAATGTGGATGGTGTTTATAAAGTGGATGAAGTGGATAAAGTGGATTCAGTGGATGAAGTAGATTACGTAGGTGAAGTTGATAATGTGGATGATGTGGATGAAGTAGGCTACGTAGATGAAGTTGATAATGTGGATGATGTGGATTGAGTAGGCTACGTAGATGAAGTTGATAATGTGGATGAAGTGGATGATGTGGATGAAGTGGATGAAGAGTTCACCCGGACCATGACTGAAATGGACTCGGCCACGCAACCAAAACCACAAACTTGCCGGAACCGGGAAGCTGAAGAGGAACCGGAACCAGAGGAGCTTCCTGAGGCATCTGACCCAGGAAATCTGGTCCTTTCTCCGGAGCTCCATATCTTGTTGTTGTTGTTGTTGTTGTTGTTGTTGTTTTTATGTTGTTATTGTTGTTGTTTTATGTTGTTGTTGTTTTATGTTGTTGTTGTTGTTGTTGTTGTTGTTGTTGTTGTTGTTGTTGTTGTTGTTGTTGTTGACGTTATTGTTGTTGTTGCTGTTTATCTTGTTATTGCTTTGTTGTTGTTTTTGTTATTCTTAGTCTTGTTGTTGTTATGTTGTTATTGTTTATTTTATTATTGCTTTGTTGTTGTTCTTAGTCTTGTTGTTGTTATGTTGTTGTTTCATTCTTTCGTTGCA
>NC_134793.1:15894043-15899043 GCF_046742065.1 Oratosquilla oratoria | reverse complement strand
TGCATATGTATTTATAAATGTATATACATATATATATATATATATATATATATATATATATATATATATATCAGACAATCTCCTTTGATTATATGTATATATATATATATATATATGTTTATATATAATGTATGTATGTATGCATGTATATATGCATGTTTTATAGACCCCATGGAGAAGCCTCGTATTTTATTTCTTAATTCAGTTTTCTTTTTGTTCATGATTCCCATGCATATCATTACTGTGGTTGTTTTCACTGATATTTGTTTATTCTGAACTCTCCTTGGTGAATAAGGTTGGTCTTGGCCTGTGTGTGTGTGTGTGTGTGTGTGTGTGTGTGTGTGTGTGTGTGTGTGTGTGTGTGTGTGTGTGTGTGTGTGTGTGTGTGTGTGTGTGTGTGTGTGTGTGTGTGTGTGTGTGTGTGTGTGTGTGTGTGTGTGTGTGTGTGTGTGTGTGTGTGTGTGTGTTTATATTTTCTAAATTATAACAACCTTAATGTCTATATTGCACCAAATCATGACTTCTAATGCCACTCTTTCCTGAATAAATAAAGAATAAAATAGATAAGAAATAATCATTCTTTTACGTTATCCATTTACTTGAAAAACAAATTTTGATAATAAATGATAAATAGATAAATATGTAAATAGATTATTGATAGATAGATAAATAAGTAAAAAATATAAATAAACAAGTAGATATAGAAATAAGTAGATGATTTTATAATCGTATAGATAAGTTAACAAATGAATAGATTAACTATGAATAGGTATAGAGATAAACTAATATCTATAATTGATAAGTCAGTGAGGGACTGGAACATGGAATTTAAAGTTGCACAGTCCGTATCTGGAAAATTTGGAAATACGAATGCATGAAATTAGTTGAGGGAGGAGAAGAAGAGGGGAAGGTGGAAGAGGGGAGAGGGGAGGTTGAGGGGGAAGGGGAAGAGGAGGCAGAGGAGGAGGGAGAGGAAGAGGGGGAGGAGGAAGAGACGGAGGAGGAAGGAGAGGAGGGATGGGAATGGGAAGAGGAGACAGAGGAGTAGGGAGAGGAAGAATGGGAGGAGGAAGAGATGGAGGAAGAGGGAGAGGAGGAAGAGGAGGGGGGTAGGAATGAGGGAAACGAGGAGGATCTGTAGGAGGAGGAGGGGAAGGAGGAAAAGGAGGAAGAGGAGGATAGGAAGGACGAATACGAGGAGGATCTACAGGAGTAAGAGGAGGAGGAGGAGGGAAAGGAGGAAGAAGAGGATAGGAGGAGGAAGACGAGGAAGATCTATAGGAGGAAGAGGAGGAGGGAAAGGAGGAAGAGGAGGATCTATAGGAGAAAGAGGAGGAGGAGGAGGGAAAGGAGGAAGAGGAGGATAGGAGGAGGAAGACGAGGAAGATCTATAGGAGGAAGAGGAGGAGGGAAAGGAGGAAGAGGAGGATCTATAGGAGGAAGAGGAGGAGGAGGAGGAGAAGGAGGAGGAGGAGGAGGAGGAGGAGGAGGAGGAGAAGGAGGAGGAGGAGGAGGAAGAGGAGGAGGAGGAGGAGGAAGGGGAGGACAGCGAGAAGGGGCAAAGGGGAAGAAGGGGATGAGGGGAGATGGAGGGGATGAAACGGAGAGGGAGAAGAGGAGAGAAGGAAGAGGAAGAGGAGAGAAGGAAGAGGATGGGAAGACAGGGGAAGAATGGAATGGGAGGAAGAGAGCTAGAGAATGGAAGGAGGAGGGAGGAAGAGGGGGAGGGAAAAGAGAATAAAGAAAAGAGAAGAGAAGGGAGAGGAGAAAATTAAGGAGGAGGAGGAGGAGGAGGAGGAGGAGGAGGAGGAGGAGGAGGAGAAGGAGGAGGAGGAGGAGGAGGAGGAGGAGGAGGAGGAGGAGGAGGAGGAGGACGAGGAGGAGGAGAAGGAGGAGAGGGAAGAGAGGAAGAAAACGGGAAAGAAGGGAATGAATTCAGAGAACGAAAATCAAAGTAATAAGTTCATTCTGAATAGAATAGCTGCCATGGTAAAATGAATAAAATAAATAAATTTATGTAAACGTTCAATGTATACTGTATTATTCAAACGCATCAGTACATATAGATATAGAATTGTATAAAACCGTATATATACATAACTACATACATACATGCATGCATACATACATACATACATACATACATACATACATACATACATACATACATACATACATACATACATACATACATACATACATACATACATACATACATACATACATACATACATACATACATATATATATACATACATATGACATACACTTACATTACACACAATCTAACACATATACTGTTTAGATCATGGATTATGGTCCAGCTAACCAAATCTAACCTAATCCAACTTAACCTAACTTAACCTAACTTAACCTAATCGAACCTAACCTAACCCAACCAAATCTCACTTAACCTAACCTAACCTCACCTAACCTAACCTAACCTAACCTAACCTAACCTCACATAACCTAACCTAACCTAACCTAACCTACCCAAACTAAACCTCACCTAACCTAACCTAACCTAAAGACTCTCCAAAGTCTGATAGAACAAAGAACAAATCCCATTATCTCCAAGCCGTTCTTTAAACCCTTTATTATGACTAAGAGCAGACACCTTCGTTGAGCTGAAGAGGGCAGGAGTAGGACGCCAAGACTCAAAGACGGGGAGAAGGAGACGCGATGAGTTGACCTCCCTATCGAGATGAGGGGGAAACACGACGAGAATGAATGTGATTGGCAACGGGAGTTTATGGGATTGGGCCAATGGGGGAGCATGAAGAGGAAGGAAAGAGGAATTTGGAAGTGATTAGGTTCGAGGGATCAGAGGGGGAGAGGCGAGATTGGGACGAGTTCAAAAGGAAGTTCAGAATAACTGAATACAACGAAAAGATATTTTTATTTTATTTACGTGTGTTGTGTTATGGGTTTGTTATGTTATGTTATGTTATGTTATGTTATGTTATGTTATGTTATGTTATGTTATGTTATGTTATGTTATGTTGTTATGTTATGTTATGTTATGTTGTTATGTTATGTTATGTTATGTTATATTATGTTATGTTATGTTATGTTGTGTTGTGTTGTGTTGTGTTGTGTTGTGTTGTGTTGTGTTGTGTTGTGTTGTGCTATGCTATGCAATGCTTTGTTATGTTATGTTATGTTATGTTATGTTATGTTATGTTATGTTATGTTATATTATGTTATGTTATGTTAAGTTGTTCATTTATCTATTAATTTGTTAATATATATATATATATATCTATATATATATACATATGTATATACATCTATATATATATATATATACATATATATATACATATATATATTTATATACATACATACATATATATATATATATATATATATATATATATATATATATATATATATATATATTTCATAAAATAAAGAAGCCGAAGAGGAGAGTAGATGTAAAATGGGGTGAGAGTATGACAACTTTTTGAAAGTAATAAAAATTTGTTCTGGAAGGAAATTGATAAGGGAAGGGGAGGTGAATCAAATAGAGAAGAAGAAGTAAAATGTGCAAATGGAGAGAGTATAAGGGAAGAGATGGCAGTAAGAGGAAGATGGGCAGAGTATTTTAGGGAGTTCCTAAATGTGAAGGAGGGTGGGGAGGGAAAGGTAGTTGTAGTGGAAGGCGCTAATAAAAGGAGAGGTGAATGAGGGAAATGGAGGAGAAATAAGGAAAGATGAGGTGAAAGCAGTTATTAAAATGATAAGAGCAGGTAAGGCACCTGGGTTAGATGGATGTCATGCGGAGTGCCGGAGGGCTGGAGGAGTACTTGTATAGTTCCGCTTTACAAAGGAAAAGGGGACAAGTGTGAGTGTAGCAGTTTCAGAAGTTTGTTGAACGTAGTTGGGAAGGTTTATGAGAGGGTTTTGATTGAGAGGATTAGGAGAGAAACAGAGGGAGTAGCTGGTGAGGAATAGTGTGGGTTTAAGACAGGTAGGGGTTGTCTAGATCAGATTTTTGTGGTAAGACAGATATGCGAGAAAGCTTTAGGAGAAGGTAAGGATGTTTTTCGGGCCTTATGGATTTTGAAAAGGGTTTTGACATGGTAGACTTGAAGGCACTGTGGGAGGTATTACTGATATATGGGATAGGAGGAAAGCTGTTAAGATCAGTCAAGAGTTTTTACGAGAGTAGTAAAGCCTGTGTTAGAATTAGAAATGGATAAGTGAGTTGTTTGAGGTAAAGGTGGGACTTCGCCATGGATGTGTCATGTCGCTTTGGCTGTTCAATTTATACATGGATGGGGTGGTGCGAGAGGTAAATGCAAAGGTAGTGGGGTGGGGATTGGGGATAGTTAAAGAAAATTGAGAAAAGTGGGAGATAAACCAGTTGTTGTTTGCTGACGACACTGTGCTTGTGGTAGGATCAGAGGAGTGATCAAGGAAGATAGTGACGAAGTTTGGGAAGAAGTGTGAAAGAAGAAATTTGAAGATGAATGTGAATGGATGCTAAGATGAGATTGTATAAAGCGGTGATTGTGTCGACATCATTGTATGGGGCAGAAACATGACACATAAGAGAGGAGGAGATGAAGACTTAAGATGTGTTTGAGATGAAATGACTGAGAATTATGGTAGCGGATACAGGCTCGATAGAGTGATAAACGAGGAGGTGAGGAGGATAGTGGGTGTGGAAAAGGAACATTTATGTCTGTTTATCTATCTGCCTATCTATTTGTTAATTTCTTTTTCTGCAGATTTTCAAATTCGATTTTACCCTCTGGTACATGGAAGAGTAATTTTTCAGCCAACGCAAGACAGAAATCACATTGGTTTACATCTCTGTGTGTATGAGAGAGAGAGAGAGAGAGAGAGAGAGAGAGAGAGAGAGAGAGAGAGAGAGAGAGAGAGAAAATGTCTAGATATATTTGGAGTTCGGCAATAAACGAAGTCACATTATCTAAAGGGATTTAACGCCTTTCTAGTTTGAAATGTGGTCTTATTTTTGGCGGTATTTTGGA
>NC_134793.1:15879043-15886543 GCF_046742065.1 Oratosquilla oratoria | reverse complement strand
TTTCAGTTTTCCCTCTTCTATCCCCCCTTTCCCCCTTCCCTTTCTCCCTTCCCCCTCCCCTTTCCCCCTCCCTCTTTCCCCCTTTCCCTGTCCACTCCCCCACTTTCCCCTCCCCTCCCCCTTTCCCCTTTCTCCCTTCCCCTTCCCCCCTACCCTTTCCCCCTCCTGTTTCCTACCCTTTCTCCCTTTCCCCTCTACCCCTTCCCCACCCTCTTTCCCCTCCCACCCTTCCCTACTCCTCCTTTCTCCCTCCCCCTTGACACGCTCCCTCATCCCTTTCCCTCTCCCCCTTTCCCCCATCCCACTTTCTTCCTCCCCCTCTTCCCTTTCCCCTCCCCTTTCCTCCTGTCCCGTTTCTTAACTCTGCCCTTTCCTCCTTCCCCCTCCCCTTTTCTCCCTCCCCTTCCCCTTTCCCCCCTCCCCCTTCCCTTCCTCCCTCCCCTCCTTCCTCAATCCCCCCTCCCCCTTTCCCTTCTCTTTTCTCCCTCCCCTTCTCCTTCCCCCTCCCCCTTCCCTTCCTCCCTCCCCTCCTTCCTCCTTTCCCCATTCCCCCTTCCCCCTTTCCCTCCCCTTCCTCCCTCCCCTTCTTCTTCTCTCTTTCCCCCTTCCCTATTTCTATCGTCCCCATTCCCCCTTCCCCTCTCCTCCCCTACCCCCTTCACTCCCCCTCCTCTTTCCCGCTTCCCCCTTTGCCCCTTTCCCTTTCTCCCTCCCCCTTACCCCACCCTTTCCCCCTCACTTTCCTCCCTCCTCCATCCCCTTCCCCCTTTCCTCCTTCCCCTTTTCTATTTCCCATCCCCTTTGTCCTCCTTTCTCCCCTCCCTAGCTATTACACCCCCCTACCTACCCTCTCCCCTAACTCTTAAACCTCCCCACTTCTATCCCCCCTCCCTTTCCACCCTCCCTCCCTTCCCCCCTCCTTCCTGATCATAAGATCATTACGATTGCAAACTTTTGTCAGACATGGAGAAGGGTACCTAATATTAAGAATTAAATTTTAAGAATCAAAATTGAATCAACTTTATCGGCTACACCGATTGAAATGATCAGTAGATTTGATATAAACCAGTGAGCTGGACTAACCTAACAAATTAATGAAAATAAAACATTCTATTTTCTATTGGTAGAGTTTGATGGTGTTTGAGAGTGCAAGACTTTCCTGATTATTATTAAGATTGCCAGACAATCGACAGAACATTTTTTTATTTTTTTTGTCAGCAATATTAGCGATTCTATCATTAGGGACAAGACAGCCCGGAAGTGTCATATGATAAAAAAAAAAATTCCAGATAAAATTAAAACTAGGAAAAACCAAAAATTTCTTTTCAAGTGAAAACAACCCTCCATTTATAAAGAAATAACATGTGATTACACATAACATTTCCTAGATATTGATTGACTACATAGAACATGGGGCTCAGTATTCTAGACGTAAAATATAAAATAAAATAAAAATACAACGAAAGGATTCGAAAACATATTCTAGATCGGACAGACTCGCCTTTTCCTTTGATGTACAGTCGTACTAAAAGGTTCGACACCTCGATATTATCTTATCTCTCTCCTTTAAAGTCAGATTTCCTTCTCCCATATACATTCTACTCTTACTCTTCTTCTTCCTCTCCTCTTTCTCCTCCTCCTCCTCCTCCTTATCGTCTTCTTATTCCGCCTTGTCCTCTTTATCGTTCTCCGTCTCCTCATCTTTTTTCCTCCTTGTCCTATTTTTTCTCATCTTACTTTTCCTCCTTGTCCTCTCTCCCTCCTTCTCATCTTCCTTTTCCTCCTTGTCCTCTCTCCTTCTCATCTTCCTTTTCCTCCTTGTCCTCTCTCTCTCCTTCTCATCTTCTTTTTCCTCCTTGTCCTCTCTCTTTCTCATCTTCCTTTTCCTCCTTGTCCTCTCTCCTTCTCATCTTCCTTTTCCTCCTTGTCCTCTCTCCTTCTCATCTTCCTTTTCCTCCTTGTCCTCTCTCTCTCCTTCTCATCTTCCTTTTCCTCCTTGTCCTCTCTCCTTCTCATCTTCCTTTTCCTCCTTGTACTCCCTCATTTTCATCTTACTTTTCCTCCTTGTCCTCTCTCCTTCTCATCTTCCTTTTCCTCCTTGTCCTCCCTCCTCATCTTCCTTTTCCTCCTGGTCCTCTATCCTTCTCATCTCCCTTTTCCTCCTTGTCCTCTCTCCTTCTCATCTTCCATTTCCTCCTTTTCCTCTATCCTTATCATCTTCCTTTTCCTCCTTGTCCTCTCTCATTCTCATCTTCCTTTTCCTCCTTGTCCTCTCTCTCTCCTTCTCATCTTCCTTTTCCTCCTTGTCCTCTCTCCTTCTCATCTTCCTTTTCCTCCTTGTACTCCCTCATTTTCATCTTACTTTTCCTCCTTGTCCTCTCTCCTTCTCATCTTCCTTTTCCTCCTTGTTCTCCCTCCTCATCTTCCTTTTCCTCCTGGTCCTCTATCCTTCTCATCTCCCTTTTCCTCCTTGTCCTCTCTCCTTCTCATCTTCCATTTCCTCCTTGTCCTCCCTCCTCATCTTCCTTTTCCTCCTGGTCCTCTATCCTTCTCATATTCCTTTTCCTCCTTTTCCTCTATCCTTCTCATCTTCCTTTTCCTCCTTGTCCTCTCTCCTTCTCATCTTATTTTCCTCCTTGGCCTCTCTCCTTCTCATCTTCCTTTTCCTCCTTTTCCTCTCTCCTTCTCATCTTCCTTTTCTTCCTTTTCCTCTATCCTTCTCATCTTCCTTTTCCTCCTTGTGCTCTATCCTTCTCATCTTTCTTTTCCTCCTTGTCCTCTCTCCTTCTCATCTTCCTTTTCCTCCTTGTCCTCCCTCCTCATCTTCCTTTTTCTCCTGGTCCTCTCTCCTTCTCATCTCCCTTTTCCTCCTTTTCCTCTATCCTTCTCATCTTCTTTTTCCTCCTTGTCCTCTCTCCTTCTCATCTTATTTTCCTCCTTGTCCTCTCTCTCCTTCTCATCTTATTTTCCTCCTTGTTCTCTCTCCTTCTCATCTTCCTTTTCCTCTCTCCTCATCTTCCTTTTCCTCCTTGTCCTTTCTCCTTCTCCTCCTTTTCCTTCTCTTTCTTCTACTTCTCTTCTTTCTTCTTCAGATTCTTCTTCTTGTCCTTAATTTCCTCCTTTAAAGCCACTCTACACTCTTTATCTTCTTCTTCTTCTCCTCTCTCTCGGCTAGTTTTTCTTCTTTGTCTTCCTCCTCTTTCTCTTTCTTCTCCTGAATATTCTTAGCCTCCTTATCTTCCTCCTTTTTTCTTTCTCCTCTTCTTTATCTTCATCTTTTTCTTCCTCCTTCTTCTTTTCATTATCCTTCTTCATTCTTCTTCTCCTCCTCCTCCTCCTTCTTCTTCTTCATCTTCTTCTTCTTCTTCTCTTCTTCTTCTTCTTCTTCTTCTTCTTCTTCTTCTTCTTCTTCTTCTTCTTCTTCTTCTTCTTCTTCTTCTTCTTCTTCTTCTTCTCCTTCTTCTTCTTCTTCTTCTTCTTCTTCTCCTCCTCCTCCTATTCTCTAACTTTTGCCTCTTCCCACACTTCCCTATGCTCCCCCTCCTCCCCCATTTCCTCCCCCTCCTCTCCCACTTCTTCCCCTCCCCCACTCCCCTCTCCTCCCCCGCTCACCACCTCTGATCCTCTTCTCCCCTCCTCATCCACTGTCCTATCCTCCTCTTCCTCCTCCTCCTCCTCCTCGTCTTCCCTCATCCACACCTCTCTCCTCGGCTCATTCCTCCCTCTTCCTCTCTGCTGAATGTGATCTTGCTCTTTTTGCCAGAGTAGAATACTTTTTATAGACACATTTTGACTTATTTATAATCATTTTTAGTATAATTATTGTAATTATTATTGTTATTATTGTTGTTGTTGTTGTTGTTGTTGTTGTTGTTGTTGTTGTTGTTGTTGTTGTTGTTGTTGTTGTTATCATTATTATTATTATTATTGTTATTACTATTATTATTGTTATTGTTGTTGTTATTATTATTATTATTATTAATTATTATTATTATTATTATTATTATTATTATTATTATTATTATTATTATTATTATTATATATTATTATTGTGTCACGCTATTGTATGGTTGTTGTTGTTATTATTATTATTATTATCATTATAATTATTATTATCATTATCATTATCATTATTTATTATTACTATTATTATTATTATTACTATAATCATTATTATTATTATTATTATTATTATTATTATTATTATCATTATTATTATTATTATTATTATTATTATTATTATTGTTATTATTATTATTATCATTATTATTATTATTATTATTATTATCATTATTATTATTTTATCATCATCATCGTCATCGTCATCGTCATCGCCATCGTCATCGTCATCGTCATAGTCATCATCATCATTTAGACAATGGAACATATGGACCATGAACTCCTTGTGAACCACTAAGAGCCACAAAGTGGGTCCAATATTCAAAACGTAGTGGATATTAGTGGAAGCTTAATGATACAATTCAGCGTTATATCGGTCTACAGATGTCTGAAGAACAGCGACGCATAAGTGTGGTGTATACGAGGAAACAAGTCGAGGACCTTTGGCCAATGGGAAGTAATCAGCATCAGCGCCATTAGATCAGTTTTTAAGATCTTTCCTTTTGCCATTCCGAGTAATCCAATGCGGGTGAGGTAAGGGGGGGAGGAAGGAGGAGAAGGAGGAAGAGGAGGAGGAGGAAGGAGGGAGGAGGAGGAGGAAGAGGAGGAGGGGAGGAGGAGGGGAGGAGGAGGGGAGGAGGAGGGGAGGAGGAGGGGAGGAGGAGGGGAGGAGGACGAGGAAGAGGAGGAGGAAGGAGGAGGAGGAGGAAGGAGGAGAAGGAGGAGGATAGGGAGTGAGGAATAGTAGGAGAAGTTGTAGGAAGAGGAGGAGGAGGAGGAGTGGGGGAGGAGAAAAAGGAGGATAAGGAAGAGGAAGAAAACAGGGGAGGAGGAGGAGGAGGAAGAGCAAGAGGAGGATAGAAAGTGAGGAATAGTAGGAGTTGGAGGAAGAGGGGGAGGAAGAGGAGGAGGAGGAGGAGGAGGAGGAAGCTAGGAAGGGTGAATAGTAGGAGATGGAGGAAGAGCAGGAGGACGAGGAGGAGAAGAGAGGGTAAGAGGGAGGGAGGAGGGTGACAGAGGGAGGGAAAAGGAGGGAAAGAGGATAGAAGATGTGAGTGAGGACGGAAGGGAGAGAAAGAGGGAGGGATAGGAGGGAGGGAGGAGATGAAGGAGGGAAAGGAGGGAGGAAGGTGAAAGAGGAAGGGAGAAGGTAAGGGAGGGAGGGGAGGGAGGAAAGAGAAGGAGGAAGGTAATTGAAGAGAAGGAGGAGGTGAGGGAGAGAAGGAGGGAGGTAGGGAGGAAGGGGAAGGTGGAGGGAGGGATAGGAGGGAGGGGGAAGGGGAGAGAGACCGGGGGAAGGAGGGAGGGAGAGAAGGAGGGAGGGATAGGAGGAAGGAGGGAAGGTGATGGAGGGAAGGGAGAGAGGGAGTGATCGGTGGGAGGGAGGCGAAAAGGGGAAAGAGAAGGGAGTTAGGGAGGGATAGGAAGAGGGACAGGAGAGAGGGAGGGAGGGAGGGAGGGAGGGAGGGAGGGACAGAGGGGGAGAAGATTCACATCTTTCCCTCCTCCTCACACCTCTTCCTCCTTGTCCTTCTCCTCCTCCTCCTCCTCCTCCTCCTCCTCCTCCTCCTCCTCCTTACACCTCTCCCTCCTCCTTACACCTCTCCCTCCTCCTCACACCTCTCCCTCCTCCTCACATCTCTCCCTCCTTCTCACATTTCTCCCTCCTCCTCGCACCTCTTCATCCTCCTCACACCTATTCCTCCTCCTCCTCACACATCTTTCTCCTCCTCACACCCCTCCCTCCTCCTCACACCTCCTCCTTACACCTCTTCCTCCTCCTCCTCCTCTCACCTCCTGCTATCCGTCACACTTCCTCTTCCCTTTTTTCTCCTCCACTCACAGCTCCACCTCCTCTCACTCCCCCTCGCCTCATACTCCCATACTCTCTGACCTCCTCCTCCTCCACCTCCTCCTTCTCCTCCTCCTCCTCTCCCTCCTTCGATTCCAACTCTTATTCTTTTCAAGTTGCTTACGTTCTTCCTCATTGCCTTTCTTCCTTTCTTCCTCCTTCCATTCCTCCCTTCCTATTTCCTTCCTGCCTTCCTACTTTTCTTCCTTCCATCCTTCCTTCGTCCCCTCCTTTTTGGATTCCTCCCTTCCTCCCTTCTTCCCTTATCAACTTCCTCTTTATTCCTTCGTCTCTAATTTTTTCCTTCTTCCACTTCTTCCTTCCTTCCCTCTTTCCTTCCTTTCCTCTTTCCTTTCTTCTTCCCTTCATTCTTTCCTTTCTGGATTCCTCCCTTATTTCCCTTTTTTTTATCTCTTGTCTCTTTCTTTCCTTTTTTCCTTAGTCCCTATTTTCTTCCTTCTGTCATTATTCCCTTTCCTCTTTGCTTTTTCTTCTTTCCAATATTCCTTCCTTCCTTCCTTCGTCTATTCCTTTCTTCCTTCCTCTTCCTTTCTTCCTCTACCCTCCCGCTCTACTCTCCTCATCCCCCCCACTTCCTCCCTCCTCCCCTCTTCCTTCCCTTTCTCTCTTCCCTTTCCCTTCTTCTCTTCCATTCTTCCCTCCTTCCTTCGTCCCTTCCTTTCTTCTTCCCTCTTCCTCTCTTCCTCCATCCTCACCTTCTTCGTTTCTCCTCCTCAACTTTCTCCCTCCTCCCTCTCTTCCCCTATTCCCCTCCTCCTCCTCTTCTTCTTCCCTTCCATTCTTCTTTCCTTCCTTCGTCCCTTCGTTTCTTCTTCCTTTTCCCCCTCTTCCTCCATCCTCACCTTCCTCGTTCCTACTCCTCAACTTTCTCCTTCCTCCTTCTCTTCCTCCATCCTTCCTCCTCGCTCTCTTCCTCCCTCCTCCCTCCTCCCCCTCTTCTTCTTCCCTTCCATTCTTCATCCCTTCCTTTGTCTTCGATCTTCAGCTAAACGAAAGAGTCTGTCATGTGACCTGAAGACCTTTGAAGCCCTCGAGGTCTTCGGCGGAAAAAACCCTCAGACACCTCCAGGAGGACTTCGCCGCCAAGTACACTGAGGAGCCTTCTGGAGAGGGATCAGACCTCTTGATGCTTCCGTCCCCGGTCCCCTCCGCCTTCCGCCTTCCGCCTTCCGCCTTCCGACCTCTTCAGGCACCTTCACTTTTTTTTTTCTTTTTTTTTGCACTAACTCAATGGCTACTTCGGCGATACCCTACTCTTTCTCCCCCTCTTCCTCCTCCTCCTCCTTGTCCTTCTTCTCCTCCTCCTCCTTGTCCTTCTTCTCCTCCTCCTCATTCTCCTCCTCCCCCTTCGCTCTTCTCGTTCTCCTCCTCCTGTCCTTCTTCTCCTCCTCCTCCTCCTCCTTCTCCTCACCTCCTCCTCCTTCCCCTCACCTCCTCCTCCCCTTCACCTCCTCCTCCTTCTCCTTCTGCTCCCTCTTTTCCACCTCCTTTTCCTCCTCCTTCTCCTC
>NC_134793.1:15864043-15871543 GCF_046742065.1 Oratosquilla oratoria | reverse complement strand
ACAGGACTCTAACCCACAACTAAGCAAATATGAGACCACCACGCTTCCGATTACGCCACTGGCGACGTTTGATTCGAAATTAATTCTTTTAACCTACGTTCTTTTTTACAACTCGGAATCACACATCAATATATTATCTGTATTTAACTCATTTTGAACCAAAGATGAGCTCTACTTTTCAACTTAATCCACAACACTTTCTCATTACCGGACTAGATCCTAGCCTTTGACATAACATAACCAAACACATATATACATACATACACACACACATATATATATATATATATATATACATACATACATACATATATATATATATATACATATATATATGTATATACACACATATATATATATATATGTACATATATATGTATATGTATGTATGTATATATATATATATGTATATATGTATATATATATGTATGTATATATATATATATATATATATATGTATGTATATATATGTACATATATACATGTATGTATATATATACTGTATATATATATATATATATATATATATATATATACATAAATATATATATATATATATATATAATGCATATGTATATATATATATATACATATATGCATATATATATATGTATATATATATATATATATGTATATATATATATAAATATATATATATATATATAATATATATATGTATATATATATATATGTATATATATACTGTACATATATATACATATATATATATATATATATATATATATATATATATATATATATATATATATATATATATATATTAACGAACCACCGGCCATTATTCAATATCTACAAAATGAGGGATAAGAAATATTTCCTCTCTTTTCTACATTTCATCTTTAGAAAGACTAAATAACCAATGAGTGTGTAAGACAATATATCAAAATTTTCTTATTTTAATTTTTTTTTTCATTTACTATTTTTTCTATATACCAAGAACAAATTAAAAAATATATATTGATACGGAAGACCAATTTGGACTAAAGTTTGGAGTACTTGATTGCCTTAATACTGAACAACTTCAGAAGATACCAACGAAGGGTGAACTAAAGATTGAAGGGGATTAATTCACCCCTTCACCCCTTCACCCATTCACCCCTTCACCTTTCCTCATAACCCTGTCACACCCTCACTCCTTCACTCCTCAACAATTCTCCTCTTCCTCCTTTCACCCCTTTAACCCTTTACTCCCTCACCCCTTTACCCCTTTACCCCTTCACTCCTTCACCTCTCCCCCTTACCACTTTACCACTCCACCCTTCACCCATCCACTATTCCACCACTCCACCCCCAACCGCTCCACCCATTCATCCTTTCACCTATCCACCGTTCCACATCTTCACCCCTTCACCTCTTAAATCATCCACCTCTTCACTCTTTCACCATTCCACCCCATCATCCCTTCACCCCTCCACCATTTTCCCCCTTTACCCCTTGAACCCTTCACCCTTTCATCCTTTCACACTTTCACCCCTTCACCCTTTCACCCTTTCAACCCTTCACCCTTTCACCCCCACCCTTTCACCCCTTCACCCTTTCAACCCTTCACCCTTTCACCTTTCCACCCTTTCACCCCTCAATCATTTCATCCTTTTACCCCTTCAACCCTCCACCCTTTCACCCATTTACCCCCTCACCCCTTCACCCTTTCTCTCTTTCACCCCTCCACCATTTCATCCCTTTAACCCTTTCACCCTTTCATCACTTCACCCTTTCATCCCTTCACCCTTTCACCCCTTCAAACCTTCACCCTTTCATCTCTTCACCATTTCATCCCTTTACCTCTTCAACCATTCACCCTTTCACCCCTTCAACCATTCACCCTTTCACCCTTTCACCCCTTCACCCCTTTACAACTTCAACCCTTCACCCTTCACCCTTTTACCTCTTCACCCCTCCACCATTTCATCCCTTTACCCTTTCAACCATTCACCCTTTCATACTTTCTCCCCTTCACCATTTCACCCCTTCACCCCTTTACTCCTTCAACCCTTCACCCTTTTACCCCTTCACCCCTTTACTCCTTCTACCCTTCACCTTTCACCCTTTTACCTCCACTCCTCCACCATTTCATCCCTTTACCCCTTCAACCCTTCACCCTTTCACCCCTTCACCCTTTCATCATTTCACATCTTTACCCCTTCAATCCTTTACCCTTCTACCTTTCACCCTTCACCTTTTCATCTTTTCGCCTCTTTACCCCGTCATTCTTCACCCCTCACCCCTCCCCCTTTATCCCTCACCCTTCATCCCGTCTCCCTTTCACCCCTTCACCTCTTCACCCCTTCACCTCTTCACCCCTTCACCTCTTCACCCCTTCACCTCTTCACCTCTTCACCCCTTCACCTCTTCACCCTTTCACCCTTTCACCCCTTCATCCCTTCACCTTTTCACCCCTTTACCCCTTCAACCCTTCATTCTCCACCCTTTCACCATTTCACCCCTTCACCCTTCACCCCTTCACCCTTTCACCCCTTCTTGTCTGCACTTCACCCGTACGTAGCATTTTCCATACTCTTGTCCATCTTGGGTTTGCCGCCACACACAACCTTGTTTGACCTAGGTTTACACATACTCTCCTATTTTGCAAGTTTGCTCACTAAATCCCCAATAAATCCCTCGCAAATCCTTCGCAAATCCCAAGTAAATTTGTTTTGAATCCTGACAATCGTGGCTACGGGATTAAGACGATCTCAGGACAAACTGTCAAACGTTCGATTAACCGGAAGCTGGTCTTAACTGACCTCGTGTCAGGTCACCGTGCCGTTTTAACTAAGTTTGGGCATAAACATTGTAGAAGGGTGTTATCGTAGTACCCGTAAAGACTTTAAGCTCTTTCTGGATTACTTAAAAGTTTCGGCAAAATGGGAAGCTTTATTAAAGTCTTTTTGGTGTTTTTAGTTCTTAGTTGGCCCAGAGGAGGTCAGGTCAGCAGCCAGTACGTAAAAGAATATAATCAATAAATAGATAAAATGAATTATAATACACGCGCACACACATACACACACACACACACACACACACATACACATACACACACACACACACAAGCACACACACACACACACACACACACACACACACACACACACACACACACACACACACACACACACACACACACACACACACACACACACACACACACACACACACACATACACACACACATTGAAATACAAAACCCACAAAAATAATAATAAACAGATAAATAAAAAATGTATAGATGAATAGATGAATAAATAGATAAATAAATTATCGAGTAGATAAATAGATAAATAAATACTTAAATATTTAGATAAATAAATAAATAAATAAATCTATAAATAAACAAAAAATTAAAACAAGTAAATAAATAAATAAATTTAGAATAAATAAACAAATGAATGAATAAGCAAATAAATGAATAAATAAATAAAAGATAAATAAAAATAAATAAACAAATAGATAAGTGAAGAAATAGAGAAATGAATGAATAAGCAAATAACTAAATGAAAAGGTTGTGGTAGTATTCATAACAACAACAACAACAAAACGAAAAAAAAGGGAAAGTGTAGAGAAGGGACGCGATTTAGTGATCTGAACGAAATCATGTGGTGATAGCGACGATATTATCTGAAAATGGCGAAGGGATTAAATTTGATCGGTTGGCGACCATTTAGCCGCCGTAAGAAACAAATGATAACTCGACACGCTTCAATGAACCAACAGCCCTCCTCCTCCTCCACCTCTTCCTCCTCCTCCTCCTCCTCCTCCTCTCCCTCCTCTCCCTCCTCCTCTCCCTCCTGCTCTCCCCATCTCTTCCTCCCCGTCCTGCTCCTGTTCCTTCCCCTCTTCCTTCTTCTTTCCCTCTTCTTTCTCTTCCTCCTCCTCCTCCTTCCCCTCCTCCCACTCCTCCTCCTCTTCCCTCTTCTCCTCCTCTCCTCCTCCTCTTCCTCCTCTTCCCCCTCCTCCTCCTTCTCCTTCCTTTCCTCTTCCAGCTGTTATTACACCTCCTCTTTACTCCTTTCCTCCTCCTCCTCCTCCTTCTCCTCTTATTTCTCCTCTTCTTCTTCCTCCTCCTCCTCCTCCTCCTCCTCTTTCTCCTCCTCCTTCTCCTCTTTCTCCCTTTTTCTTCTCACTTTCCTCCTCCACCTCCTTCTCCTTCTCCCTCTCCTCCTCCACCTCCTCTTTTTTGATTCGCTTGAATGTAGCAACTAACTACAGCCTCCTTTATTACTCCCTTTTCCTCTTCCTCCCTCTTCTCCTCTTCTTCTCTTCCCTCCTCCTCCTCCTCTTCCTAGTCCTCCTCCTCCTTTTCCTCCTCCCTAATTCGCTTGATTGAACTACAGACTCTTTTATCCTTCCTCCTCTTCTTCCTCCTTCTCCTCCTCCTCTTCGTCCTCTTTCTTCCCCTTTTCACCTTTCTTCCTACGTCTACTCCTCTTTCTTCATCTTTCCCTCTTCCTCCTTTTCTTCCCCTTTCCCCTCCTCTTCCTCCTCCTCTCCTTCTTCCTTCACTTCTTATTTCTTTTCCTTTTCATCTTCCTCTTCCTATATCTATTCCTCTTCATATTTTCCTCTTCCTCCTTTCCTTCCTCTCTCTCCTCTTTCTCTTACTTAATCCTTCTCTGTCTCCTCCTCCTCCTCCTGCTCTTCCTCTTCCTCCTCCTCTTCCTCCTCTTCCTCATCCTAGACACGCTTGAATGAAACAATGAACTACAGCCTAGTTTATTGTTCTCCTCCTCCTCCTCCTCCACATCCTCCTCTTCTTTCTCCATATCTTCCTCTTCTTCATTCTCTTCCTCCGCCTCTTCTTTTTTCTCCTCTCCATTCCCGTTCTTTTCCTCCTCGTCTTCCTTCGCCTCCTCCATCTAATTTTCCTCCTCCTCTTACTACTCCTACTCCTTCTCCTCCTCCTCCTCCTCCTTTTCCTCTTCCACCTCCTCCTTTTCCTTTTGCTTCTCTTCACTCCCTTTATTTTCTTCTTCCTACTTCTCCTCCTCCTCCTACTCCTTCTCCTCCTCCGCCTCTTCCTTCTGTTCCTCCGCCTCTTCCTTCTGTTCCTCCGCCTTCTCTTCCTCCTGTTCCTCCTCCTCTTCATATTCTTCCTCATCCTCCTCCTCCTCCTCCTGCTCCTTCTCCTCCTCCTCCTCCTCCTCCTCCTTCTCCTCCTCCTCCTCCTCCTCCTCCTCCTCCTCCTCCTCCTCATCATCATCATCCTCATCATCATCATCATCATCATCATCATCATCATAATCATCATCATCATCATCATCATCATCATCCTCTTCCTCTTCCTTCTTCTCTCCGCCTCCTCTTCCTTCTGCCACTCTTCCTCTTCCTCTTCCTCTTCCTCCTCCTCCTCATCATCATCATCCCCCTGCTTCTCCTTCTCTTCCTCTTTCTTCTCCTCCTCCACCTCTTCCTTCTCCTCCACCACCTCCTCTTACTTCTGCCACTCTTCATCTTCCTTCTCCTCCTCCTCCTCCTCCTCCTCCTCCTCCTTAAAGCCACGTAACCTCCTCGATGTCTTCTCCACCTCTTCTCACTAAACGCATTGGCCTCTTTACCTCCTCTCATTCTCGACTTTTTTTTTCTATTTTCTTTTTCAGGTGTTAGAAGAATCGTCAAATTGCTGTGAGACGTTTGAAATTCTAATTCGTTAGGTCTAACTTTTGAGATAATCATCCCCCAGGCTCAATGAATATTTTCCACCTTTTCTCTCTCTTCCACTCTTCCATCCCTCTTTCATCCACCCCTTTCACTTCCAGCACACTCCATTTGTCCTCTTCCGTCTTCTTTCTCTTCCATTCTCTTCTCTTCCATCCCTTTTCCTTCCCTTCTATTTCCACCTTCATACCTTCCCTTTCCTTTCGTTTTGCTTTGGTCTCTTTCTTCTTCTATTCCTCTCCTTTCCATTCTTTCTATCTCAATTATTTTCTCTTCCATCCCTTCCCTTCCATTCTTTTCTTTTTTATCTATTCCCTTTCCATCCTTCCCACCTCCTTTCTTCTTCTATTCCTCTCCTTTCCATTCTTTCTATTTCAATTATTTTCTTTTCCATCCCTTACTTCCCATGCCTTCCCTTTTTGCCTTTCCCACTAACATCCCTCCCACCTCCCACCTCTTCCCCCTTCCATCCGTTCTCATCAGATCCCTTCTACTCCCTAAACCTTTCCTTTCCTTCCCATCTCTTCCCTCTACCATCTCCTTCCTCTTCCACCCTTTTCCATCCTTCCCTTTCCATCCTCTCCCATCCCACCCCTTCCTCCTCCCATCCCACCCCCACCCATCCCTTCCCCTCCCCTCCCTTCCCCTACCATCCCTTCCCTCCCATCCATACCCCTCCTACCCTCTTCCCTTCCACCCTTTCCCCCCTACCCTCTTCCCTTCCACCCTTTCTCCTTCCCATCCCTTCCCCTTTGATTCCTTTCCCTCCTATATTTCCCCTCCCTTTCCTTCCCCCTAACGTCTCTTCCCCATCTCCCCCCTTTCCCCATTCCTTTTCCATACCATCCCTTTCTTCCATCCCTATCCCTCTCCTATTCCCTTCCCCGACTATTCCTTATCTTCCGTCCCTCTACACTCATCGCCTTCCCCTTCCCCTCCTATCCCCTTCCTCTTCCACGTGGAACCCCTACCATCCCTTCTCCTCTTCCATCCCCTTCCCTCTACTCCCATTCCCTCCCCATCCCTTCCCCATCCCCTCCCTTCCCCTCCCATCCCCTTTCCATTTCATCCCTTCCCCTCTTATCCCCTTCCCCTTCCACGTGGAACCCCTACCATCCCTTCTCCTCTTCCATCCCCGTCCCTCTACTCCCATCCCCTCCCCATCCCTCCCCCTTCCCCTCCCATCCCCTTTCCATTTCATCCCTTCCCCTCCTATCCCCTTCCCCTTCCACGTGGAACCCCTACCATCCCCTTCCCCTCTCCCATCCCATTCCCCTCTCCCATCCCCTCTGTTCCCCTTCCACCTGTATCCCTTCCCCTTCCCCTTCCCCTTCCCCTTCCCCTTCCCCTTCCCCTTCCCCTTCCCCTTCCCCTTCCCCTTCCCCTTCCCCTTCCACTCCGTCCTTCGCCTCCCTTGTGTCCCACTCTCGGCCACCGATTGGCAATTCTTTCCTAATTTCAATGGACCCTTGCCTCCTCACCCATCCTCCTCCTCCTCCTCCTCCTCCTCCTCCTCCTCCCCTTCTTCATCCTCTCTGTTCTCTCTTCCTCCTCCCCCTCCTCGTCGTCCTTCCCGTTCTCTCTTTTGCCTTCCCTACCTCCTACTCTTCCTCCTCCTCCTCCTCGTTGTCGTTCTCCTCGTTCTCCTCCTCGCCCTACCTCTCACCCTCCTCCTCGTCCTTCCCGTTCTCTATTTCGTCTCTCCCTCCTCCTCCTTCTCCTCCTCCTCCTCCTACTTCTTCTCTCTCCCTCCTTCCCTTCTTCTTCCTCCTCATCTTCCATTCCTCCTCTTTCTCTTGCCCCCATCTTTTCTCTCTTTCTTCCACC
>NC_134793.1:15854043-15859043 GCF_046742065.1 Oratosquilla oratoria | reverse complement strand
CAAGAGCGCATGGAGCAAAGAAGACGGCTTCTGCTGCACCTACTTAGCGACTTCTAGCGCAGGCTCCTCATCCATCCTTTTTCCCTGGTGCACCGAACCCTGACTATAGGTAAGAAAAAGAAGTGCAACACAATATATATATATATATATATATATATATATATGTGTGTGTGTGTGTGTGTGTGTGTGTGTGTGTGTGTGTGTGTGTGTGTGTGTGTGTGTGTGTGTGTGTGTGTGAGCATATATGTGTATATATACATACACACACACACACACACACACACACACATATATATATATATATATATAGATATATATATATATATATATATATATATATATACATATTGTCTGTTTCATATAACAATGTTTTCTGACAGATTGTCATTACTCATCAACTACTATTTAGTATTCCTCTTTGTTTTATTTCGGAAGAGGATGCTACTAATACTTTTCTAAACTTCATCTGATACAAATAAATCAACAAGCGTGTGTTTATCATAACAAAGTACTAACTAGGATACTTCTACTATTGCTAATTATAATAATGCATATACATAAATACATATAAATACATATACATGTAAATGTATATGCACACACACACACCTATATGTGTGTATATATAATACATATATATATATATACGTATATGTATATGTATATGTATATGTATATATATATATATGTGTGTGTGTGTGTGTGTGTGTGTGTGTGTGTGTGTGTGTGTGTGTGTGTGTGTGTGTGTGTGTGTGTGTGCGTGCGTGCGTGTGTGTGTGTGTTTGTAAATAAATTACCAAAATTCCCTCAGATGTAAGAACGCTCCCAAAACTACACTGATTTAACCCAAAGTTGACTTGAATGACGGTCACTCTTTATGTTTCCATAAGCGATTTCATTACTCAACTGTGATTAAAAACTTCTCTCGTGTTTCAAGCTGCATTAACCTAATATTTATAAGATGTTCGCCTAAATCTCTTACCATTTTGAAATTGGCGCTCTTAGAAAAGCCGAGGAAAGTTAAGACAGTTAAGAATCCTGTGTGAAGATTTCAAGTTTTCTTAACTAGTTTTTCAGTTAGTCTTAACTTTCAGATAGCGGGAAAGCTATTCTTGTGTTTGAAGTCAGGTATTGTTAAGAAAACTTTAGAAATATTTGTCATTTTGACAAGTGGAAGGACGATTTTAGTCTTGGTACACAAATATTTAGGTATATTTCTTTATATCTAGATTATAAATCTTCCTAGGTACCTCTTTGTCTTCTTCGTTAGTTCTCTTTAGATAACTGTAACTAAATTGATTTATTTATCTGAGAGCTAGCTTGGTTGCTATTCCTATTCTAGAAGCTTTTTATTTCTATCTCCTATTTATTAATGCCTTTCTCTTTGACAGAATTTAAGTATTATATGTTTCTGTTTTTATGTATATATAAGCATCATGTTTGCTGTATACTATCACGTCCTTTGCGTGAATAGATTCCTATGGTTGTACTGTGTTACGCCCTTGCGTGAATAATGTCTTTTGTTTGTATTTTTATGGCACACCTTGCATGAATATGATGTGTTGTGTATTATTATTGTTGTTATTATTGTCACTTATGGAAAGAAATTTTGTTTATATTCTATAATATGTGTTATAAAGTAAATCGATGCGCAATACCCGTCTGTTGGGGCGCGTTTCGAATACGTTCTATCAGATGACGCCGAGCTCAGAAAACGTATCATAATTTGGCGCGAAAACACGTCCTTATTTCCCATTGACTAAAAGTGGCTGAACTATCTAATTTAAGCACGTTTTGACATCCAAGAAACGTAATCACCAATGCCTGAGCTATATAATGCCGGGAAGAGAGCAACTACGGAGAGAACCAGAGCACAAATATAAGAAAGAAAACTGAGAGTAGAGAGAGAAAATAAGAAAAGAAGCAGATGCCCACAGTTTATCTGGAAGCACATTCCCACACGTACGCTTATATATGCGTGTGTACATGCGAGTGTGAATTTTATAAATTCATTCATTCTATTACTAGGATTTGACAGGAGATGCAAAAATTATCCAAACAGGTTTTGCTACATGTGTAGCAAAATAAGAATCCCTGATTAACATTCGAAAATTACTCAGTCTGTAAAATCATGTTACCACACCTATTTTGGAATCCAAATTGGAGATCAAGATAGAAGGTCTGCTCCTCATACATGCTGTAGAACAAGTTTTGAAAGTTTAAGACGTTGGGATAAGGACAGGATGGAATACCTACATTTTGGTGTTCCCATGGTGTGGAAAGAGGGGACGGATCATTTCTGTATAACTAACCTGTAAGGTGAGCTCATGTTTGAAAATTATAACGATAACTTAGAGTCTATACTCTCATTAATGTATTCTAGAAATATATATTTTGACATATCTTATATTGATAAAAACCGGTGAGACTTACTTTGACTTTTTACCTATATGAAATTGACGGAGTAAATAAGAACAAGCACCATGTTGTGTATCCTGATATCCTATACGCCAGAAAGCCACTGCCTTATAGTCCAAAGGTCCTAGTACCAAGTGTACCCAAGGACATTCTCGTAGATATTGCTGAAGACAGTGATACCCAGCTTAAGACATGGACACCTCTGCATCGTATCAACATCCAATCTCCAATGAGAGCCAACCAAAATGCTTAAGTCAAGCACAACTGAATGACTTAACAAGAGATTTATGGTTATCAAAAGTGTCTGCCTAGATACTTGGATCGCGCATTGACAAAAATAATTTACTTGCATTAAGAACTACATGTTTCTGGTATCGCAAAAGAGATGAAGATTTTCGCAATTTTTTCTCATTTCATGACAATTCTTCGTTAGTATATTCCATTGATATTGGAGGACATTGATGTTGGAGGACTAGTCGAAGCCACGGGTTTATCTTATATTCCATTAGAAAGGAAACTTTTCATTGACTTGCTGAGTCAAAGTATAAAAGCGGTTATTTTAAATATTAGTAAAAAGATTGCATCTGTTCCTGTTGCACATTCAGTTCAATTAATTGAGAGTTATAAGAATGTAAAAATCTTAATCAGTGTTCTGAAATACAGTCACCATAATTGGAAGATTTGTGGAGATTTAAAGGTAAAAAGACAATATCATTTTATGTGTTTTCACAGTGTAATTTGGTTTTATATATATCAGTTATCTCCTTTATCTTATATATCATGATATTTATATGAGTTTTTTTCAGGTTGCGTTCCTATTACTAGGAATACAAGAAGTTTATACGACATACCCATGTTTTCTCTATTTGTGTGATAGACGAGCAGATGACAAAAAGAAAACATGGACTGGAGGTGAAGCTTTTATTCCTGACGTTTCGTCTATCGACTTTGAGAAAGTCGATTGACGAAACGTCAGGAATAAAAGCTTCACCTCCAGTCCATGTTTCCTTTACCGTGTCTATACAACTTGTTCACATGAATTTTCAGATGAAAAAAAGTACGAACATAGTGAATGGCCATCTAGTGAAACACTCTAACCTAGCTCACACAATGTGATTGTTGATATACTGGTCAACCCTCATCATAATTTGCTGCCACCTCTTCATATAGAAATTGGTTTAATGAAGAATTCTGTCAAGGCCATCGATAAAGGAAGTCCAGCATTTGCTTTCATAAGGCAGGCATTTCCAGAAGTGAGTGATGCAAAACTGAATGCAGGTATTTTCGTTAGTCCTCATATTAGAAGCCTAATGAAAGATGAGCACTACAATAGAGTAATGAGTGAAACAGAGAGGAATGCATGGTAAGCCTTCAAATTAGTTGTGAACTATATTCTTGGAAACAAAAGAAGTTCATAATACGTGTTCATTGTTGAAGAAGTGATGCAGAGTTTTAAGGTTGTGGGAGGACTTATGTCAGTAAAAAGACATTTGCTAAGATCGCATCTGGATTATTTGCCTGATACATGTGGAGACTAAACCGAAGAATAAGATGAAAGGTTCCATCAAGGCATTTGCATTATGGAAGAAAGTTATCAGGGACAATGTTAGCAGATTACCATTAGTGTCTAACTTGTCTAGTGAAAAACACAAGAGAAAATAATTGAAAAAGTACTTTCTTCTATTTCTATGTATATCCATGCATATTTACAATGTTAATAGAAATAATATTATAATATTTATTCATTATTAACCTTATCTTATAAATTTTATACTGAGTCATAAAAAACAGCATTTTGAGTGAAAACATTGTTTTAACAATTTTCATTGTAATTTGATAATCTGAGCTGATTGACAAAAACCATGTTATTTTTTATTTTTTTTATTTAGCATAACCAGATTACTTAAATCCAATTAAAAAACAAGACAACAGGACAAAATCAAAACGCATGCCTGTGTTATTATTCATTCCTTGAATGTTCCTCACTTGTTCCTTTTCTCGTTAATGTCATGTCAGTGTACATAATTTCTTCCTTGCAACACTTTTGTTTCAGTCGTGAAAGTCTGGACAAGTGTTTTAATAATACCAGCCGATTTTCTAGATCAGCGGTTCTCAGCCTATGGACTATAAACACTAAAGACCAACAGAGTCTCACAAAATAGCCCAGGAACTAAAAACTAGTGGTAGTTAATGGATGGACTAAGATTTAATTTTGTGATAAGAAGGATCTGCAGGAAACTAAATAATAGTCTGGCCTATGTGAAGAAATTGCTTAAATAATTTTGCCCTTTGTTTTACATCATTGTCAGTTTTTTATACTTTTCCTTCTCTCTCTCTCTCTTTCTCTCTCTCTCTCTGTCTCTCTCTCTCTTTCTTCCGCCCTCATTTCTCATTCGTCTTTTCATGTTTGGACAGCCTCAACTCAGTCTTAATTTAAGTTCCTTTTGTTCAATTTAACCACTGAATTTCCTATTTCTTCCTGTTTATCCGCTTGCGTCTCTTCCACAAGTTCTTCCACTTTATCGTGTTTCTTTTCCATTCATATTTCCTTGTCTTATTTTGTCCTTGTTTTCCTGCTTCTG
>NC_134793.1:15846543-15849043 GCF_046742065.1 Oratosquilla oratoria | reverse complement strand
TTCTTTCTTTCTTTCTTTCTTTCTCTTCCTACCTTCTTTCTTTCTTTCTTTCTTTCTTGTTCTTTTTTCTTTCTTTTCCTACCTTCTTTCTTTCTTTCTTTCTTTTTTCTTTCTTTATTCTTCCTTTCTTTCTTTCTTTCTCTCTTTCTTTTTTCTTTTTTTATTCTGCCTTTCTTTCTTTCTTTCTCTCTTTCTTTCTTTTTTCTTTCTTTTTTCTTTCTTTCTTTCTTTTTTTCTTCTGTCTTTCTTTTTCTTTATTCTTTCTTTATTCTTTCTTTTCTTCTTTCTTTCTTTCGTTTCCTTCTTTCTTTCTTTCTTTCGTTATTCTTCCTTCCTTTCTTTCTTTCCTTCTCTCTTCTTTTTTTCTCTCTTTCTTTTTTCTTTCGTTCCTTTTGTTCACATGGTTTCTAATCTTCTTTATATAGGAGATAATAAGAAGTGTAATAAAAGAATGTAAAAAAAAGAGAAAAAACTATCATATTCACTTGTGAGATTTAGCAAATCAATAGTTATGGGAAAAGAATTGGATTTATGGATCCTCACGTAAAATGAAACTCGTTTCATCATTTTTCGTAACAATTCCTAAAATTCTTCACCTCCACTTCCCCTTCCTTTTTTTTTCTCTCTTAGTTCTTGGAATATGAGAACAAAAGAACAGAGGAGACTGTAAGAGACTATAAGGCCTACACTAGATAGTTACATGTTCATTACCACCTATCGTTCCTATCTATAAAGTCATCTTATCTTTTCTCAAAGGAACCTATTGGTAAACCAGTTCTTGCTTATTTCATTCTTAAACCTAAATTTGTCCAATATAAATAAATTTCTATATGTCCTGCTATTCTGCATTGATATGATGACCTTGCCTGGATCACTTTTGTTAAAGCCCTTGAATTATTTGAATACCTTTATCAGATTACCCCCATACTTTGCTCTTAATTTTCTAAGTGTTTCAAGATATCTTGATTTCATTTCATCTTCGTCAGATACTATTTTGTCTAACGTCTTGCTGTATTAAGGATGTCCCTTTATCCAGATGGAACAAAAAAAAAAAAAAAAAAAAAAAAAAAAAAAAAAAATATGGATGCTTGGATGGATGAAGAATGGAAGGCGTCTCGACTGCCTACTGCCCTTATAAAGGAAAAGAGACTTTTGGTACATAGATAGATCATGTAGAAGAATACTCGAATACTTAAGGTAAGTGGTCGAGATGCAGGGATGACCCATCATCCAGGAGGAGCCAAGATAAGACAGAGGGGCGGGGGTGGATGGGAGTGGAGTATATGTGGATGAAATGGGTGAGAGTGGATTTTATACCTTTGTTTTTTTGGCTACCCTCCTTGTAAGTGGGAAAAGCCTTTGGTATATGTATGTATGTATGTATGTATGTATGTATGTATGTATGTATGTATGTATGTATGTATGTATGTATGTATGTATGTATGTATGTATGTATGTATGTATGTATGTATGTATGTATGTATGTATGTATGTATGTATGTATGTATGTATGTATGATAAAAAAGTTGAGTTAAGTTTTGGAATAAGTTATCTTCATCATTATTTGTTAAACAAATTCAGTATTTCCTTTTTTTATCATGAATAGTTGGAAACTTCTATTTACGCTCATATTTTTTCACCTTTTCTAATATTATATCGGTTTTGTATAAAGCAACATTCTGTTACCTTTTAGACCAAATCACAATATCATCGAATTATTCAGTTCATAGTCCTAGTCCTTCGGGATCCTCAATGTTCTTTTAATTTCCTTCTATGTTACAAATAATTCCCCCAACTCAATTAAGCTGAAAGGCTTATTCATTACATTAACTGATATATTTTTTCCATGAGACACAGATATGTTAACTTTTATTCTTGATAACATAGTTGCGTCTATTTAACTCAACTATTTGAGAATCCTTAGGGGTGCTTTGTTGATGTTTTGTTTTACTAGCATAAGCGGTACACTACATATCATTCGAATATGTGAAATAATCTACGGATAATATTCGCCATGTTCGATATCTGATGATCTGGAAAGTGATATAACTATAGTGTACACAGATTTCAATAGACTTTATTTTACTTTAATATATTGCATTGTATTATATCTCACTTTACTCTATTGTATTGTATTGCATTGCATTGTATTGCATTGTATCTAGTTTTATATATTTTTCTTCTAAACTAATTTACTTCATTCAATCTTATTTTATGTACGTAAACGTATATAGGTCATCATAGTAATCGAGAAATTCTACGGATTATAATAACTATGTTTGATATCAAATTATCTGGAAAACAGCATTTATACAATGTACCAGGTGATTTCAGATAAATTTTACTCTGTAATACTTTACTATATGTTATTGTATCTTTTCCTGTATTTTCTTTTACTTTTTATTGTCCATTTTAACCTAATTTACATTGATAAATACATACCATCGTATTTTCTTACTTTTATTTTATTCTATTTTATTTTATTCTATTTTATCTTGTC
>NC_134793.1:15831543-15841543 GCF_046742065.1 Oratosquilla oratoria | reverse complement strand
AGCGAAGTCGGTTCGCCGAAGACCATTTGCGAAGTAAAGTCGCTTTTCGTCCTCGAGGTTCTCCTTTGCCCAATTCAACAAATCTTTCTATCTCCATACTTAATGCCCCTCTTCTCCCACCGCTGCATCCTCTTTCTTTTCCATCTCCATCTCGTCCTCCTCCTCCTCCTCCTCCTCCTCCTCCTCCTCCTCCTCCTCCTCCTCCTCCTCCTCCTCCTCCTCCTCCTTCTCCTCCTCCGCCTCATCCTACTACTACTACGACTAACACTACTACTACTACTTTGCCACTACTACTACTACTACTACTGCTGCTACCACTACTACTACTACTGCTGCTACCACTACTACTACTACTACTACTACTACTACTACTACTACTACTACTACTACTACTACTACTACTACTACTACTACTGCTTCTACTACTACTACTACTACTACTACTACTACTACTACTACTACTACTACTACTACTACTACTACTACTACTACTACTACTACTTTTTTTTTTAATAAATATCACGACCTCCATCCTCGTGGAACTGTGTGGTGGAAGCAGCAGGATCTGTCTCCCACAGACACAGTTCATTGGCCCCTCTCCCGCCAATGACTGTGGTCGACAACCCTTTTATCCGTCGATTTACTACTACTACTACTACTACTACTACTACTACTCTTCATTCTCCTCCTCCTCCTTCTCCTCCTTTTCATCCTCCACATCCTCATACTCCTCTTTCTTCTGCCAACTCCTCTTCTTCTTCCTCTTCTATTTCCTTCTCCTCTTCTGGATTCTCCTACTCCTCCTCTTTCTTCTCCTCCCTCCTCCTCCTCTTCATTCTCTTTCTCTTCCTTCTCCTTCTCTTCTACATCCACATGCTCCTACTCTTCCTTCTGTCCCTCCTCATCCTCATCCTCATCCTAGTTCTCCTCCTCCTCCTCCTCCTCCTCCTCCTCCTCCTTCTCCTCCTCCACCTCCTCCTCCTTCTTCTTCTTCTTCATTCCTCCTCATCCTTCCCCTTTCCTCTCCCTTCCCCTCCACTTCCCCCTCCAACCCCCCTCCTCCCCTTCCTACGAATTCTATAATACTTCCTCTTCTAACTATCCTCCTTTTCCTCCTCTTCTTCCTCCTTCTATTCCTCTTCCTCCTCTCCTCCTTCTGTTACCAGACTTTCCCTTTTCCGTCTAATCTTCTCTTATTGTTTATTCTCCCTTTCGCTTACCTTTCCCTTCTTCATCCTTCTATTCTTTGCCTATTTCTCTTCCCCATTTCCTTTCAAATTCCAGCCTCCCCACTATTCATTTATTCCCTTTTATAATGTCTACCCCAATCTCCCTCTCCCCCTTCCTCCTCCTCCTCCTCCTCCTCCTCCTACTCCTACTCCTCCTCCTGCTCCTCCTCCTCCTCTTCCTCCTCCTCCTTCTCTTTATTCCACCTCCTCCTACTCCTCCACGTTCTGCTTCTGTGATTTTATTTCTTAAATTTATATCTTTTTTTTTTGTCCACTACATTTTTGTTTTCTTTCCTTTCCTCTTCCTCTTCCTTTTCCTCCTCCTCCTACTCCTCCTCCTCCTCCTGCTCCTCTTCTCCCTCCTTCTCATTTTCCTCTTCCTCTCCCTTCCTTTCTCTCTCTTCCTTTATTTTCAGTCTACTCTTTTCTCGTCCAAATACTTTCTCTCTTCCTCCTCTCTTTTAATCTCCCCCCACTTTCTCCTTCTCTTCTCCTCATTCCACTCCCTCTTCCACCTAATACTTCCTCTAACTCTCCTCCTCCTCCTCCTCCTCCTCCTCCCACTTCCTCCACCTTTTCCTCCTTTTCCTTTCTCTCCCATATTTTACCTTCATCTTCCACTTTCCACTTCCTCCACCTCCTTTTCTTCTTCTTCCTCCTTCTCCTCTTACTTCCTCCTCCTCTACTCCTCCTTTTCCTCCTTTTCCCCCCACTTTCTACCTTCCTTTTTCCAGATCCTCCTCCATCTCCTCCTCTTCGTCCCTCATCCTCCTACTTCCTCTTCCTTTTCCTCATCTTCCTTTTTCTCTCTCTTTCCTCCTTCCCCTCCTTCTCCTTTTTCTCCTCATTCTACAACTTCCTCTTCATTTTCCCATTTCTCCTTTCTTTACCACCTTCTGTCTCCCTCTTCCTCTTTCTACGCCCTCCTCCTCCTCCTCCTCCTCCTCCTCCGCCTCCTCCTCCTCCTCCTCATCTTTTTAATCCTTTTCCTCCTTCTCCTCCTCCTCATCTTCCTAATTCTTCTCTTCCTCCTTCTCCTTTCTCTCACACCTCCCACCTTTCTCTTCCTCCTCCTCTTCCTCCTTCTCCTCCTACTTCCTCCTCCTTTTCCTCCTCCTTTCTTTCGTACCTTCTACCTTTCCCTTCCTCCTTCTCTTCCTCCTTCTCCTCCTACTTCTTCCTCCTTTTCCTCCTTCTCCTTTCTTTCGTAACTTCTACCTTTCTCTTCCTTTTTCCACTTCCTCCTCCTCCTCCTCCTCCTCCTCCTCCTTCTCTTTGTGTTCCTTTGTGTTCTCCTCCTCCTCCTCCTCCTTCACCATGCTGTCGTTAGTTTTGTTATTGTTTCATTATTATTCCGTCTTCCAGTGTGTCTGCCAAACTCATTTTTTTCATTTCTCTCACTTCCTTTACTATTCACCTCCTCCTCCTTCTCCTCCTCCTCAGCCCCTTCCTCCTTCTCCTCTTCTTCCTCCTCCTGTTTCTATTCCTTCTCCTTCTGCTACTCCTCCTTCTTCTCTTCTTTCTTCTCTTTCTCCTCTTTCTTTTCCTTTCTTCCCATCTCTTCTCTTTTACTCTCAGCTTCCCTGTTCTCTTTTTCTCTTCTCTTAATTTCCTCTTTTCACGTCTCGTTTCATTCTTCCTCTTCTCCTCTTTTCATCCCTCTCTTTTCCTCTTCCTTCTTCCCTCTCCTCTTCACGTTTTTCTTCTCCTTTTCTCTCCACTCAATTTCACTCCACTTTTCTTCTCTTCTTTCCTATTCCATCTCCTCTTTTCATGTTTTAATTCTATTTCTTCTACTCTCTACTCTCATACGCCTCCTCCTTTCCCCCTACTTCTCTCTTCCTCCTCCCCCTATTCCTACTCTCCTCCTCCTTTCCTCTTCCATCTCCTCTCCTTCTCTCCTCCTCCTCCCATTCTTACTCTTCTCCTCCTCCTTTCTTCCTCCATCTCCTCTCTTTCTGTCCTCCTCTTCTTATCCTCCTCCATCTCCTCTCTTTCTGTCCTCCTCCTCTTATCTCCCTCCTTTTACTCCTGTATCTCCTCTCTTTCTCTCCTCCTCCTCCTCCCATTCCTACTCTCTTCTTCCTATTTTCCTCCTCTTTTCCTCCTCCATCTCCTCTCTTTCTCTCTTCCTCGTCACAATGTTTCCTTCGTTCCTTCCTGTTTGTCATTTGGTCTTCATCTTTTGTTCAAAGAATCTTTGGTTTGAAGCTTTACTTTAATGAACATTTGTGCTCAACACTTGTTATATGTTTTTGAACATGTTCACATACGTATATTGTCTTGTTTTTCTATTTGAAATATTTTTTGTTCTTGTTTTTTTTATCTATGTTGTTTTGTTCTGTTATTTCTTAAAATAGATTTCTCTTTTGCTACCTTAGGTTGATGTTCATCTCTCTCTGTCTCTCTGTCTCTCTCTCTCTCTCTCTCTCTCTCTCTCTCTCACACACACACACACACACACACACACACACACACACACACACACAATTTCAGTATCACTGCGCTTCGAGTCGTTATTCCAACTCTCGTGGGCGGGGAGTTATGTGTGTGTGTGCATGTAAGGTCACAGCATTACCCATAGATCGATCATACGAGCTTTGAGCTCTCTTCCGGGAGGAAAACAGCTGTCAATCACGAGTCCAACATGTGATCCAAAGACCAAGGTGAATCTCTCTCTCTCTCTCTCTCTCTCTCTCTCTCTCTCTCTCTCTCTCTCTCTCTCTCTCTCTCTCTCTCTCTCTCTCTCTCTCTCTCTCTCTCTCTCTCTCTCTCTCTCTCTCCCATCTTGCCCTTACTCTTCGTGGCTTATATTCTGTACCACTACAAGCTCTTAGGGAGCTCATAATGACGCTTCCCATTTTCTTTAATAGTCTTTAGGAGGGGAGACTATAAGGTTTTAGGCCAAAGCTGTTAGCTTCATAGGCGAAGGCTGGAACGCTGAAGAGTCAGGTGAACAAGAAGAAGAACAAGGTGAGGAGCCTACGCCAGGAGGCGCTGAGTAGCTGCGTCCAGAGCTCTCACCTTTGTCGTATTATGTGCTTGGATTGTTGGAGCAGGTCACTGCTGGGAATTGAAGGGGAGTGCGGGATTCGAACCCATAACTATTTGAAATCGAGACCAAGACGTTTTCGAGTACCCTACCGGTAGGGAAACTGCATTAGGGAGTGAAAGAGAAAAGAAATGGAAAATCGACGATGAAAATGGAAAAATAAAAAAAGACTAAAGAATACGAATTACTTTGCAGCTATTGTTTTGGATGAAGTTTAGATGACTTTATTCAGATAAGAAAGACGGAAAGGACAAAGAAAAGGACTCGAATTGGGGTTCGAGGAATTCAAGAAAATTGACAATAAGAAAATGGAATAAGAAGTTGTATAGCAAACGGGTAGTAAGACAGAATTATGAAAAACGGGAATTTATTGAAAAAATATAGTAATAGAAAAATAAAAGAAGGACATGAATGGAATAAGAAGTTGTACAGAGAAAAAAAATTGAATAAGAAGTTGTATAGAAAACGGGTAGTAAGACAGAATGATGAAAAACGGGAGTTTATTGAAAAAATATAGAAATAGAAAAGTAAAAAAAGGAAGAAAACGGAAAATGGGAGAGAACTGGTAAAGGTACAATAAATGTGGAAATATAAAAGAACTACCAAAACGAAGATGTTGAAATGGAATCAAAGAAAAGGAGATGAAGAGAGGCGGAGATGACTTGGAAGAGGACGCATAGAAAACGTAGGAAAGGAGAAGAATTGGTGAATATACAAATTTTATGGAAAAAATATATATATGACTGAATACCAAAACGAAATGATGAAGTTCAATAAAAATAAAAAATAAAAATACTGGAAATGGAATGGACGTGATTGAGAAAGAGGGAGATGGAAGAGAAAAGATGGTAGACAGGAGAAAATAGAGAAAAGAGGATTAAGGAGACGTGACTATGAAGTCCTCGAGTTGTGGAAGAGAAAGAGAGATGTTGTGAAGAAGGAGAACAGAAAACGGTAATGAAAATGGGAAGCTATAATAAAAAATTGAATATTTTGGAGAGAAAGGAAGATGGGAAGAGGGAAGGAGAAGACAAAAATTTGGTTTAAGGAAATAAATAAAACAAAAATGAATAAAGATTGAACAAAGGAAAACGATTAGAGCAGAAAAAAAAAGATGAAAAATATGCGAGTAAAAGAAAATGACGAAATATGAATATAAAAAAATGAAAGCTAGAAAACAAAAGAAAATCAAAATAAATTGCGAAAAGAGTAATGAAAGAAAACAAAATAAGGAAAAAAAATGAAAAAGGGAAGAAGACAAAGGAAAATTAGAAGAATATCTTATGAAAATAAAGAGAGCAGAGAAAAAAAATCAAAAATATGAAAATAAATATACTTAAAGAGAAAAAATAAAAAAGAAACGTGGAAACAGATATACTTAGAAATAAGAACAAGTAAGCGAAATAGACGAAAGCGTTAATTTACAAGAAAAAAAGAAAATATAAGAACGTGCGAGGAATATTAGGATGAATGTACAAGGCGCAAAGGAAAAATGTAAAAGCAAGATCACAAGGAAGAATTTGATACTTGTAAGGAATTTGAATTATAAAAGACGTAGCAAAGGATACCTTTAGTAAAATAAAATCGAAAAAAAGGAATGTAAAAAAATAAAAACAAATGAGTTTAAGGAAAATAAATTTACAAAAAAAAGAAAAGTAATTATAGAGCTTTAGAGACAATAAGAGGGAATTGTTATATGTCAATAGAAAATGATAAAAATAATTTACATGCTATACGAAAATAATAGAGAAACAAAAGAAAAAGGGATTGATGAAAAAGCAAATGGCCAATGGATAAAAGAAAATGAATATTGTTTTCAGAAAACGGGAAACCTCCGAAAAGAAAATGGATAAGACTGAAGAAATAAAAGAAAATGGGAAAAAAAATAGTATTCAACATAAAGTAAATCGTATATGAACGAAAGAGAAGTGCAAATCATAAAATTAAGACAAATAATAAAAAGATATATATGCTTGCCCAGTAAAAAAATAAATAAATAAATAAATAAATAAAAAATAAAGAGAAAAAGAAAAAGAAAAAGAACGAAATAGGATGTCGGAGGTATAAAATGAGAATTAAGGAAAAGAAAATGAGGAGAAAATGAAAACGGGAAACCCAAGAGAAGAAGAGAGAATGGACGAGAATAATGTGCTTCTGAGCGAAACAGAATGAACACAAAACTAGATGAAGGTGTAAAGAAAAAGAAAAGAAAAGGAAATGAAGAGAGAAGCAACGAGAGAAGAAGAGAGGAGTGGGTAGGAAGAAAGAGGGTGTGAAGGTAGGAAAAGAGAAGAGAAAAAGAGGCAAGAGGAGAGAGAGAGAGAAATATCTAAGAGAAGTGAAAAAAGAGGAATTGGAAAGAGGAGGAAAGAGATGAAGAAGAAGTTTAGAAACAGAGAGGAATAGAGAGGGAGGAGAATGTGAAGGTAGGAAGAGGAGGAAGAGGAGGAAGAGGAGGAAGAGAAAGAGGCAATGGAAGAAGAAAAGAAGAGACGGGAAGAGGATGGGGAAGAGGTCTATAACGATTGAATGAAGGAAAGGGAATGAAATAAGGTAAAAGGAGGGGAATAGGAGGAATCGCGATAAAGGAGGAGAAGATAGGGAGAAGGAAAAGGGCGAAGAAGGAAGAGGGAAAGGAGAAGGATAGAAAGGCTGGGGTAGTTGGATTGAGATGATTCATAGGCTGAAGATTACCACAAAAATACAAAGGATTACAAAGATTACAAAGGCGGAGCATGCCGACAGGAGACCTTTTGGTCCATATCTAGGTCGGATGCGAAAAAAGATCATAATAATAATAAAATAATAAATGAAAACTATAATAATGTAAATAACAAATAAAATAAATAAATGCATAGGTATAGAGTTTCTATTTTTATTTTAATCAAAGAAAATAGGAAATGGAAAATGGGAGGAGAAGGAGGGTGTGGAAGGATGGGGAAGGAGTTAGATTGGGGTGAACTGTATATTGAAGATTAAAATATATACAGAAAATTTTACAAAAAAAAGTGGAAAATGAGAGAAGGAGGAGGAGGAGGAGGAAGGAAGTCTGGAGGTGAGGAGAAACGGAAATTGAAATGTAGAAAGTGGAGGGATTGGAGGGGATAAACCAGAGGGATTTGGTCTGGAGGATTAGGAGAGAGAGGGATGGAGGAGGAGAAAGAGGAAGAAGAATGGGCGAAATGAACAGAGGAAGGAAGAAGGAAGGGCTGGGATGTGGGAATTTAGATACATTGTGGGAGGGAGGAAGGGAGAGAAGGAGGGAAGGAGGAAGAGAGGGAAGTAGAGAGAGAGAGAGGTAGGGAGAAAGGAAGAGGGGAGGGAGGGAGAATAGAAAAGAGAAAGCGAGAAGAGGAAGGATGGAGGAAATGAAGAGGAAGGAAGAAGAGAGGGGTGCATAGTGTGTCTGTGTGTGTGTGTGTGTGTGTGTGTGTGTGTGTGTGTGTGTGTGTGTGTGTGTGTGTGTGTGTGTGTGTGTGTGTGTGTGTGTGTGTGTGTGTGTGTGTGTGTGTGTGTGTGTGTGTGTGTGTGTGTGTGTGTGTGTGTGTGTGTGTGTGTGTGTGTGTGTGTGTGTGTGTGTGTGTGTGTGTGTGTGAGAGAGAGAGAGAGAGAGAGAGAGAGAGAGAGAGAGACAGAGAGACAGACAAAGAGACAAACAGACTGATAGACAGGCGGACGGGGAGAGAGAGAGAGAGAGAGAGAGAGAGAGAGAGAGAGAGAGAGAGAGAGAGAGAGAGAGAGAGAGAGAAACAGACAAAGAGACAAACAGACTGATAGACAGACGGACGGAGAGAGAGAGAGAGAGGGGGGGGAGAGAGAGAGAGAGAGAAGGAGAGAGAGTTACAAGGAGTTACAAGGAATCTCAGAACCTCAAAAGATTTTATAACTCATACCGTTAAAAGGTTACCGGGGATTCATACTAGTACTTACACTAATGTGTGTAGCACCTTGTCTAATCGTCTTTTGAAAGGTTCAATTGAGGAACTATTTTCCACGTTCTTTGGCAGTCTGTTCCAAATGTTGCAGATTGCATTGGTAAAAAAGTCACCAACCTTGTCACAAGAGTAACGAATTGGATTGAGATTCCACCCATGATAGCAAGTGGTATTCACGTTTAACATTAAGAGAGTCGATGGCCAATGTTATCTAATCCTTGAAGTATTTTGAAAACCTCTATTAGATGTCCTCGTAATCGGTTCCTAGAGAAGAGTCCCAAAGCCTTGTGACGCCTGTGGTAGCCCATGTGTCTAATGGCGGGAACAAGTTTCGTTGCTCTCGCCTGAACTCGTTCTAGCCGCTCCACGTCCATCATCAAGTTCGGCGACCAGAACTGGACGGTGTATTCCTGACGGGGACGATCTACAAACTAGACTAGTCTAGCCACAATGACACATTTTAGTATCTTGCCTACTATGGAAGTAAAGCTGATAGGTCGATAATTCCCCGGATTTCCACGATCCTTTTTCTTAAAGATAGGAGTCACGTTTGCCTCCCGCAAGTCCCTAGGCACTTCTCCTGTACGAAGAGAATCATTGAAGATCTCCACTAGGTGGGGGGAGGGCAACCTGTTCGCAAACGTCCCACAGTACCTTTGGCAGGAATTAATCTGTACCGGGAAGACTTGTTTGCGCTAAGTTTGTCAAGTCTGACTAAGAATTCGATGTTCGTACAGTGAATATACTCTATAGACTCTCCCTCGTGTACTAGAACTGGTTCAGTGATTGCCCCCTCTACTTCCTCATTGAATAATGAAGAGAAATGCGCGTTCAAAATATCAGCCATCTCAAGATCTGTGTTCTGAAGTGTTCCACTACAGTCGCGCAAAAGGACCAACATTATTTCTAGCTGGTTTTCTACTGTTAACGTAGCTAAAGAACTCCTTGGGGTTAGCCTTGCAAGATGTGGCCATCCTTTGCTCTTCATCACGTTTTGCTGTTTCTATCGTTCTTTTAACCCGCATAAATAAGCGGATATATTCTTGATGGGTTTGCCTTATAGTGGCGATAAGAAGCTTTTTTGTCTGTAATCGTTTTTTCTATCTCTCGTGTGAACCACTTAGGTTGCCGACGTTCTTCTTTGACTACTTTATTTGATACAAAATGTGCCTGTTGTGCCATAAAGTGATCACGGAATGAGTTCCATGACACCTAAACGTTGACATCTACATCTACATCTTCTACATCTACATCTACATCTGCACCAGTTCCTCCTCTCAGTCCAGCAAGATCAGCTCTTCTCAGACCAGGAATTGTGCGTGCGTCTTTTGTTCTTTTCCTCGAGTTAAGACACACGTAATTTAAATCTAACGATTGTAATCACTTCCACCATAAGCCTCACCTACAGATACAGTGTTTACTATGTTTTCCTCAGTGGTGAACACAAGGTCAAGTATATTTCCATCCCTCAGATAAGAACTTGTGCGTCTCTGGTTCTTGTCCTCGAGTTATGACACAAGTGATTTAAATCTAACGACACTATGTTCACTTCTACGCGAAGCCCCACCCACAGATACAATGTTTACTATGTCTTCCTCAGTGGTGAACACAAGGTCAAGTATATTTCCTTCCCTTGCAATCTCTTATACCCATTGAGTAAGAAAGGCTTCAACTGCAAAGTGTAGAAACCTCATACTTTTATGGTCCCCTGTTCTTTCTTTCCAGTTTACATGACAGTGGAAATCCCCTAAGACAACCGGTGTATGCTCGCTTATTAAGTCATT
>NC_134793.1:15814043-15829043 GCF_046742065.1 Oratosquilla oratoria | reverse complement strand
TGTATGGGGAAAAAATCCTTTGGTATGTATGTATATATTTATCCATTATTATTCATCTGTTTATTTCTTATCTGTTTATTTATTCATTATTCATTATAAATCATTGTTATTTTTCTGTTTGTTTATCGTTTGTCATTACCTATCTGTTTTATTCATTTATCTACTTTCTTCCCGCATGCGACCTAGTGATGGACCAAAAGGTCTCCTGTCGGCATGCTCCTCGTTTGTAATCCTTTGTAATACTTTACAAACGAGTATCTTTTAAGAGAATTTTGTGAGAAGTCTTTAAGACTAAGTAAAGTCTCTTTTAAGAGACCTTTGAAGTAGAGGGAAAATTTCAGAGGAAGGAAATGTTTGTGAGAAGCTTTTAAGTCCGTTGATTTTCTTGGAACTAAACGTTGGAGACTATAGAAGGGAGTCTCTTTAAAGGTGAATCTTTATCTTTATCTTTAAAGGTCTTTATCTTTCCTATCTTTAGGGGGAATCTTTCAGACTAAGAGAAGGAAAGGGTCTGGCAGAAGCTTTTAAGCCTCTTTGTTGATCTGATAATGGCTAGCGTCAAGTGATTTTATTTAGACAAGAGAGACTTCAGGTAAGGATTCTTATTCTGTTTCTCGTGTCTCCTATACTTTATGTTTTATTGTGCATTTGTCTCATTAAGGTCAAGTCTATCACTAATTAGAATCCTTGGGATCCACTAACTACCACTAGTTTTAGATTTGTGAAAATCTATAATATATCTTGATGAAACAAGGACTCTCCCCCCTTCTCCTTCCCCCTTTCCCCCTCCCCCCTTTTCTCCCTCCCCCCTTTTCCCCCTCCCCCCTTCCTTGCTCTACCAAGGTGGAGAGTCACTACTTTTGCGTACGGAGAGAAACTTTGTGGTATGACTTGAGACTCCCAATATCAAATTTTGACAAAAACCTCAAGTGGGAAGATAAACACAGAAACGAGAGATCAACTAAACAAGAGTTCAAATAGCTGAGATTAACTAAATAAGAGCTCAAATAGGGGAGATCAACTAAATAAGACATCGAACACAGCTAAATGAGGCTTGTAGAAGAGTTCAGAGAAAAATTGCACTTAAGAAATAGGAAGAGTGCAGGAAAGAGGAAAGCTTGATGTCGTCGCATGAAAATTAGAAGAAGAACAAACTGCATTGGCTCTAGTTCTTGCATGTCTTGTTGCTTTCTGTATTTCGAAAAGAAATACTGTAAACCTGGAAGAGATTTTTTTATCGAGAGAAAAAGGTCAAACAATCTTCTTCCAGAACCCGAAGAATTCATAGAAGAAGAAAGCAGTAGGGGATAAAGATTTCAGTCCTTTTCCTTTCAATTAACGATCCCTTAATTCGGAATTAACGACCTTGATGATCGGTGGAAAGGTCATAGTCCATAATGAAACCAAAGGAATTTTTGTATCATTGGGGTCGACGTGGGAGAAGGAAGACGGGAGATGGAGAAGGGACGGGAACGGGGACGGGGACGGGGGAAGGGGACGGGGACGTGGACGGGGGACGGGGACGGAGACGGGGAAAGGGGAGACGGACCAGGGGCGGAGAGAGGGGGATAGTGGGAACGGGGGAAGAAGGACGGGGAGGGGGGAAATGGGGGGGGAAGGTGTAAATGTTACAAGAGGGAACCTTTTATTCTTTATAAAGCTTCCGACGCAATACATTTTCTGTTGTCAGTTTCAGAGGAAAAATTAGTTTAGTGATTGACTTTTCCGATAATTGTGTCAGTCATAGGATAGCGGAACGAAAATTGAGATTGTTAGGAGAGAACATCTATATCTTTCTGTAATCATAGAACATAGATTTGACTTTATACACATTTGTAAATGCATAAATTTTCCTGCTAATTTTTCGTTTTGATAACTCATTACGTAAACCAAACAAGTAATAAACTATTACCGTATTTCATAAACAAAAAATTAGAATACAGAATAATTATAGAAGAATTAGACAGTAAAAATAGATAAACAAAAATTAAACTAAAAAATATAAATGGATAATGACTTCCACATCGATCAAAGGGACTAATTCATATACTGATTCAAGGTCCATTAACTCTTTTGGGCTTAAGGTAATTACCCAGGGGGCACCCCACATAGGCCTCTTTCCAAGAGCCTTATGGTCGATGAGGATCTAAGGCTCTTGGTAAACGAAATCTAGCTACCAGATGTTAGGATTTGGCAGTCTGGACAATGGAGGTCATATATATATGTGTGTGTGTGTGTGTGTGTGTGTGTGTGTGTGTGTGTGTGTGTGTGTGTGTGTGTGTGTGTGTGTGTGTGTGTGTGTGTGTGTGTGTGTGTGTGTGTGTGTGTGTGTGAGTGTGCGTGTGTGTGCGTGCGACCAAATTCTGTCCTGAGATAGATATGGGAAAATAAAATAAATGGTTAAGTAGATGAATAGATATACAAATTAATAGATAATCAAATAGATAAATAACTGAATGAATGAATGAATGAATGAATGAATGAATAAATGAATTAAGAAACAAATAAACATTAAAATGACTAAATAGATGAATAGAAACTATATAGATACATTCCCTAGAATATTTTAACACACACCAGGATGCTCTTAATTATGACTAAACAGGCCACCTTTGCCCTCTGTGCTACATCTATGTAGTAGCCTCGGCGAAAGACTGAAACAAACGCGCTACAGCAGTATGTCCTTCCTACTACAAACCTTTATTAAATCAAAGCTTTCTTTCGTTTAGTAAAATACTTATTCTTCCATAAGCTGTTTGTACTACGTAATTCAAGTATATCTTTGTAAAAAAAGATTAATTTAAATTTTCTTAAAGACGAGTGGAAGAAGGGCAAAGATAACAAGACATTTAAACCTTGATTCAATCAAATGTTTCTTTAGTTTAGTAAAATAGTTATTCTTCCTTAAGCTGTTCTTACTTTGTAATTCAGGTATGTTTTTTGTAAAAAAAATTAATTCAATTTTTCTTAAAGACGAGTGTAAAAAGTCCAAAGATAACAAAATATTTATAGATTTTTTTTAAGTAATGTGTTTTCAACGTGTGAAGTTAATTACAGGACAGGGCAATTAGTAGGTCACGTGATCTATAGTTAGGGAGGATTAGAGACCCGAGTGAGAATGGATTACGTGATGTAGTAAATTAGAGACCTTAGTTACGTAATCAAGAATCTTTCTGCAAATAACTTAGACAAGAAAATGATATATTATGTGTTCATGTTAGCCAGGCACTTAAACTCCACCCACTTTTCGTTATAAGGTGTCTGTGATTGGTTGGGCGGAAAAGGTGTACATATTTGTATAATGTGAGTGTAATAAAGGACCATTATATGACTTTTTTTTTTTTTTTTTTTTTTTTTTTACTAGCGATTAGACTTGTTACTGAAATAGTCAAACAAATATCCCAGCTCTTTCGGGACACCAAACTCAAGATTTTATTAAATTATCGACAAAATCAGAATCAGATGGTGATAGACATCCAAAATAAATCTTGGAGTTAGGTTTGTTTTATCATTGTTGTTGTTGTTGTTGTTGTTGTTGTTGTTGTTGTTGTTGTTGTTGTTGTTGTTGTTGTTGTTGTTGTTGTTGTTGTTGTTGTTGTTGTTGTTGTTGTTGTTATCATTATCATTATTAATATTATTATCACCGTTTTATTACCGATGATGTGATTGCATGAGGTGGAATGGGCGGGTGGATGGGGGGTGAGGTAGTATGTGTGAGCAAAATTTGACGCAGCCTGAAGGGATTTCTCCCCGTCCTCTCATTTTATGCAATGGGGGACGGAGAGCGGGGGTTGCCGATTTAATGAAGCGGCCTTGCTGTGGATGTGCTGTGTCTTGCGACACTGCTTCTGACCCAGGGCAGTGGACAAGGTGCAGGGATGACCCGTCATTCAGGAGGTGCTAAGATAAGAGGGAGGGTGGAGGGGTGTGGAGTGTATTCAGGGATGGAATGGATGGGAATGATTTTATGCCTTTTTCTTTTTGGCTACTCCCCTTGTAAGGGGGAAAAAGCCTTGGTATATGTATGTATGTATTACCGTTTTCATTACTATTACTATTATCATTATTGATATTGTTTTATCGTTATTGCTATCATTATATATATATATATATATATATATATATATATGTATATATATATATATATATACATATATAAATATATGAATATGAATACACACACACACACACACACACACACACACATATATATATATATATATATATATATATATATATATATATATATATATATATATATATATATGTGTGTGTGTGTGTGTGTGAGTGTGTGTGTGTGTGTGTGTGTGTGTGTGTGTGTGTGTGTGTGTGTGTGTGTGTGCGTGTGTGTGTGTGTGTGTGTGTGTATGAATATATATATATATATAATGTATATACATATATATATATACATATATATATGTATATATATATATAGTATATATATGTATATATATATTATATATATATATATATATATGTGTGTGTGTGTGTGTGTGTGTGTGTGTGTGTATGTATGTATCCATGTACATAAATGTATTTATGTGCATTTATGTATGTACTCGTATGTATATAATATGCTGGTCATCAATTAGTAAAAGGAGAACCAAAACTCCAAAAGACCTCAGTATAATTCACGTCTTCAGGCAAGAGTACATATAAAAGAGTAATTAAAAAAAAATGAATAGAAATTTGTTAACAGAGAAGTTCACAAAGTATATAATTAGAAAAGATAACAAGGTAATTCATTAGGAAAGTCAACATAACAATTAATTAGGACAGGTCCTTAGCGGATATGAGTATAAAAGGTCACAAGTCAAGGGCATGGTGTCAGGTCAGCATAAGAATACAATGCGTTACTCATTCCCATGAAAGATTCCATAGACTGGACAAGAGCTTCTTCAGTTTTTTCATATAATTAATTTTTCAACAGAAATATTATAGAAAGAACCCACATTAAACACTCTTATTAGGTTAATTTTAGCAATAGAAAGGTATAAAGTAGATAAGTTCATCAACAGTTATGTGTAAATAAGTTGTAAATTCTCACCAAATAAAAATATTTTAAAATCTTTGAATTACGAGTATGTGGTCGTTTTTCAAATTACATATGCCTTGTGACTACTCGAATAATTATCCACCTCGGAATTTCGTGTTTACTTTTCCTAAGTGTTTACCGGCATATTACTGGAACACTTGCAGGTTCAATTATTTAATTACATAAACACATACACACACACACACAAATACACACGCACACACATATGCACACACACGCATACACACATACACACACACACACACACACATACGTACGTACACACATGCACACACACACACACACACACACACACACACACACACACACACACACACACACACACACACACACACACACACACACACACACACACACACACACACACACACACACACACACACACACACACACACATACACACACACATGTCGGATGTAGGCACCATTGGTAGAGTCCTTATATCTCTGAGAGCATTCACTTAAACCATTAACGCAGTGTCCAGGGTTAGTGGGCTTGGTTTACAGCTCTGTGTTAAAAGAATCTTTAGTTTGTTTTACGAGTAGATCTAGGAAGGGCAAAACTCCTTCAACACTGTCTTCCATAGTGAAGGTGAGCTAAGAGAGTTCTTGTAATATGAGCCGAAGTTTTTCAATGTCTTCCTTGTTTTTTGTTCTTATAAACAATGCAGACGCTGAAAAACTTCGTCTCACACTACAAGAAATCTCTGAACTCACCTTCACTATGGAAGACAGCATTGAAGGAGTTTTGCCCTTCCTCAAATTACTCGTAAAACAAACTGAATATTTTTAACACAGTAATATACATCAAGCCTATTTACCCTGAACACTGCCTTAATGGTTTAAATGAGTGTTCTCAGAGATATAAGGACTCTGCCATGGGCGCCTACATCCGGAGAACACTCATCCACTGTAGCACCTAGAAACAAGTACATAATGAAATCGAGCGCTCTACTCAAGTACTTATCAACAATGGCTTCGGTGAGAAAGACATTAACCTCCAGACCAAGATGATAATGGAATGCTGGTACAAAGGCAATGACAATAACCATAACAAGGAGAAAATTAATATCTACGATGAATCGACATTTACAACAGCTTACAAAGAAGAACACATAATTAAACAAATTATCAGGAAAAACATCAAACCAGTCAACCCAAGAGAAAACACTAAACTTAGTGATTTCTCATAAAAAAGCCACCTCCTACTTAAGAACAGGCCACACCAAGAGAGAAAGAAACTTGAGAAGTCACATGTCATCAATAGGTTCAAATGTACCCGAGGAAATTGTGAAGACTTCCCCTATACCTATATTGGCATGACGACAATGAGGTTATCCCTTCACCTTTCTTTCTACCTTACATCAGGAGCCCCTAAACACCATTTAAAAACTGAACATGGCATCGCCCTGACAAGAAATATGCTAGAAGAAAATACAACTATTTGGGATACATGTACAGACAATTAACGCCTCCCTATCTTAGAGGCATTATATATCAAGGAGTTGAGCCCAAATTTAAACATACAAGCAGAGGACCTAAAGGCACTCACAAGCATGCGAATAACCATCACTATCCCAAGCACGCAACAAACCGCCACAAACCTAAGTATGGATCATAAAACAATAAATCCAATTATGGGACAAAACACTACAAAACCAAGCACGCAACATTTCGTCACAACCTGAAGTCGGAGGCTCTACCAAGCCTACAACAACCCGCTACTGCCTAAGCTACCCGGTAACCTCTCCCGGATACCCAGTAACCTCTCCCAGTTATCCGGTAACCAACTCCCCGTGAAGAACAAGTATGAACACAAATATATAGAATGTAATATCATCACTCCATTCTTCAAAACATTTCTTGAAATTGAATATCTTGTCTTTCTTCCTGAAGAGTGTACAAAATTGATACTGATTTTTGAAAAGAGCATAGTGATAGGTTCTACTTTATTTTCATTTTATTTATCTAATTTCATTTGTCTACTATCTATTTGTTGTTTATTTATTCATTGATTTTGAGTAGAGTAATATTATGTATTCCTATTCTTGTTTCTCCCTTGATCCACTTTTTCTCTGGACGCGTTCGGCTTGTAGCCTCGATTTTTGCAAAATGTCTCAGTTCTGTATCTACACTCGTCTTCTAAATATTCTTCAATACATATTCTAAAAATTTGCAGGAAGAAACAAATTGCTATGACGATTTTTGTGTATATGTCGTATCGTGATAAGTAATGTATAAGATCTTTGTTGTCTGTGGACAGAAAACTTATTGTTACATATTTTCCTGAATATCAAAGTGTCCAGAGGTGGTAACTTTCCATCTACTTTCTTTTCTATCTTAAAGTGGATGTGTCTGTTGATATTGTCAAGTATGCGAATTTAATTTTCTATCCTGGTCTTCTCTTGCACTATAACTAGTATGTCGTTTACGTACCGATAACGTGGCTCCTCTTCTCATGATCCGTATGTAATTATGGATTTCAAGAGTTTCAGTGTACAGGGATGCTATGATGGCACTAAGGGGTGAACCCATTGCCAGACCACTGTGTTTTATAAATCCTTGGTCGTTGAAGCAAAAGGAAGACTACGTAAATAAGATGTTAAAACTACTAAAAGACAAAGATACATACAAAAGAGTATACATACGCTACGCTCAGAGAGAAGCAGAAAATTCAATAAGAGATTTTTTTTAATACAACCAGAGAACAAAAACTCCTCGTACTGCTCGAGTAGGCCCCACAAATACCGATGATGAGAGGATTTCCAGGATTATACAAACCAGGAATCCCTATGATGCCTAATCACCTCAGGAATTGAAAGTGCACCACTCAGACTCGCAAAAATCTTATCAAAACCGTTCTCTGCAACAATAGGGACAATCAGTAACGCCCATCTACGTAACTGCACAGATCTAATCAATCGAGTAATAAGATTGATTTAACTAAAAAGAAACTAGCTAGCTACGATGCTGACGCTCCCTTTACTAATATAGATGTAGGAGCAATATAAGCCGTAGCGAAAGTATTACAACAAATATATACCAATCTAACAATTAGGCAGCAAGTATTTAAGAAGCACGTATCTTTAAGCATTCAATTATTTGCTTTTGCTTCAACTACCAAGAGTTTATACAATACCGGAGGACGACAGTTGGAATTATTTGATCGACATCACCGTCACTGGTGATTCTATTCAGGTATGACAACGACGATAAGTCCATCAAGGAAACGTACCAGTCTTAACCACGAGCTAAAGTTACTCTGGTTCACTGTGAAATAGTAAGTACGGACGGCAGTTAGCAGTCGACTTAGTTCCTCGGGAAGTAGATTAACTTCCAGGTTGGTAAATTCTACAGGGTCAGTAGCTCAGTCGGTAAGACGACGGCAGTGAGAATTCACGAGCCCAGCTTCGAATCCGGGGACGACAGTCGGAATTATTTGATCGACATCACCGTCACTGGTAATTCTGTTCAGATATATATGTATATATATATATATATATATATATATATGTATGTATCTATGTATGTATGTATGTAGTATAAAGTAGAGATAGACGAATGGAAGGTGACAAGGGGACGCAGTATAATGCAGGAGTGATATATCCTCTAACATTTCGACGGATGTTTTCCTCAAAGACATCTGAGGAAGACATTCGTCGAAACGTTAGAGGTTATATCACTCCTGCATTATCCTGTGTCCCCTTGCCACCATTGAATCATATATACAATATATATATATATATATATATATTGTATATATACATATGTATATATATATACATTATATATATATATATATATATATATATATATATATAAATATATATACTATATATATGGCATAAGAAGAGAAAGAAAAGCGGAAAGAAAGACAGACGTTTAGAGGAGGAGGTAGGGAGGGAGAGAGAGAAAGGGGAGAGGAAGGGAGTAGGGAGAGAGGACGAGGAGTGGCAGCGTGCCAGGTTCTTAGGTCCCCCACCCCCACGCTACCCTTGGGTCTGGGGTTAGTCGAGGAGGTGGAAATATTGAAAACAAACTTAGAGACGAGTTGACGGCAGACTCTCTCACGGTCAACTCTTTGCCGTCGGCCGCACATCCTCCTCCTCCTCCACCTCCTCCTCTTCCTTCTCGTCCTCCTCCTCCTCCTCCTCCCCTCCTTCGTTCTCGTCCTCGCCCTCCTCCTCCTCTTCGTCCTTGTTTTGAAAGGAGGAAGGTGGAGTCTTCTTTGAATTTCCTTGATAAGAATAATCGTCCCTTCTCGTTCTACTCATCTTCTTCCGTATAATCATCATCACCATTATTGTCAACATCCTTGTAATTTTAGTCGCCATGATCATCCTTGTCCTCCTATTCCTCACTTTCCTCCTCCACCTTGTCGTCGCCGTCATCATCATCATAATCATCGTCACCATCATCACCACCATCATCATCATCATCATCATCATCATCATCATCATCATCATCATCATCATCATCATCATCATCATCATCATCATCATCATCATCATCACCAGCATCATCATTGTCATCTTCATCTCTATTCTTTATCTCATTTTGTAACCTATTTCTTCCATCTCCATCTTAATTCATTTTACCCTAATGTTATTTGTTTTCTTCATGTCGTCTATCTTCATCATCTTCATCTACGTCCTCATTACATAATCAATTTTCGTCTTATTCTCATTAATTTTGTTTTTGTCTTATCTATGAGGAAGCTGACATGAAAAGAAATGGGAAGTGAGAAACCCATGGTAAGGCAAAGCCCTGTTAGTTATGGCAAGTCACTGTTTTTTTTTTTAGGCCGATGTTGGGTCGCCTCCTCCCCTGGGCAGGGTTGACGGGAACCAACGTGACATAGCCTGCAGTGGATCTATCTAGTTAGATCAAGACAAATTAATAGTTACCATAAGTTCCTGGTTCTAATTCATTGACCATGCAGTGGATGAAGTACTACTAGTTCATGTTGCCTTGACTTTTACTATTGATAGTCTGCAGACCCATTTCTTTATACTTTATTCTTGTAATTAATGTATCTGTTAATTTATCTATTAATTCATTCATTTACTTATTTATTTATTTGTTTACTTATTTACTTGTCTATTTATCTATTCGTTTATTTATTTATTTGTTAATTTTTTTGTTAATTTATTTGTTAACATATCTAGTTCTTCGTCTGTTTGTACATTAATTTTGTAATTCAGTGGTACTATGGCCGAAAGAAATCTGAAGGACAATAAATAAATAAAAACCAATACATGGTAATTAGATTGATAACAATTACTACAATGGTGACAAAAAATAATCTTAATACCAGCAATACGATTAATAGAAATTTCGATAATATTAATAATAGTGATAATGGAAATAATAATAATAACAACAACAACAACAACAACAACAATAATAATAATAACTTAATAATAATATAATAATAATAATAATAATAATAATAATAATACAATAACAATAATAATAATAATAATAATAATTGATAATAATAATAGTAATAATAATAAAGATGATAATAATAATAATAATGATAATAATAATAATAATAATAATAATAATAATAATAATAATAATAATAATAATAATAATAATAATAATGATAATAATAATAATAAATAATAATAAATAATAATAATAATATAATAATAATAATAATAATAATAATAATAATATAATAACAATAATAACAATAATAATAATATAATAATAATATGACAATAATAATTAATAATAATAATAATAATAATAATAATAAATTATAATAATAATAATAATAATAATGATAATGATATGATGATGATGATAATAATGATGAGTAATAATAATGATATGATGATAATAATAATGATAATAATAATAATAATAATAATAATAATGATAATAATAATGTTAATGATAATAATAATGATGATGAAGCATCCGAGTCATGATGATGATAATGATAATGATAATATGATGATGATGATAATAATAATAATAATAATAATAATAATAATAATAATAATAATAATAATAATAATAATAATAATAATAATAATAATAATAATAATAATAATAATAATAATAATAATAATGTTAATGATAATAATAATGATAATGAAAGCATTCGTAGTCATAACATCAATGATAATGATATTGATAACTAAAATGATATTGACAACAAGATGACCTAATGATACATCTAATAGAACCTCAAAATATTAACGTGTTATGCACAGAACGAATATTCTATTCACTTCTTTTACCTCCAACCTCTCATCTATCCTGGCCGCTTGTCAATAGCCTTTATATTAATCAGCCCCTTACTTACCCCCCTCCCCCTCCCCTCCTTCCCCTCCTTCTACTAACCCGTGAAATAAAAACATGTTTACATTTCCCAAGAGGATCTTGTCTCTGAACTTGCTGTTCCTCATCATTATTTATTGAACTTTTACAATGAAAAATTGTAGCCTCGTTCTCTTTTCCCCCAAGCTATTGTGCTCATCTAATTATCCGACCTGCAAACGTACGCATGCACACACACACACACACACACACACACACACACACACACACACACACACACACACACACACACACACACACACCTCCCCTACTGACATTTGTCGGCCAACCCCTACAAGAGGTCCAGTCAACTAAGCTGCTGGGGATAACCATCGACAATAAGTTGACCTGGAAGGAGAACATGGCCAACACCGTCAGGGCAGCCTCCTACAAGTTGTATATGCTGCGTCGAGTGAGTTCATTAGGGGCTCAGGCTGAAGATCTCAAGACCATCTACACTTCCTTCATTTTACCCTAGTTGATGTACGCATCACCCTCCTGGGCCTCCTTACTCACAATCACGCAGCAGCGACAGCTGGAGAAAGTGCAGAAAGAGCCTGTCGCACAATCCTTGTCAAAGAATATACCATCTATCAGCGCGCCCTCACCACACTGGGACTACCTATCCTTGCTGACCGCTATCTTCCGAGTCTGAGGTCGTTTGCGGTCACCCTAGTTAAACATCCTCGGCACCAGAACCTGCTACCTCCACAGGTACCACGACCACGGCTGCAGGTGCGGCACCATAATACCATCAAGCTCATCGGAGCACGCACCGACCGGTATAAGAAGAGCCCCATACCGACATTTGTGGACTTAATCAACAAGAATTAACACTGTTGTACTACACACCTATTCTTTAGTTTATTGTTTTTTGTTTTGTTTTTGAATGCTTGCAACAACATCTTTTCACTGTCATAGTTTTATAATGCTATAATCTTGTAGGATGTATATTTTCAGCAATAATACTGCTATACCCAATAAACCGATTTTATTATTGTTATTATTGTTTTTATTATTGTTATTATTATTATTATTGTTATTATCATCATCATTTACAAAGGATTTACAAAGGCGGAGCATGCCGACAGGAGACCTTTTGATCCATATCTAGGTCGGATGCCAAAAAAAAAAAAAAAAAAAAAATAATAATAATAATAATAATAATATTAATAATAAATTAAAACTATAATAATGTAAAAATAACAAATAAAATACATAAATGAATACATAGGTATAGTTGAATAACAAACAAACAGGTAAATAGTAAATGATTATAAATTGACATATAACTAATAATAAATGAAAATCAGACAGACAAATGATAACAAAACAAAAACAAATAATATAACATAAATTATAATCATTACAGCATCTTACTTAGGTATTTATCTAAATTATTCTTAAAGCTTCGAACTGAACTACATTGCACTACCTGTGCAGGAAGTTTATTCCATTCATTAACTACACGGTTGGCAAAGTTGTTTCTACCTACTTCCAAATTGAATCTATTTCCGGACAGTTTGAGACCATTGTTTCTTGTCGGATTCTCATTCAATGTGAAAATTTGGTCACTTTTGATGTTGTCAATTCCCTTTAAAATCTTAAAGACCTGTATCAAGTCACCTCTGAGTCTACGCTTTTTTAGGGAAAACAGATTCATGTGCTTAAGTCGATTTTCGTATGATTTATTTTTGATATTTGGAATCAGTTTTGTGGCTCGCCGTTGTACTTTTTCCAGTCTGTCAATGTCTTTAATGAGATTCGGTGACCATACGGAAACAGCATATTCCAAATGTGGACGAACTAACGATTTATATAGCTTGTTAATGAGTGATGGACTTTTGAAATCAAAAGATCGCGCAATCAATCCCAGAATCTTATTTGCTTTCTCAGAGGCTGAAATACACTGCTTGGATGATTTGAGGTCGTTACTGATAATTACGCCGAGATCTTTTTCACTATCCACTTTTGTTAACGAATTTCCAAATAACTTGTAATCGTACTTACTGTTATTTTTACCTATGTGCATTACCTTGCATTTACTTGTGTTAAATTTCATTAGCCACTTTTCAGACCATTGCTGTAATTGATCTAAATCTTCTTGAATATCTAATTGGTTTGAGTGATCATTTGCCACGCCGCACAGTTTTGTATCATCAGCAAATTTGGAAACAGTATATTTTAGTCCATGGTCTATATCATTTATATATACTATGAATAGAAGTGGCCCAAGAACGGAACCCTGAGGAACTCCACTTGCAACACTTTTCCATCCAGAAGTTTTTCCATTTAAAACAACTCTCTGTTTTCGACCTTTCAACCAATTACTAGTCCAACCTAATAGGCTACCACTTATTCCATGCAAAGCTAATTTAGTAAGTAGTCTTTCGTGTGGGACGGTATCGAAAGCTTTTGCAAAGTCTAGATATATTAAATCTATATTGTTTCTTTTGTCATAATTCGAGATAACTGTGTTGTAGAATTCGAGTAAGTTAGTCACGCAAGAACGTTTCCGTCTGAAACCATGCTGGCTATCATTTATCAAACGGTTACTTTCTAAATGATATTCGATATCATCTCTGATGATAGTTTCCATTATTTTTCCTACGATCGAAGTCAAACTTATAGGCCTATAGTTATTTGGTTTCTTTTTGTCACCTTTTTTGAATATGGGAGTAACGTTAGCTAGCTTCCATTCTCTTGGGACATCTCCGGATATGATGGATTTCTTGAAAATAATTTCTAATGGAACAACAATCTCATTTTTCATTTCCTTTAAGATTCTTGGATGCCAACCGTCAGGCCCTGGTGTTTTATTAACTTTGAGTTTGTCTATACTCCTTTTAATTTTTTCTTTTGTTATATTTACCGTAGTGAGTAAGTTTACCCCAGACTTTTCACAGGTTTCAGTTTGGAATTCACTTTGAGGTGTTTCGTTTATGAATACTGAGCTGAAATAATTGTTTAAGATATTACACATTCCTTCATTTGAATATTCAAGTTGACCGTCAGCAGATAATAGTGGACCAATGTGATTCCTAACAACCTTTTTATCTCTAATGTAACTATAGAATTCTTTGGGACTCTCTTTGGATTTATCAGCGATGTTCATTTCGTATTGTCGTTTTCTTTTTCTTATTGTCTTTTTTAAATCTCTCTGTATTGATACATAACTTTCATAGTCATTAGATGCACCCGAGCACTTATATTTCTTATAAGCCTGTCTCTTTTTAGCAATACTTTTTTCAGTTTCTTTGTCGAGCCACTTTGGGCGAGCCTTATTTGGGGGACGTCTGTCCTTAAAAGGAATGTAAGTTTGAATCATCTTAGTGAGCGTATTTTGAAATATTTCCCACATCTGATCTACAGGCCTTTCGTTTAATTTTGCCGCACAAGTATCTATTCTAAAATTGTTTAGGAGTTTGAATCTGACTAAGTTGTGATTGCTATTTGCAACAGATTCACCGACTTCTACATCAGTTACCATACTTTCACGGCTAGTGATCAAAAGATCGAGTAAGTTTCCATATCTTGTGGGCTCTTTTACATGCTGAATTAAGTAATTGTCAATTATTCTTTTTGACACATTTTGAGTTTCAATAT
>NC_134793.1:15789043-15794043 GCF_046742065.1 Oratosquilla oratoria | reverse complement strand
GTGAAGCGGCCTTACTGTGGATGTGCTGTGTCTTGCTGCATTGCTTCTGACCCAGGGCAGTGTGCGGGATACAGAGATGACCCGTCATTCGTGAGGAGCTGAGATAAGAGAGAGAGGAAAGGGTAGTGGATAGGAGAGGAATGCCTGGGAATGAAATGGGTTGGAGTGGGTACTTGCCTTTCAACTTGGCTACCCCCTTGTAAGGGGGAAAAAGCCCCCTGGTATATAGATGGATTTTTTTCATTTCTTAATGCGATTCCATTTCACTGGGAAAAAAAAAGTTTATTCTAGTGGAGAGCTTATCTAGGCTCAAAGCTGCCCATCTTAACCCTCTGTTGGCTGAGAACCAAAGGAAAGTGCAATCAGAGTGGATGGGCGAGATTTGTGCGTACCAAATTATAATCTCTCTCACACCTACCTATCTGTAAATGAAAATGTAAAAAAAAAAATACTTTTAATCTCTAACGTTTTGACACGTTGCTTCCCTCACAATATCACAATTTGACAAACAGTGCAGTGGTACAGCGATTGACCTCTAATTCAGAGATCCGAGTTCGAGTTAAGTGTGCACGTGTGTATTGTGTGTGTGTGTGTGTGTGTGTATGTGCTTGCGTGTCCGTGCATGTGTGTGTGTGTGTGTGTGTGTGTGTGTGTGTGTGTGTGTGTGTGTGTGTGTGTGTGTGTGTGTGTGTGTGTGTGTGTGTGTGTGTGTGTGTGTGTGTGTGTGTGTGTGTGTGTGTGTGTGTGTGTGTGTGTGTGTGTGCTTGCGTGTGTGTATGCACGCGTGCGACTGTATGTGTTTGCGTGTATATAATTGTGTGTGTGTGTGTGTGTGTGTGTGTGTGTGTGTGTGCGTGTGTGTGCGTGTGTGTGTGTGTGTGTGTGTGCGTGTGTTTGTCTGTGTGCGTATGTATATATATGTGAATGTGATGCACATGGGGGTGTGTGATTTCACGCATGTGTGTGTGGATTTAGAAGCACGCATATAGCATATACAGGAAGTTCAACAGAATATTTGCGGTGTAGCACCTTACATTTACCTACAGAGAATAAAATAATCAGTATCAGATAAATGTCATATGGTACGAAAAACAAGACTAAAGATACCACAGACTTCCCTACGATGAAAAATGTCATTATTTTATTATGGCTAGCGACAGATGATTTTACCGAAGCTTGATTCTAAAATTATATTCATCTCCTTGTTACGTTACACTTTAGACATTTCATTCTGACTGACGCAAAAGAGTGATGAAGGCAAGGTCATCATATCAAGACACCAGGACAGGACTCGTAATATTGTCTTTATATTGGTTAAATCCAGGTTCAGGTAGGAAATAGGCAAGAATTGGTTTACCAACAGTGATCAACGAATGGAATAGACTTTGCAACCACGTAGATAGCGCTGAAACAATTTATTGTTTTGAGAGAAGATTAAATAACTTTACGGATAAGGATTGACAAGTGGTAATGGACATGGAACTGCCTGGTCTAGGCCTAATGGTCTCATGCAGTCTCTTCAATTCCTATGTTCTTTCTTATGTTCTTAAGACGATTTTATTTGGCTAAGAGTAATATTCTCTGTTGAACGTATTGTACAAATGTCACGGATGAATTCAGCATGGGACCATCGAAATGGACATCGGAGAGAATCGTCTCCCCCGCCACTCGTCTCCAAATATAGTTACCACCTTTACCTGAAAGATATGGTGCTGACCCGAGGGGCTGGCATACGGTTTTTTGGTAAGGTATTTTGTAAATCCCATTTTTTTTTTCGTCGCTTTATATTATAGTGATTGATTGATGCTTCGATTTAACATCACTAATTCCTCTTATCAGGAGGCTAGAACGGTGTCCCTTACTGAGGACTTTGTAGCGTTGGATTTAACGAAACATGCCCTTGGTCCAACTCGCTGGTGTCAAGGTTCAAACTGTTGTCACCTCGATCACCGCCGCAAGTAGCGACGCTCTAACCCACAACGACGTAATGCCAGCCTTATTTGCACGAAACAAAGAATTGCAAAGAAAGAACATATCGACAGGAGACCATTTGGTCCATAACTAGGTCAGATGCTAAAAATACATAATTAAACAAAGAAATGTATAAATAAGCAAACAGAGCAATTGGCCAACATTACAACATCTTACTTAAGAGTTTATCGAAATGAATCTTAAAACTTCGAACTTTACTACAGATATTTCCATCATGTCTTTCCAGGTGAATTAACGTGAAAGCCCAGGTACGTTGCCGGTTCTCGTGGGGCAACGGATTTGTGATTTGAAAAGCTCGAATCAACAGTTGAATGATTGATTCCTTCCCTGAGGCGATGGAAAGGTCATCATTCAATTCATTGTTCAATATCTTAATGACTTTCAATATTAAATTAAGTTATAGAGAATATTATGAACATTGTTATTAACACACATTAAATCAATTCATGTCTTGTGATATGGACTACTACTACTACTACTACTACTACTACTACTACTACTACTACTACTACTACTACTACTACTACTACTACTACTACTACTACTACTACTACTACTACTACTACTACTACTACTACTACTACTACTACTACTACTACTGCTACTACTATTACTTCTACTAATACTACTATTACTACTACTATTACAGGTACTTCTACTACTACTACTACTATTACTACTACAACTACTACTAATACTATTACTACTACAACTACTACTACTACTATTTTTTTTTTTTTTAGTTCGAGACAGTATCTATTGCGCTACCTCGTGGCTCATAAATAGTAATAAACACAATTAATGAATAGGTAACAAATAATAGATCACAATAAGTCACAATAATATAATTACGAGATATTTTTGTGCTATGTTTTCGTTACTATCTTATTCTGTTTTGTTTTATTTATTTATTCATTTATTTTTAATAATTTATTTATATTATTATTGTTTTTTAACAACTACAATACAGTAATGGGATACTTGTTGGCCGGACGGGCTAAAGCATTGCTACCTATGGCTGAGGTCGTGAATGGAGTCGGTTCGAATCCTACTTGGCACTAAGCGAGTTCGTAATAAAGGGAGGCTACATTGATTTCCCTGCTACTTCAAAAAGTACCACCTAAGAAATTACCGTCCTAGGTTCCTCCGAGTGGGTAGTTCGCGACGCTAACCCAAATCATAAAACAGTACAGTGCAATAGTATATTGCATGTAGCTTCACGGGGTTTTGCTCACACAAAGAGTTCCTCTGACCGCTTCTGACCTCACGGCCGATGACCTCGTTTGACCTATCCTGAGGTTTATGTAACAGAATGTTCAGGTAAGCGAACACTGGTGATTGTTTGATCCTCAGAAAGGTTGACAACAAAGAGACGCGAGAGGAAATTTGACTCCTCAGTTTACTGTCACTGAATCAGTTGGATTTGGATTTTCTTTCATAAAGGCAAAAGACAGAAGAGAGTAATACACACACACACACACACACACACACACACACACACACACACACACACACACACACACACACACACACACACACACAAACACACACACACACACGCAAACACACATACAAACGCGCATATATATATATATATATATATATATATATATATATATATATATATATATATATATATATATATATATGTTTACAAGCGAGTGGGATGTACTAACACATTGGTAAAATAAAGTAAATATCCCACTATCAGAGAAAAGAAAGTTATTCAAAGATATGTATATTATGATCACTGTCTGTGATCCTCTTCAGCGTAGTCTCACAAATGGGTGGGTGGACTTATATATACCAAAAGTGGATACATAAAGGGAACAGAGGGAGGTAGGCATGCTAATACGTGATCCGTTTGAACCCAGGTCACATTGACACTAAGTCAAACTGACCAAGGGTCAAATATTTGCGCGACAGGAGGTAGTTCCAGGTCTGGGCAAAACAAATTGACGTACAATTTTGTTGACGGCCAAGCTAGTTATGATGTCGTGGAACTATTGTCCTACTGATGTACTGAAATTAGGAGGTAATTTTATCAGGGAGGATTTTTTTCTGAAGTTGTAATGTGATTTATGGAAGATATTAGCATGGATTGGGACAAAGCAGATATCTATAAATCACACTACAACCTCAGGAGAAATTATGTTGTGTCCTACCTAATACATACATACATATATGTATATATATATATATATAATATATATATATATATATGTATATATATATATATATGTGTGTGTGTGTGTGTGTGTGTGTGTGTGTGTGTGTGTGTGTGTGTGTGTGTGTGTGTGTGTGTGTGTGTGTGTGTGTGTGTGTGTGTGTGTGTGTGTGTGTGTGTGTGTGTGTGTGTGTGTGTGTGTGTGTGTGTGTGTGTGTTTGTATGTATTGTTACAAAATCTTCCCTTTGAGATTTGTTTTGCTACCGAATCAGGGTTAGTTTAGTGTGGGCACAATGAAAGAACGGCCACTGACCCAGCGCCATGACCCGATCTGACCCAGCGCCATGACCCGATCTGACCTAACGGTCAACATTCAGTGGCCATTTTGACCACCTTCACCATCAATAAGAATAAAATAAAATGAATATGAAATTGTGACATCAAATAAAATAATTTTCCAAGGCTGTGATCATAAAACAAATGTAGCAAGATAACGAAAGTGGACCAAATGTCCAGAATGATGAAGGGGGAACAAAAGGAGGAAAAGGTCTCAAGTACAAACAGTTAATTGCAATAAGACACATAAAATAACAACAATATAAGATAAAAAGATAAAAAGAAAGAAAAGAAGAGAAAAAGAAAAAGACTAAAATTGAAAAATGGGATAAGAGCCTAGGAAGGGGAAGTTGAAAAGCTGCACTGGGAGACCGCCTTGGAGAAAGGAGGTCGGACAAAATCCACCTGACGACCAAATATAAGGTCACAAAGAAGCAGACTGAGACTGGAAAACCAGATCAAGGGAATCAGACTGCGTGACTCCTCATCCCTAGATAAATAGGA
>NC_134793.1:15766543-15769043 GCF_046742065.1 Oratosquilla oratoria | reverse complement strand
GGCAAAGTTATATTGAGTAAGAAATCATTATATATATATATATATATATATATATATAATTGATAGTGAGAAAAAGACTGACAGGTTATGGTACAAAAAAAAAAACGGGTTGGTAACAAATGATAATGTTATTGTTAAATTTTATTAATGAATTTGTTTTTAAATATCATGAAATTCATATGTTCATAACGCATGTGGCAATTTTGTTACCATGGAAACGAGGAAGAGGAAGAAGAGGAGGAGGAAGAGGAGGAGGAGGAAGAGGAGGAGGAGGAAGAGTAGGAGGAGGAAGAGGAGGAGGAGGAAGAGGAGGAGGAGGAAGAGGAGGAGGAGGAAGAGGAGGAGGAGGAAGAGGAGGAGGAGGAAGAGGAGGAGGAGGAAGAGGAGGAGGAGGAAGAGGAGGAGGAGGAGGAAGAGGAGGAGGAGGAGGAAGAGGAGGAAGAGGAGGAAGAGGAGGAGGAGGAAGAGGAGGAGGAGGAGGAAGAGGAGGAGGAGGAAGAGGAGGAGGAGGAAGAGGAGGAGGAAGAGGAGGAGGAAGAGGAGGAGGAGGAAGAGGAGGAGGAGGAAGAGGAGGAGGAGGAAGAGGAGGAGGAGGAGGAAGAGGAGGAGGAAGAGGAGGAGGAGGAGGAAAAAGAGGAGGAGGAGGAAGAGGAGGAGGAGGAAGAGGAGGAAGAGGAGTACCTCAACTATCCCCCTACATGAGATATGATCTAGGTTAAGTGTATTTGTATTAGGTTAGGTAAGTTAGATTAGGTTAAGTTAATTCACGATAGATTAGGTTAAATTAGGTGAAGTTAAGTGAGGTTGGGTAAGGTAAGATTAGGTTAGGTTAAGTTTGTCAGGCTAGGCTGTGTTAGGCTAGGTTAGGTTAAGTTAGGTTGGGTTAGGTTAGGCTAAGTTAGGTTAGGATAAGTTAGGTTAGGTTAGCTTAGGTTAGGTTAAGTTAGGTTAAGTTAAGTTAGATTGGGTTAGCTTAATTCAGGTTAAGTTAGGTTAGGTTAGGTTAGGTTATAGGTACCCCGGAATCCGCGCGCGGCGCCACTGTCGATCATGTGTTGTTTTCATGGCCAAATGTTGCGGCCCACTAGCTTTTGTTTAGTTCAATTTGAATGCTTCTCGCGCTTTGCGCATGCGCAAGATATTCAAATTACCTTGGTGTTTTGCAAGTGTAAGGCTAATTCTTGAAATAGAAATAATTTTTCAGCGACTTAAACGGAAATTTGGTTATCAAACTCGGCAACATAGTTTTCCGAGTAAAAATATTAAGGTAAGGAATGTTTAAAACATAATTTTAAGTTATATAAACAAGTTTTTTCAACCTATTTTCTCCCGGAATTGAGAAGCTTAATATCATTGACTTATTCGTGTTTGAGCTAAAATCCCCGGAATTTAGCTATATCACCCATGAATCTGATGCGTCCAGTTCGTGTTTGTTGTTGTTTACACATCACCATCATGCCATGTCCATGAGAAGTGTCAAGACTAGTTACTAGTCTTGACACACACTACTACTTGACTACTTTCTACTACTAGTCTAGTCTAGTAGTAGTAGTAGAAGACTTCTACTACTACTTCTACTTCTACCATGAATCTGATGCGTCCAGTTCGCGTTCGATTTTGTTTACTATTACCATTGACGACCAAAATCACACAATGACGGTTTTTGCTCAAATGCATAATTTATATATAAAAAATAGCATATGGTTGCATTATTTGACCTATTTTCTTTAAAATGTGTGATTTCCATGTAGAATGATCGAAGAGAAGTTACGTTTTTTTACTCTACAAAATTATCAACCGGCAACCAACGTCATTGTTTGGGTTTCGTCGGCGTTGGTTGCCGGCTGATAATTTTTCAGAGGATAAAAACGTAACTTCTCTTCGATCATTTTACGTGGAAATTATCCATTTTAAAGAAAATAGGTCAAATAATGCAACCATGTGCTATTTTTTATATATAAATTATGCATTTGAGCAAAAACCGTGATTGTGTGGTTTTGGTCGGCGTCGGTCGACTTCGGTCGGCGTTTAGCGACAGCTTCATGGTTGCCATGAAAAGGCAAATATGGTATGATGGAGATGTCTCACTTTGTTTTTGACATGCTCATGTGATTTGTTGATCCATAAAACCCAAGTATTCCAAATTTTAATAAAATTGGACCAGTGGTTTAGAGTTAATGTGTATTTCTTTACCGAAATCTTTACAAATTACCACCCTTAATTCTAACACTTTGTTATGGTAAAGTCGAGCCAAAAATGCGGGCTAAGAAAATAATTAAAAAAATCGTATCTCCCTTATTTTTTAAGCTATTTCAAAAATTTAAAAAGCATTTTGTTTCTAATAAAGTTGTCTTTCATATGCAACAATAATATAAAGGTTAATTTTTTTTTTTTTTTTTTGTGGGGGTACCTATAGGTTAGGCTGGGTGAGGTTGGGTAAGGTAAGATTAGGTTAGGTTAAGTTTGTCAGGCTAGGCTGTGTTAGGCTAGGTTAGGTTAA
>NC_134793.1:15754043-15759043 GCF_046742065.1 Oratosquilla oratoria | reverse complement strand
CTCGTCCATCCACTGTATACGGAAGGGGGGTTGGAGGCGTTTTGCTATTTGTATGTATGTATGTATGTATGTATGTATGTATGTATGTATGTATGTATGTATGTATGTATGTATGTATGTATGTATGTATGTATGTATGTATGTATTCACGTGTGGATGTATGTATGTATGTATGTATGTATGTATGTATGTATGTATGTATGTATGTATGTATGTATGTATGTATGTATGTATGTATGTATGTACGTACGTGGCATTATTTCGAAATTTAGGTCATTACATGTTACTTAACGCCACTGTGTTCTGAATAACAAACCTTTCACTAGGAGAAATGTTACGGACTTAATGTGTCAAAATTTGTAAGAGATGTTTCCATTGCCCATTTATAATTGATATTTCGATTGAAATGTTTAGATCCAAAGTCCTCCTTGATTGAACAGATTTGTATTGAATATGTAAAGATTTCTCAACTCAAGGTTATGTGCAGGAATATATAGATAAGATAGAACGATGGAGTGATATCAGTTTAAAGTAAGTTGTTTATGTAAGTATAAAGCAGGTTATGCTTTGATTTGGGCACAATTATATGTAGGTAAATGTAACAAGAAAAACGCACACAAACACATACACGTATACACACACATACACATACACACACACACACACACACACACACACACACACACACACACACACACATACACACACACATATTATATCTATGTTTGGCCTTAATGTGAGAACAATCAAGACAAGGTATCCAACTGACTCACATATAAGACGTTGTTTAACTTTTACTTAACTAGTCCGTATTCTAAAAACATATAAATATGATGGATATAATATGATGGATATTTGTCACTATCATCCTTAATATATCACTTAATCCTTTAAGCAGTCTTAGTAAACTTTGTAAGATAAATATCAAGTATGTGTTACGTTTGAATAATTAATAGTAAACGAACTGTTTGTCAAGGATTCGTTTTCTTTGATCCGGAAATGATTTTAAATTCTTCACTGTTGTCACTGATTTTTTTTACTTTGATTCGAAGCGTATAAAAGTCTTAAATTTACTGAAAATAAAATTCTGTCTGATTGGGAACAACTTGGAGTTTTTAATGCTAATCGCTAGATCTTGTTTAGAAAGCTTGGGAGTGCGTTATTTTCACTTCAGGTCGAGTAGAACATTTGAAAACCAATTGTCGTTTCTTTCTTATAATAGAATTGGCCTAATTGTTTCGTCTTCACTAGTTCTTGAAAGATATTTTTGAAACTTGGATATATAAATTCTTGAGGCTTGTAAGATTTAAACAGCGACTTGCTCAGTTATAAGAAGTAGTTCGATGCTTTTTAGATAAATAGCTAATATTTGGCAGATCCCACCTAATGAGTGATTTCTTTTCTTAAAGCTAGCTGAGAAGTCGTTGATCATTGATAACCCACGCATATTTTCAAAATGTACGCGAGAATTTGTTAATGCACATCAGACTACATTGAAAATACATACATGGAATAAGAAAAATATTTGTTTATAATAGAGCATGTAAGATAACATCAATAACATGCATAATAGTCACATAATAGATCAGTTTTAAGGACGTGACGTCACACATATTTATGAAATGCACAAGCTCGTGACGTCGTGTCGTCGTTGCTTACGCCCGGTCGCCTCCAAGTTAAGTAACACTCTATGCATCACCATGAAATTAAAGTTTCACCTTCCTTTACAAGTACAGTATATTTATAAGATATAACATATGTTATGTGTAGGTCGTGACAGTATATTATATATATATATATATATATATATATGTATATATATATATATATATATATATATATATATATATGTATATGTATAGGAAATGGGTGGAAAGAGGATAGACTGGAGTCTTAATCCCAGTTTTATTTTTGACTAGTTTCGCCACAAGCTTTTTAAAAAATGTTGAAGTGGAATTAGACCCCCACCCATTTGCACTTGTCAGAATGTCTCAACAATATATATATGTATATATATATATATATATATATATATATATATATATATATATATATATATATGTGTGTGTGTGTGTGTGTGTGTATATATATATTGTGCAACAATGCCTCTTCTTGCAAATTCATTTTATCCGGAACTCAAGTGGAGAAGAAAAACAATCTTGTTGTTGCTTGTTATCTGCTGCGAAGAACTATTGTGCTTCTCTCTTTTGGCTTGGCTTCTTCTTTTTGTCTTTTTTTCTATCTTTCTCCTTCTTCTTCTTCTTCTTTATATTCTTTATCTTCCTCTTCTTCTTCTTCTTCTTCTTCTTTATCATCTCATCTTCTCATTTTTATTTTTATTTTTCTTCCTCTTCTTCTTCCCTATCATCACCATCTTCTTTTTCTTCTGCTTCTTCTTCTTCCTTATCGTCTTATCTTCTCTTCTTCATTTTTCTTCTTCTTTTTCCTCCTCCTCTTCAGTGAATCCAGTTCTTCTATCCTTGGTACAAAAATCTTATGAAGGTCATCAGCATTACTCAAAGATAGAAGAAATTGAAAATGACCTTCTTTCTTCTTTGGACGAAGACACATCTCCAATCGATAAATCATGCCGTGACCCTTGACCGTAGGGGTGTTACTTAAGTCCTAAAATACTAAGTAAAACTTTTGCAGACAGTGCCCTGGACGACTTACGATACAAATCCAGAAAACGGTGCACTTGACGAGGTCCGATACATAAGTGCAGTGTGTTAAACGTAGGTTTACATAACTCAACAAATAGGTATGGCTTAGATAACACCATATTATAGAAATCAGAATGTAAAAAGGACTCGGGAGTGTTAGTGAGTCCTGACCTCAAATCCAGGAAATAATGCATTAGTGCTAGGGACAGGGTTAAAAGGGTATTAGGATCTATTGCTAAGACGGTTACAAACAAAAGTGCAGATGTAGTTATCCAACTCTTTCTGGTTGTACAGTTTTAGTATCCGTCCTATAAAGTAGATATCAATTCACTTGAGTTAGTACGGAGGAGAATGATCGAAATTATACAAGTGCTTAGTAATTTTCCATATGAAGACAGACGTAATCACCTTAAGTTGCACTCTTTGGACAGATATAGAATGCGGGGTGATCTAATACTGGTATTCAAATGGGTCGAGAGCTTTAACGAGGGTGATGAAGGCAAGGTCATCATATTAAGACAGAAGGGCAGGACTCGTACTAATGTACTTAAATTGAACAAAATTATTTTTAAGAAGAAAATAGGTAAAACTCAACAGAATGGTTAACGAATGAAATCGTGTCGGTAACTATATACTGAACAACTGGTTGTCTTAAGAGAAGAGAAGATAATCTTATGGATAGGAATGATAGGTGTTCATGGACATGGAACTATCTAGTGTAGTCCTTAATGGTCTCTTAGAGTCTCACCCCATTCTTAAGTTTTTACGGTCATGCGATCTTTTGTCTTCATGGATAAAAGTTGTGCAACAATTTCCACATACCTTCACCTCATCCTGAGCTGAATCGTCCTGTATATGTCCTAGGGCATTCCTTATTGGGATATATTCTGCGTTTTCCTATCAGAATGCACATCTGTCCTTGACGTGAGCTTAATAAGTTCATTATCACGAGACGGGTTTAGGAAATTAAGCTGTAACAATGTGATTATAAGGACAAGGGAACATTGAGAGCAAAGCGGGCGGACGAGAGTGAATGGAGAGGAGGCAGAAGGACATAGAAGAGGCAAAGGTTTTATGGAGAACAAAGGGAATGGGAGAAAGAGAGGATCAACTGTAGAGTTTCAACCTCCGCGCGCGTGCTGATCTGTGGGGATCCGGGGTGCTCCGTTGTCACTCAGGCATACACCGTCACTCAGGTCATGATAACGTTTTTTATTACCTAACCTAACCTAAGCTAACTTAACGGCGCTCAAAAGGTTAATCTTTGTTAGGTTTAGGTTAGGTTAGGTTAGGTTAGGTTAGGTTAGGTTAGGTTAGGTTAGGTTAGGTAATAAAAAACGTTATCATGACCTGAGAGTTAGGTTAGGTTAGGTTAAGTTAGGTTAGGTAATAAAAAACGCTATCATGTCCTGAGTGACGGTGTGTGCCTGACTGATAGCGGAGCACCCCGGATCCCCACAGATCAGCACGCGCACGGGGATGGAAATTCTACAGTTGATCCGAAAGAGATTTTAACGAAAATTAAGAAACCAGGGAATTATGAAAAAGAGCTGATGAATAAAACTAGAAACGGAAAAACTATAAAGGGTGTAGACGGCGAATATAATTGTGTGGCGAGGAGGGGAATTATCGAGATATAGGGATATAGACAATAAGAGAATTGTACAATGGATGAAAGGGAAAACCATCTAGAGAAAATGGTTCCTTCTTTGTTACATTTTATTATTGTTTGTTGTTTTCTTTTTTTTTTTAATTGTGCTTCAATGTGGAGGGTGAAAGAGATGCCCGCTGTTTTTTTTCTCGTTGATTTTTGTGATATAATTTCTAAGAAGGTAACCTGTTATGGTTATATAAGAGATACATAAGAAAAAAAATGCATTTGTTGACTTGTACTTCAGAAGCATGAATATATTCCTGACCCCCAATGTATCTACCTATCTATCTATCTCTATATCTATCTATCAGTTTATGTACCTATCTATTCATCTATCTACCTATCTATCTATATATACACACACACGCACACACACACACACACACACACACACACACACACACACACACACACACACACACACACACACACACACACACACACACACACACACACACACACACACACACACACACACACACACACACACACACACACACACACACACACATGAGATATGAAGACGGGACATCACGAGCATAGCTCACCTTCCCGTAAAATACAACTAGGTACAACTAGGTAAATACACACACACACACACACACACACACATATATATGTATATGTATATGTATATGTATATGTATATGTATATATATATTGCTACGGACAGACTGGTTATG
>NC_134793.1:15736543-15741543 GCF_046742065.1 Oratosquilla oratoria | reverse complement strand
ATTTTTCTCGTTGATGTAGAAAACCTCAGAAGTTAATTTTCCGAAACCGAATTAAATGACTCGACTACCGTGAACAAAATACGCATTTTATGTATGTATATATGTATGTATGTATGTATGTATGTATGTATGTATGTATGTATGTATGTATGTATGTATTTATGTATGTGCGTATGTATGTATGTATGTATGTATGTATGTATGTATGTATGTATGTATGTATGTATGTATGTATGTATGTATGTATGCATGTATGTATGTATGTATTTATGTATGTGCGTATGTATGTATGTATTTATGTATGTGCGTATGTATGTATGTATGTATGTATGCCTGTATGTTGTAACGTAATATTAGATATTACGTCATATGTGTAATTATGTTATAGAATTGTGTTCCTTTGTATTACATAACTATGTTCATATTTCTTGTCTATGTATGTATTGTAACAATGTTAAGCAGTAACGCCCGTCCACTATATGTAATCTTGCCTACGTGTGGAGAGAGGTGCGCACTCTTGTAGAACAAACAGACAAGCGAAATCCTGAATAGTTCGGAGCGCACAGATTTGACAGTTACTAAATAAATAGATTGTTCAAGCGAGTCGAGGGTCCTAAAAACTACCCATGTTGACGTGTGTTAACTTACCCTCCTCTCCTTTCGCTCTCTCGCACCCTTCACCGGAAGTATCCCGCTTCCGGTCCAATGGTATATAAGCGGTGAAAATCGCTCACTCCTCGTCATTTTCTCGCATATCTTATCTCTTGATAAAAACTGGAAGTTTAGACTCATGAGACGATTGGTGTGAAGTGATCACCCTTTTTGCCTACATTACGTGTCTGATATACATTGCATTACTTTATACTTATTACTTATTCTGATGCATGTTCCTGATCTCTTTGTACTTAGATAGTACCATATTGTATACGTATCTTGTATTTCTTATTTGAACGATAATTTCCATATTCTTATAATCATGTAACGGTCCCATTGACCCTACTGCCCATTCTCTTTTGTGTTGATTGCCTGTAAATATTTTCCATATTAATAATTTCGTTTACTAGTTTTATCGCTAGTTTAATATTCCTTTCCTGGAATCTTCTTTGTTACCTTTACTTCTAGTCTTACGAATTATCTAGGCCCTGACCAGATAGTTCAGTCCTACAGTGGCTTCTAGAAGTGAGCTGGTTCTTAAGCACTTAGACGTTATACGTAACGTCTCTTCACTAACCAGCCCGCCCGTAACAAAGTGGCGACCCTGCCAGGATATTGGATCAGGTATTTAACACATTCTTATAGAGATGGATGATATAATTCAAGAATTCGTTCAAAATCCCAAGGTAAGTTTCTTAAAGAAACAAACTAAAGACACTTTGATAGAAATAGGCAAGCACTTTGGAGTAGACATTGATACAAGTTTGCGAAAGAAAAAAGTACTTCCGGAACTCGTTGAAAATCTGATCGAAGATGAGATCTTATCTCCAGAAGAGATTACAGCTATACAAATTCCTTCAAATAGGTTAGAAATAGAGGCACGACTAACCGAACTTAAGATTAAGGAGATTGAATTAAAGGTCAGGAGAGTAGAAATTGAGGAGGAAGCTAAACTGAAACAAATGCAAATTGAGGCAGAATTTAAAAGCTAAAGAGGAGGAAGCTAAACTAAAACAAATGCAAATTGAGACAGAAATTTAATGCTAGAGAAGAGGAAGCTAAAGTGAAACAAGTAGCTAAAGAGGAGGAAACTAAACTGAAACAAATGCAAATTGAGGCAGAATTTAGAGCTAGAGAAGAGGAAGCTAAAGTGAAACAAATAGAAAGAGAGGACGAAACTAAAATCAAATTGGCAGAATTTAAAGCTAGAGAAGAGGAAGCTAAAGTGAAACAAGTAGAGTTAGAATTAAAGAAGACAGAAGTAGAAGCTAGGATTGTTGATAGACAACCCGTAGTTCAGGAAGGTCATATAGATATTTCCAAGTATGTAAAACTTCTACCCCAATTTTCAGAGGGGAGAGCCTGAAATTTTATTTCTTGAGTGGGATAAATTGGCTCATCTTTTACATATCCCTATAGAAATTTGGCCATTAATCATTCTATCTCAATTTATGGGTAAGGCTCAGCAAATTTATACTTCTCTTTCAGTAGCAGAAAGCGAGTATGATAATATGAAAGCTTGTATTTTAAAAGCTTATGAACTAATACCAGAGGACTATAGACAGAAATTCAGTAATTATAGGAAGACACCTCAGTTAACAAACTTAGAATATGCTGCTCAACAAGAGAGGTTATTCAATAGGTGGTGTTTGGCTAGTGAAACGGACACCTTAGATAGACTTAAACAGTTGATTTTATTGGAGCAGTTTAAGAATACCTTAGAGACAGATCTTAGGATTTTTATAGATTATCATGTTCCCGAAACTTTAACTAAAGCTGCTGTATTGGCTGATGAGTTCACACTAAATCATAAACCTAAGTCAAGACAAATGGAATCCCAAAAGTCAAAGTCATATATTCCAGATTCAACAAAATACTCTGATCCTTGGTCCCCAAAGAAACGCTTTGAAAATCAGTCTAGCCCATCACATTTCAGTTACAGGTCTGATTTCAATCAATATCCTCCAAACCAACCTTGGCAAAGAATGGAAAGGTTTAAGACTAATCCCCCTGTAACTTGTTCATATTGTAAACAGGTTGGCCATCACATTTCTAATTGCAGAAAGAGACTGACACCCTCATTCTCCAATAAGACACCAACTCTTGTAAGTAATATAAAATCAGATGATTCAAAATCCTCTATTCAGGATAAACTACCAAAGAAGCCGGTATTGTCAAGTAATGTAGAACCCCCAGATCCTTGTTTCAAACCATTTGTATCTTCAGGAACTATATCTCATAGTAGTAGTTCACAACAATATCCTATTTCCATACTCCGAGACACAGGAGCAAAGCAAAGTCTGATTTTAAATTCTGTCTTGCAGAATCTGGGTGAGTCATATACAGGTTATGATATATTGATAGAAGGAGTTGGAGGAATTGTAAAATGTCCATTACATGATGTTTTCTTGCGGTCTGATTTAACAACCGGAATAGTTAAAGTAGCAGTAGTAGACTCTCTTCCCATAGTAGGAATATCCTTATTGTTGGCCAATGACATCGCTGGAAGCAAAGTCATTTCTCCCTTAATAACAAATAACCCTAAGACCTCAGTAGAACCTTCAGATAACTTACAGTTGTTTCCCGCTTGTGCTGTAACCAGATCTCAGTACAAGAAATCTGAAGAGGAGACCTATAATTTAGAATCCCTATTCTCCCAAACTGACCCATCTTCTTCTTCACCAGTTTCTCTATCTAGAGCAGAATTAATCAAAGAACAGAAGTCAGATCCTTCTCTTAAAAATTTGTACGAGATTGTTTCTTCTCCAGAAGAAGTTGAAAATATGTCACGAGGTTTCTATATAGAAAACGGAGTCCTAATGCGAAAATGGAGAGCATCCACCGCAACCGCTGACCAGCCATGGCAAGTAAGGAATCAAATAGTCCTCCCTCTTGGTTTCAGGAATAATGTTCTAAGATTGGCTCATGATACTCCCTTAGCAGGTCACTTAGGGGTAAGAAAGACCTTGTTCAACATAACCCAACATTTCCATTGGCCCACGGTTGTCAAAGATGTTGCCCAATATTGTAAAACATGTCATACATGTCAACTTGTAGGTAAGCCCAACCAGAAAATTGTAGAAGCTCCACTCCATCCCATTCCTGTAATGGAAGAGCCATTTAAAAAAGTTCTTATTGACTGTGTAGGACCTTTACCTCCTTCAAGTAAAGGAAATCAGTACATTCTCACAATCATGTGTATGAGCACTCGTTTTCCAGAAGCAATTCCTTTGAAAAATATTAAAGCTCAAAACATAATCAGAGAAATGTTGAAATATTTCACTATGGTAGGATTTCCCAAGAACATTCAAAGTGATCAAGGAAGTAATTTTCTTTCCAACAAGTTTAGAGAAACTCTTGTAACACTAGGTATAAATCATGTAACTTCCTCCGCCTATCATCCTCAATCACAAGGTGCTCTAGAGCGCTTTCACCAAACGCTCAAGACAATGTTAAGAATCTTCTGTGCTGAGAACACTCGAAATTGGGAAGACGGACTCCCCTTTTTGTTGTTCGCCACCCGAACAACAATTCAAGAAAGCCTTGGATTCAGCCCGTCAGAATTAGTCTTCGGTCATGAAGCCCGTGGTCCCCTAAAGATACTTCCTGAACAATGGATGAAAGAAGAACCACCAGTTCCTTCTTTGAAATACGTGTCTCAGGTCACCGAGAAGTTGTTAGAAGCTTGGAAGTTGGCAAGAGAGAACTTGACGAATGCTCAACGAGAAATGAAAGGTCGGTATGATAAAAATTCTAAACTTAGAACTTTCTCTCCAGGAGATCAAGTGTTACTTTATCTTCCCATACCAGGAGATCCATTGCAGGCTAAATACAAAGGACCCTATGAAGTCTTGTCCAGAGCCAGTGATCTCAACTACATAATCAAAACTCCAGACAGAAGAAAGAGTTCCCGTCTCTGTCACATAAATACCTTAAAACCTTATCATTTCAGAGATCCAATTCCAATTTACAGCTCTACCACAATAGAATCGGAAGAGCCTCCTGATAACCTGCCTAATCCTCCTGAGATTCCCTTGGAAAACTCTCAGATACTACAAAATCTTCAGATAAAAGTAGGACACTTATCTGAGAAACAAGATGTAGCAGAACCATTGACTAACCTGTTGAGAAAAGACCACGACTTCGTGTGGACACCTACCTGTGAGACGGCCTTCAAAAACCTGAAGTCCCTTCTCACTAACGCACCAGTTCTAAGGGCACCCGATTTCCAACGACCCTTTCTTCTGCAAGTCGACGCCAGCGACACCGGTATCGGTGCCGCCCTCTTGCAAGAACACAATGAAGTTCTTCACGTTATCGCCTACTACAGCAAGAAGCTGTCCCCT
>NC_134793.1:15714043-15729043 GCF_046742065.1 Oratosquilla oratoria | reverse complement strand
GCCGGACGTGCGGATCTGCTGGAAGCAAAAAGCTGGACATCGTATAACTTGAAAACCAATCAACCAAAAGGCAGGAGAGTGATTAGGATTAATTTCTACCATTTGATCCCTGGGTAAGTATTACACGGTATGTAACCTCTGTTTACATCCAGGTGAGTTTGCCAAACACATCAAGTATCTTTAACCACACTCTATCGGAGGCCTCAGATGGCCTTGAATGTTGAAACCAAAAGGACATTATATCATGGACCTAATCTAATACAAGTGATGTGATATGGTTTAACGTCACACACTCCCCCCTATCAGGAGGCTAGTACGGTGCCCCTCACAGAGAGCTTTGTAGCGTGGAATTTAATGAGCCATGCCCTTGGTTCAACTTCGCCGGTGGCAGGATTCGAACCACCCTCACCTCAACCTTCGCCGCAAGTAACGACGCCCTAACCCGCTCAGCTAGCGAGCTTGCAATGTAGAATCTAAATATCTCAGTGGCAGAAGTCTTAAATGAGTTAGAAGATAAAGTATATGAGATATCACTGAGAAAACTTGTGCTGACGTTGCTTCTTAAGTTCATGCACAAAAGCAACCCCAAATAAAAAACCATCCTTCTAGCTAGGACCACTTTAACGAAATGTAATTATAAGCGAACTTAATACCTCACCAGACAATAATCTCAGAAACCAAAAGCTCCGCGACAGAACAATTTAAACTAATGTTCACATAAAAAAAGTATTATGCTTGTGTTACAACAAGAGCTGGATTCATGTTCGGTTCATACCAGCTCATATTTTTTTTTTTTTTTTTTTACGACAATATTTTCACTTTTTTTCGCAATATGTAACACTGGTATTGTTAAGTGCGATTTTTTTTTTTTTTTTTTTTTTTTTTAGAAGTAAACATGTTTTTAGGTATCAATACATGACCTTCCGTAAGAGATTCATGGAAGTCTGAATGAAACTGTCAGGCAACGCCAAACGAGTATAGATAAAGATATAGGAATAGATATATAGATATATATACATATATAGATATAGATATATATATATATATAGATACAAATATGAATATAGATATATAGATGCATATATATAAAGATGTATATATATATATATATATATATATATACATATATATATATATATATATATATATATATCAACCATTATACACTTTAATTCTAAGCTATCAATATCGAGCGACTCGAGGAGGCCAACATGCAGAATTTGAAACGTGGTACGGTCAAGGACTCGAACCCAGGCTAGCACGTGACAAGTGTTAGTGACTTAACCGATTGCGTCATCAAGAGAGATATAAGTTGAGCGAAACATTTCTTATATATATTGTATGCTCTAAATTTTGTTTCAACCCATCTCCACTATGACAGTACAATAGGTAGGTATACGAACGCGGGAAAGTATTGTGCATTGTGGTTGATAGAAAATGTATATCTGTGCACTGGGACCCATTCAGTGTTGTACAAATACTTCCCTACGTTTGTATACCAATTGTACGATGACCTTACACACACACACACATTTATTTATATATATATATATATACATATATATATATACATATTGTGTGTGTGTATATACATATATATGTATATACACACACACATATATATATATATGTATATATATATATATATATATATATATGTGTGTGTGTGTGTGTGTGTGTGTGTGTGTGTGTGTGTGTGTGTGTGTGTGTGTGTGTGTGTGTGTGTGTAATATTGGTTCTGAGACTTAGAATTATCAATTCATGTCAGATATCAGATAATGGAATTGATACATTATATATTAGATCTGCTTGGAATCATTTTTTCAAATGCTCAATAAGATCAATTCAATGAAGATCTTTTATTAAGCAAAGGTAAATAGGTAAAAACTGTTGATATGCAGGCAAAATGGCGTTCGATAATATATTAAATGGGATTTGATGACTTTTTGCATATGAATATGTATTTATTGACGATAAGAAATATCAGTTGTGGTGGCGAAGATGTTGTAATATTAGGCCTTCCTTATGCCGGTGTACCAGTCTAAAAGTCCCCCCGCTCATTTCTCCCCCCGGGGGCAAAGTATCCCAGGACATTTCCTCCCCCGGGCAAAGTGTCCTATGATAGTTTCTCCAAGGGGGAGGAAATATCCTAGGATAACTATCCCCACTCCAGCCTAAACTGCCCCCCTAATCCATCTCTATAAACTTCACAAGCAGCAGTTGTTTGTTTATCGTTGGCATCTCTATAAACTTCACAAGCAGAAGTTGTTTCTTTATCGTTGGCTAGTTTGGCTGTTGGTTACAGTTAGCGGTCGTGTGCTCACCCCCCCCCCCGTCAACCCCCCTCAAAAGTGAGTTATTGAGACAAGACATAAATGTACTGCTGAGGTTAGGTTAGGATAGGTTAGGTTAGGTAAGGTTAGGTTAGGTTAGGTTAGGCTAGGCTAGGTTAGGTTAGGTTAGGTTAGGTTAGGTTAGGTTAGGTTAGGTTAGGCTAGGCTAGGTTAGGTTAGGTTAGGTTAGGTTAGGTTAGGTTAGGAGCCCTAGAGTAAGTACTGCTGAGACAAGACATGGATGTACTGCTGGGAACCATTACAGTGTGTACTGCTGAGACAAGAAATAGATGTGTATCTTATATCCTTGATTTTCTTAGGGGGGGACATTCTAGACTGAAGGGGGAAGAAATGGACCAGTCTGTAATTCCCCCAGGGGGCAAAATATCCTAGCCTATTTCTTCCGGGGGGGGGGACTCTTGGCAGGGGGACAATGTGGACTGTGACACCAGCTATCCTAGAAGGTTGGGCAAGGGTGATGGGAATGTCTGTGGTGAAGTATGTTCTGGTTTAAGCCTCAGTTCTAGACATTCTCTCTCTATCTCTATTCCTTTTACTGTATTTCTATTGATTTCGTTTTTGTTTCTCTTCATTTCGTTTTAGATTGTGTCATTTTATTTCGTTTCGTATCTTATTCTATTGATTAATTCCTTATTGATCTGTTTGTTTATTTATTTATTTATTTATTTATTCATTTGTTTGTTTATTTATTTATGTTCATTTATTTATTTATTTATTTATGTATATATTTTTTATATATTTATCTACTTATATATTCATTCATTCATTCATTCATTGTTTATTTACTAATTCATTCATTTATTTATTTATATACACATTTATCTATTCATTTATTCATTTATTCGTTTTGATTTTTTTATCCATTCACTTACTTATTTATTAATTTATCTATCTATTTACATGTTCGTTTGATTGTATATTTTCTTATTTATCTATTAATTTTTACTCTTTTTGCCTTAGTCAAGATAAAAAATGAATAACAGGATACTCTATGGTCACAACAGAGTCATTTCTCTTTCTCCTGTCGTTCCGGCTTATTCAAATTAGTGAATGATTCTCTAATTGAGTACGTTAACGATCGTTGGGCCACTTTTCATCTCTTCGACCCTTCACCCACCCCCCCACCCAAAAAAAAAAAAAAAAAAAAATATATCCTCATGACGATTGCTAAGGAAAATACAAATTCCCCCCAAAACAATGACCGTTAAAACCGTTAAACTCGTTACGTTCATTGCCCGGAGGGAAAAAATTTGAATTACGAACCTAAATGGGCGTTAAAGCTTGAATGATGAGGCAGGCTTTTTCGTGTGGTGTCTCTTGTAAAGAGGTTGAGGTTTTATTATCGGGGTCTTGTCGAATGTAGTCCCATCTGGAAGCAACATGGAGTAGTCTGCATGTCCTTATCCATGATGTCTTTACGCTTATCCATGATCCCCTTACCCTTATCCATGATGTCCTTAACGCTGTCCATATGTCCTTACCGTTATCCAGGATGGTCTTAACCTTATCCACAATATCCTTACTCTTATCCACGATGTCCTTACCCTTATCCATGATGTCCTTACCCCCTTACCCATGATGTCCTTACCGCTGTCCGTATGTCCTTACTGTTATCCAGCATGTCCTTACCCTTATCCACGATGTCTTTACCCTTATCCATGATGTCCTTACGCTTATCCATGATGTCCTTATCCTTATCAATAATAGCCTTATCGCTTTCTGTATTTCCTTATCGTTATCCAGCATGTTCTTACCCTTATCCGCGATGTCCTTATCGATGTCTTCATGTCCATATTTCAAAGTCTATGTATGTGTTCATGTGTGTTTGTGTGTGTGTTGTGTGTGTGTGTGTGTGTGTGTGTGTGTGTGTGTGTGTGTGTGTGTGTGTGTGTGTGTGTGTGTGTGTGTGTGTGTGTGTGTGTGTGTGTGTGTTTACGGTTATCCTTGATATCTGCATGTCCTTATCCATGACGTTTTCACTTTTATCCATGATGTCCTTACCCTTATCCATAATGTCTTTATCGTTATCCATGATGCCCTTAGCTTATCCATGTTGTCCATAATATCCTCACTTGTATCCACGATGATCTAACTGATGACAATATGTAATTATCCTTATCCATGATGTCCTTATTGTTATCCAGGATATCCTTACACTTACCCATAATGCCCTTACTATTATCCATGATGTTTTTACACTTATCCATAATGTTCTTACCTTTATCCACGATCCCATTATCCTTATCCATGAAGACTTTACTTTTATCCACGATGTCCTTACCGTTACCCATAATGTCTTTACCCATATTCACCATGTCCTTACACTTATTCATGATGTCCTTACCCTTATCCATGGTGTGTGTGTGTGTGTTTGTGTGTGTGTGTGTGTGTGTGTGTGTGTGTGTGTGTGTGTGTGTGTGTGTGTGTGTGTGTGTGTGTGTGTGTGTGTGTGTGTGTGTGTGTGTGTGTGTGTGTGTGTGTGTGTGTGTGTGTGTGTGTGTGTGTGTGTGTGTATGTGCGTGTGTGTGTTGGTGTGTGTGCGTGTGTGTATATATGTGTATATGTGAACAGTTATCACCGCCGTTAACAAATCATCAAAGTTCTATTAACATAAATATAACAATTATGGGTAAATAATGATAGTAATAACAATGATGATAATGATAATAATAATGATAAGTAAGATGATAATAATATAATAATAGTGATTATAATTATTATATTTTATTTTTTATCTATTTATTTATCATTTATTTATTCATTTATTTACAGTACTTATTTATTTATTTATTTATTTATTTATTCATTTATTTATTTATTTATAATGAGCACAGCAAAGACTAGAAAAGTGCTATTGGAAGAATAGTTAACAACGGAGAAACTCCAGTATCCAAATAAACGTAATTTTCTTTAACAAGCCAAACAAAACAGTGTCGTTCATAATGAGAAATATCATGGCTAACATAGGAAAACTTAGTAAGAAACTTGTAGCGTATATATGTATATATATATATATATATATATATATATATATATATATATATAGTAGTAGGCCTCCGTCAGTCGATATCGACTATGGATATTGCGCCGGAGAAAGTCATGATTTTGCTAGCGACAGTGACGGCTGTGGCTGGTGAGCCCGATGCGGGAGTGGCAGTCTCGGCCGCATTTGCTGCATGTGTGGCTTGTTGGAGTGGCTGCTGGGGTGTGTGCCTTCCGTTTGGCTCTCTTCTCACTGGATGTGGTCAGAATTTTTTCCTCTCCAGATTTCAGCTGCTTGTGAAGAACACTGCGCCATTTGCTGCGGTCGGCTGCTACCTCTTCCCAGTTCTCAGTGTTGATGTCCAGGGCTTTCATGTCACGCTTGCAGACATCTTTGTAGCGCAGTTGGGGTCGACCAACGTTTCTCTTGCCGGAGACAAGTTCACCGTAAAGGATGTCTTTGGGGATGCGTCCATCTTCCATCCTTCGCACATGGCCGAGCCATCGAAGTCTGCGCTGCCTTAGCAATGTGAATATGGTGGGAATACCTGCTCGCTCTAGTACCTGGGCATTGGTAATCTTGTCACTCCAGCGGATGCCAAGGATGCGGCGAAGGCAGCGCAGATGGAAGTTACCCAGTTTGCGCTCCTGCTTCGAGTAGGTCGTCCATGTTTCGCTGCCGTAGAGGAGAGTGCTGACAATGCACGCGTTGTACACTGCCATCTTAGTTGACGTTGTCAGCTTCTGGTTCTCCCAGACGCGGGTGGTGAGGCGTCCTAGGGTCGTAGCAGCCTTGCCGATGCGCTTGTTGATCTCGGCGTCAAGGGACAGGTTGTCGCTGATGGTGGATCCCAGGTATGTGAACTGGTGTACGACTTCGAGTTGGTAGTCGTCGATATAGATAGCTGGTGGAGTGTCCACATCCTGACTCAGCACATTGGTCTTTTTTAGGCTGATGGTCATTCCGAAGTCTTTGCTGGCCTGGGAAAACCTGTCCATGAGGCGCTGGAGTTCTTGCTCATTGTGGGAGGTGACAGCGGCATCATCAGCAAAAAGCATGTCTCTGATGGTTATCTCAGTCACTTTGCTTTTTGCTTTCAGTCGAGCCAGGTTGAAAAGTCGACCGTCAGATCTTGTGCGAAGGTACACTCCTTCTGTTGATGTTCCAAAAGCATGCTTTAAGAGCATAGCAAAGAAGATGCCGAAGAGGGTTGGAGCCAGTACACATCCTTGCTTGACTCCACTCTTGATGTCAAAGGGGTTGGACATGTTGCCTTCATACTGGATCGTTGCCTTCATGTCATCGTGAAAGGATCTAATGAGTCTGTGGAGTTTTGGAGGGCAACCGATCTTTGGAAGGATGTCGAACAGCCCTTCCCTGCTGACCAGGTCAAAGGCCTTGGTCAGATCTATAAAGGCTATGTAGAGGGGCTTGCGTTGTTCCCTGCATTTCTCCTGAAGTTGACGAAGGGAGAATATCATGTCCACTGTGGACCGTTCTGTTCGGAAGCCACACTGAGACTCAGGGTAGACGCGCCCAGCGAGTTTCTGGAGACGCACAAGCACGACGCGGGCGTAGAGTTTCCCAACAATACTCAAGAGCGAGATGCCTCTGTAGTTGTTACAATCACTCCTTTCACCCTTATTCTTGTAGAGGGTGACAATCTTGGCATAGGACGTCATGGAGGGGCTGCAGTAGAGTGTTTTTACAGCACTTGATGAGATCAGGGGGAATACCATCATTGCCAGGTGCTTTGCCGCTTGCTAGGCTGTCGATTGCTTTGTAGAGTTCCGCAATGGTTGGTTCAGCATCTAGTTCTTCCATGATAGCCAGGGGCTCAATGGCATCCAGGGCTGAGGGGGCAACGGTGTTCTCTCTGGAGTAGAGCTCAGAGTAGTGCTCCACCCATCTGTCCATCTGCTTGCCCTTGTCGGTGATCACTTCCCCACTGGTTGTCTTGAGGGGGGCTGTTTTGCTCTGTGGTGGGCCTAGAGCTGTCTTGATGCCTTCATACATTCCTCTGATGTTACCCGAAACAGCTGCAAACTGAATGGAATCGCTGAGCTGTTGCCAGTATTCATTTGCACAGCGTCTTGCAGTTTGTTGCACTTTGCTTCTTACTGCTCTGAGTGCTTGCAAGGTTTTCTCGTTGGGAGAGCGCTTGTATTCAGCAAGGGCAGCACGCTTTGCGTCAATAACAGGGGACATCTCACTGAACTTAGCGTCAAACCAGTCGTTGTTCTTGGAGGTTTTCTTCCCAAAGGTTGCAAGGGCTGTTTTCTGAATGGTATCGCGGAGGTGGTCCCACTTCTCAGCTGCAGAGCAGTGCTGGTGTTCGACGGACAGAGCTTTTTGAAGGGACTTGGCGAACTCTTCGACTTTCTCAGGGAGATGCATACCCATGGTGTTCATGCGAGGTTTGCCTTTCTGCTTAGACTTGTGAAGCTTCTTAGGTTGTAACCTGATCTTGCAGCAGACGAGGGAGTGGTCGGTGTCGCAGTCTGCGCTGTGGTAAGTGCGGGTAATCTGCACGAGCTTAATATTGCTACGACGGATCAGGATCAAGTCCAGCTGATGCCAGTGCTTTGAGCGAGGGTGACACCATGACACCCTGTGTTGAGGCTTGGTCTGGAAGAAGGAGTTGGTCACGCAGAGACTGTTGTAGGAGCAAAACTCCAGCAGGCGCTGCCCGTTCTCGTTGATCTTGCCAATTCCAAAATGTCCAAGACAGGAAGGCTAGGAGTCATGGTCGACACCCACTCGAGCGTTGAAGTCTCCCAGGATGATGACATGTTCCTTGGGGGGTATGTTCTTCACGATGTTGCTGATGTGATGTAAAACTCGTCCTTTGCTTCTGCTGTGGATGTCAGAGTGGGAGCGTAGGCGCTGACGAGAGTGACAGGACCTTCGGAGGTGTGGAGGCGGAGTGTCATCAGGCGTTCAGATCCCTTGTCTCCTGGTTCGACCATACTCAGCAAAGTGTTCCTGACAGCGAATCCAACTCCATGCTCACTTCGATCTTCTGCACTCTTCCCATGCCATAAGAGAGTGAATTACTTCTCCTTCAGGGTTACTCTGTCGGCAATGCGAGTCTCTTGTAAAGCTGCTATGTCTACCTGTAGTCTCAGCAGCTCGCTGCTGATGACAGCTGTTTTTCTCGCATCACTGATGCCTTGAAGGTCTTCGGACAGTCCGGGTGTCATCGTTCGGACGTTCCAGCTTCCCAGTTTTAGGACTGGGCACCTGTTCTTTGAGTTTCTTGAGTTCTTGCCTGGTGCGGGTTTTGCAACCTGCTTGTCGGTTTGATCCTAATCCCCAAGCACCCAATGAGGAAGGCAGGATGTGGCGGGACAACACCTTATTGACTGGGGGCTGCCCAGCTATAGGCGGGCGGTAGTTGTCCAGTAAGATCCGAGGATCTTTCCCACCGTCGGAAGCAGCCCATGGCGCCACATTCTACGCCAATCGAACATTGTGACTTATAACCGGTAACTGCTGCTTCCCGTGTTGGTTCAACGCTGTGAGGCGAAGCTGGAGTGACCTCTCCAGGGCGCAAGCCTGGGCAGAAGATTATGGAAGATAAGCAGTTGCCCATACAACAGATCCCCCCTCTCCACACTGAAGATGGTTCCAAAGGAACAGCAAGAACTGGTACATTTTGGGCACCAACAGTGTCGCAGGAGTTGCCGGAACGTTACTGAGGTCAGCATCGAACCGCCTTAGGGACTCCATCTCCGGATTTTTCCTCAGGGTTTACTCCCGAAGCACTTCCCTTGGTGGGCAATCCACAAGGCAGTGGAGGTTTGGGGTCAGAGTTTTCCTTCTCCTAGATGAGTTGCCTTACTGGGCTGGGTCCCATCTACCCATGCGGCAGGTTGTACCGGGTTACATTTTACCAGTAGCAGGGACATACCCTGACCTGACATATATATATATGCATGTATATAATATATATATATATATATATATATATATATATATATATATATATATATATATATGTATATCACGAAAGCGCTCGGACTCCGTGTGTTTTTCCTTTTCCTAGTGGACTCTGCATATTTGTGATTCACGTGTGACTTGTGAAATTTGTGCACACACACACACATATATATATATATATATATATATATATATATATATATATATATATATATATATATATATATACATACATGCCAAACCGGACTTGTGCATCCCTTCAAAATACTTCAATCAGAACGTCTTTAGAAAAAAGACGATCACCATTGTTACAACGGTGGGAGTTTTGTTCATTACAGAACACATAACAAAAGATCATAAGCTGCAGATCTGAGACATAATACCTTCATCCTTTCCTGGACAAATGATCATCGTAGGCTATAAATAGCAGAAGCTGTTTCAATCGAAAATTCAGACCACCATTTAAAACAAATTTCCCTCAAGAAAGGGACAAAATCCCCAAAGTGACAGGTTGCACACATCATTTAATGGACAAAAGGCCACAAGCCACATTGGATGGACCTTTCAACACTTCTGAACATATAAACCCCGGACATCTTTCGTATCCCACCCCGGCTGAAGAACAGGCAAGAGATTTCGAAATCTAGAGATCCAACAGATGAGTGAGCATGGGAAACCTCTACTTCACGTTGAACCACGAAAAACACACACGCAATTTTGAGTGATCAGCTGCAAAGATCGTCGAAACATTAGTAGCTATCTAGTTTAACAATAATGATGATGGTGATGGTGATGATGATGATGATGATGATGATGATGATGATGATGATGATGATGATGATGATGATGATGATGGTGATGGTGATGGTGATGGTGATGATGACGATGACGATGACGATGACGATGACGATGACGATGATGATGATGATGATGATGATGATGATGATGATGATGATGATGATGATGATGATGATGGTGATGGTGATGGTGATGGTGATGGTGATGGTGATGGTGATGGTGATGATGACGATGATGATGATGATGATGATGGTGATGGTGATGGTGATGATGATGATGATGATGATGATGATGATGATGATGATGATGATGATGACATTAATGTAATGCCCGGCTTTTTCTTATTAATATCTATTATCATTTATTTATTTTTTATCATTTACTTATCATGTACTACGAGTATAGATGATTACTATTTATCTGTTCATTATTATTCATTATTGATCTGTTTGTTATCATTTATCATTTACCTGTTTGTTTATTATTTAGCGTTATCTGTTTATTTTATCAATTTGTTTATTCATTCATGATTTTTATTTATTTATCTATTTATTTCATCCGACCTATTTATGAACCAAAAGATCTCCTGTCGGCTTGCCCCTCCTTTGTAATCCCTTGTAAAAATCTTTGTGATTATATAAAAAAGAACAATAGAGTAACAAAAACCATACCCATCATACTTAACCACAACGTACACACACACACACACACACACACACACACACACACACACACACACACACACACACACACACACACACACACACACACACACACACACACATGCATAATTCTCATTTCCTCGTAAACTCCATCCTGGAACTTGGCCTCATTATCGGTCTCAGGTCCCCCTCTTCGATCCTCTGGTTAAGTAACTAATGATCTCCGACTAATCTTCCGCTTCCCACAGGAGCGGATTGATCCCGCAAGGATTCTGAGGGGATCAGCAACTACCCACCAGTTCCCGAAGAAGTCCTTCAGGCGTTAAACAGAATGAAGTGTCAGAAATGGGACATTAGGTCTTCCGACGCCAAAAATATATAAATTTGTTTATTTTTATCTACCTCATTTTCCGTTTGAACATCTTTGCTTTGCTCTAATTTACTTTGTCTTCTTCTTCGTCTTCTTCTTCTTCTTCTTCTTCTTCTTCTTCTTCTTCTTCTTTTGCTTACATTTTGGTTGTTTTTTAGTGTTTTTGCTTAATTTTGTTTCACATTGTTTTAGGTTCTTTCGGTATTTCTTAGCTTTGTGTAGCTTTATTAGACTTTACCTTAACTTTATTCTTAAATTAGTTTAGATTCGCTTGATTTCGCTTCGCTTTGCATGGCTTTGCTTGGCTTTGCTTGGCTTTATTTATAGGCATTAGGCTCTGCTTGGATTCGCTAGGCTTCGCAAGGCTAAGCTTAGTTTTATTTGCCTTTGGTTTCGCTTGGGTTTACTTAAATTTGTTTTCGTTGTCTTTGGCTTCGCAAGGCTTTGCTTTGCTTTGTCTTTGGCTTTGCATGGCTTTGCTTTGCTTGGTTTTGCTTGGTTTTGCTTATCTTCGCTCGGCTTCATTCAGCTTTGGCTTCTTTGCTTGGTTTTATTTGGTTCTGCTGGGTTTTTTATCTTCCGTTCTTTCAATCATTCTTTCTTTATTTCTCTTTTTTTTTTTCGTTCTTTTTTTCTTGGTTTCGTAAGTCTTTGCTTGGCCTGGCATTTGTTTGGATTTTTCTTTCCTTCTCTTTGCTTTGTCTTGCTTGTCTTTGATTGTCTCTGTCACCTCCACCTCAACCCTTGATGGCAGTCTGCCACAGAGACAGAGCCTCATAATGGAAGAACGAATACAACATCAACAACAACAACTACAACCTCAACAACAACAAAAATAAACAGCAATATTTATAACAATGAAAATAGTAGAAATAGAGGCAAGAGCGAAAGCCTTTTTTTTTTTTTTTTTTTTTTGCATCCGACCTAGATATGGATCAAAAGGTCTCCTGTTGGCATGCTCCGCCTTTGTAATCCCTTTGTAACATAAATAACAACAATAGCAACAATAGTAATAACATTATCAACAGTGAAAACAACAACAAAGATAACAATAGTAATAACAACAACAGCAGCAACAACAAACAAAACAACAGTTATATCAGTATCACCAACAAAAACAAAAAACATAAGCAGTAGCAAGAATAGCAATAATAGCAACCTCAGGAACAAGAACAATAATTAAAACAGCAACAGCAGGACATAAATCGAGTCGTTGTTACGCTGTCCTTTTGTCTCGTGTCAGTGTCCTCTTTCCTGCGGCATTGTTGACGGCCTCTTCTTTAGTTAGCATGCTATGTATCCTTCGGTGTTTCGATTCGCTTGGCTTCGCTTGGCTTCGCTTGGCTTCGCTTGGCTTCGCTTGGCTTCGCTTGGCTTCGCTTGGCTTCGCTCGGCTTCGCTCGGCTTTGCTCGGCTTCGCTCGGCTTCGCTTGGCCTTGCAAAGATGTCCCAGGCTTTGCTTGGTTTTGCTTGGCTTTATTTGGCTTAGTTTTGCTTGGTTTTCTTATCTTTGATTGGCTTTGCTAGGCTTTGTTTGGCTTCGCTTTGCATCGTTTGGCTTGGTTTGGTTTGCCTTAGCGAAGTTTAGCTTCGATTGGTTTTGCTTGGCTTTGCTTGAACTACTTGGCAATGTTTGCCAATGAGTGGAAGGGTGGTGCTATCTTTGGCTTCGCTTGTTAATGTTAAGAATAATAATAAATAGATAACTAGATATATGAACAAATAAATTAATACATAGATAAGTAAAATAATCTATATTCATGAAACCCAGTGTATGTCTTTACGTGCGTTCAGTTTTTTAACTTTGTAAAAGTTCACCTACCTGGACATGTTATATTATTTGGAAACAAGGTAATGCCCAGAGCTCAGAAGTACTAAATTTGGTAATACTGAATAAACTGATTGGGAACCCTGAATTGATAGAATAGAATTTTTCAGGAACCTCCTTAGGAACCCCGGCTCCTAGGGATCCCCGGCTCTTAGGGAAACCCAGCTCCTAAGGAACCCCGCCGCATAACGAACCCCGGCTCCTACGGAACCTCTGCTCCTAAGGTACCTCAACCCCTAAGGATCCCCGGCCTTAAAGGAACCCCGGCCCCAAAGGAACCCCGGCTCCAAAGGAACCCCGGTTCCTAAGGAACCCCGGCTCCTACGGAAACCCGGCTCCTAAGGAACACTCGACCCCTAAGGATCCCCTTCCCCAAAAGAACTCCGAGCCCAAAGGAACTCCGGCTTCGAAGGATTCCCGGCTCCTAAGGAACCCCGGGTCCTAACGAACTCCGGCCCCAAAGGAACCCCGGCTCTAAAGGAAACTCGGCTCCAAAGGAATCCCAACCAAAAAGAAACCCCCACCAATAAATGAATCTCGGCTCCAGAGAAATCCCAGCCCCAAAGAAATCCCGACCCCAGATGAATCCCGGCCCCATATGAACCCCGTCCGCAAATGAATCCCGGGCCCAGATGAATCCCGACCCCAAGACTCCAAAGGAATCCCGGATCCAAAGATATCCCGGCTCCAAAGAAAATCCGGCCACAAAGGAATCCCGGCCCCAAAGGAATCCCGGCCCCAAAGGAATCCCTGCCCCAGATGAATCCCGGCTCCGATGTAATTCCAACTCTAAAAGAATCCCGGCCCATAAGGAATCCCGGCTCCAAAGAAATCACGGCTCAAAAAGAATCCCGGTCCCAAAGGAATCCCGGCTCCAAAGGAATCCCGTTCCCATAGGAATCACGGCCCCAAAGAAATCTCGGCCCAAAAGGAATCCTAGCTCCAGCGAATCCGTAGCATTCTAAAGAGCCTCGGCTCCTAAGGAACCCCGGCTCCTAAGTTTGTTTTGCTATGTCTATTAACAAAGGCCAATCACTGAAGTCAATTAGAAGGTTTCTTCTACAACCCTATTTTCCTCATAGTCAGCTCTATGTTGGATGCACCAAGGGTTAGAAATCCAAAGAATCTTTAAATCCTTATTTCCAACAAGAAGACAAAAAATGTTGTGGACCCAACTGCATTGCAGTAACTATCTATTACATTTCTTTTAAATAAGATTAAATTAAATGTATTACTTATTCTAATATTTTTAGCTGTAAGGCAGAAGCCCCATTTGCTGTGCTCAGGAGCTATCCAAAATATCGCTCGGAGGTCGAATTCATGGCAATAAATAATTAATTACATAAATTAATAATTAGGTAAACAAGTAAATAAATGGATAAATAAGTAAATCAACCAATCAACCAATCAACCAATAAACAAATGAATTAATCAATAGACTAATAAATTAATTTCTTAGTTAATAAATTAATAAATATATAAATAAAGTATATACAAATGAATAAGAAAATAAACAAATAAATATATCAATAAATAGATAAACATATAGATAAAGAAATAAGTAAATAGATACAATAAGATGAAAATAAAATAAAACCATTCTAGTTCCTAGTCAACAACGCACTTTTCTCTTTTCTTCTTCTTTTTCTTCTTCTTCTTCTTTTTCTTCATCTTCTTCTTTTTCTTGTTGTTGTTGTTCTTCTTCTTCTTCATATTCTTCTCCTTCTTCCTCTTCTCTCTCATCTTTTCTCATTTTCCTTTATATATATATATATATATATATATATATATATATATATATATATATATATATATATATATATATTTATATAATATATATATATATATATATATATATATATATTTATATATTTTTTATTTCTTTATTTATTTATTTATTTGTTTATTTTTATTTATTTATTTATTTATATTTTTTTTTTACTCTTTCCAATTATGATGTTTGTAGTGAGCTGCTTTCACTTGATGGATTTTTGAGGAAAGAAAACAAACTTATCCTTCTCATTTATAATGGAAATTTGAGAAAATATTAGAAACGTGATATT
>NC_134793.1:15701543-15704043 GCF_046742065.1 Oratosquilla oratoria | reverse complement strand
CTCTTTCTCTTCGATCTTTCAAAGTTGGTAGACCCAGTACTTTTAGTCTCTCCTCATATGGTTTATCTACCAGGCTGGGGACCATGTTAGGTTACTGCGCTTTGTATTCTCTAAACGTTCCTTGTATCCCTTACTCTGTGTGTGGATCATACTGCTGATGCATATTCCAGTCTTGGACGTACCAGGGTTTTGGTGAGTTTTTTCATCATCTATTCATCCATATGATGGAACGCCACTTTTATCTTCTGCAGTAGTTCATATGTCACTCTCACAGTCCTGCTGTCAGGTTGTCTTTTATCAACACATCTAAGTCTTTCACCTCTTTTGCTTTTGTAATGTGTTCGCTTTCTAAAAAATCATTTAAGGATGGCCTTTTTCCGCTATTCCCCATTTCCAGTACTTTGCATTTTTTTTTTTTTTTGTATTGAGCCTCATTTCCCGTTCTTGACTCCATATAAAAATAGCATCTAGATTTTTTTTTTTTTTGCAATATTCTACCATCCTTCTCATGTTTTACTCTTATAATTTTTGCATCATATGTAAACATGCTGGTATAGCTTATTCTTCCTTCCATCATGTCATTAACATAGACAACAAACATTATTGGTGCAAACACTGACCCTTGTGGTACTCCGCTCGTAACGGCTCTCCAGCTTGACATCATGTCCTTTATTACAGTCCTTATGTTTCTTTCCTTCAAAAACTCTTTAATCCATTCTAATAGTTTGCCTCTCAGTCCTCCAACATGCTCTGATTTCCACATAAATCGACTGTGAGGTACTTTATCAAATGTCTTCTCTAGATCCAGATACGCGCAGTCCACCCACCCCTATCTCCCTTGCAGCACATCAATCACTCTCGAGTAAAAGCTTAAAAGGGTCGACCTTCCAGATCTGAAACCAAACGACCTGTGAGCGCGCGCGTGCGTGCGTGCGTGTCTGTGTGTTTGTGTGTGTGTGTGTGTGTGTGTGTGTGTGTGTGTGTGTGTGTGTGTGTGTGTGTGTGTGTGTGTGTGTGTGTGTGTGTGTGTGTGTGTGTGTGTGTGTGTGTGTGTGTGTGTGTGTGTGTGTGTGTGTGTCTGTCTGTGTGTGTGTGTGTGTGTGTGTGCATATGTATACTTATGTGCATGTATCTACGTGCATGGATACGTACAGTATGTACCATATTATAGTCCCTATGTACACATGCAAAGGTTTGCATGCAAACATCTCTGTAATGAAGACAGGTGTATGTACGTGTTCCAAGATACGTACATGCCCATATTCACACGTGTGCGTGTATATGTACGTAACCCTCTCATTCACCCTTTGCTAGATCAAGACGATGTGTTTGCAAGCTTGGAGAACTCATCCTATAGTGCAAGTTAATTACAGTCGCCTGAGATCACACGCACGAGTAATTATCGTTCATTTCCATAAACTTTGGGACAGACCCCGCGTTAAGTCAACCAGGGTGAGTGAAAACCACTGGGGAGGAGTGAAAGCATGTGGGAGGGAATGCGTGATGACTTTGGGAAGGAGCTAACAATGAATGTTCCTTGTATCTAACACACATGCGTGCGCGCACGCACGCACACACACACACACACACGCACACACACACACACACACACACGCACACACACACACACACGCATACATACATACACACACACGCACACACACTCATACATATACGAGTTTGATTCAATATCAAATTTATTTCTCAGCTGAATAAGATCTCCTGGCGGTAGATAGACGAAATCTAAATCATAAAAAATATTATTTTTTATTTTTATTATCTAATTATTGATTTACTTATTTATTTATTTATTTATTTTTATCCGACTCTGTTGTGAACTGCTTCAACCTTGTAACTCATTCTACCTATGCCATGACCTCCATTTGGGCGATCTGACCGTGCCACGGAGTCCACAAACGAGCGCATTCTAGAACGCTTGCCCAACAGGAGCAGTAGCCAGAAAGGGTCCGCATTACATCAGAGGGTGTGTTGGCAGGACAGTTGACAACTCTCGTTTATATTCATTACACTCCTCCTCTCCTCCTCCTCCTCCTCCTCCTCCTCCCCCCCCTCACGAATGAAGGTAAGTTGTCTACCCGCAAATGAAAATTTATTTCTTCCATAAATGGGAGACAAGACAAGGAGGGAGAAAGATGAAGGAAAGAGGGGAAGGAAGGAGGGGAGGGAGGGAAACAGAAGAAAGGAAGGAAGAAGAGGAATGAAGGTAAAGGTGAAGGAAAGAGGGGAAGGGAGGAAGGAGGAATGGAGGAAAGGAAAGGGAAAGAGTTGAAGGGAAGGAGGGAGAGGAGAGGGGCAAAGATGAAGGGAGGAAGGAAAGGGAAGAAGGAGGGAGGGAGAGGGAGAGAGAGAGAGAGAGAGAGAGAGAGAGAGAGAGAGAGAGAGAGAGAGAGAGAGAGAGAGAGAGAGAGAGAGAGAGAGAGAGGGGGGGGTAAAGAGAGCATTATAAAGGAAAATAGGCAGGGGAAGGGAGTGAGGAAAG
>NC_134793.1:15694043-15696543 GCF_046742065.1 Oratosquilla oratoria | reverse complement strand
TCTTCCTTTCTTCCTCCTCTTACTCCTCTTCCTTCGTTCCTTGTCCAGACTTCTCATCTTCCTCCACTTTCTCCTCTTCCTCCTCATTTCCTTACATAACACTCTTTCCTCCCTTCATCTTTGCAGACTCCTCCTTCCCCTCCCTCCCTCCCTTCCACTCCCTTCCACACCTCCACATTGTCCTTCGCATTCCATACGTTCCAAACTCGAAGTCTTTTGTTCTCAAGAGTTTCAATTAAGAGAAGAAGAAGAAGAAGAAGAAGAAGAAGAAGAAGAAGAAGAAGAAGAAGAAGAAGAAGAAGAAGAAGAAGAAGAAGAAGAAGAAGAAGAAGAAGAAGAAGAAGAAGAAGAAGAAGAAGAAGAAGAAGAAGAAGAAGAAGAAGAAGAAGAAGAAGAAGAAGAAGAAGAAGAAGAAGAAGAAGAAGAAGAAGAAGAAGAAGAAGAAGAAGAAGAACAAGAACAAGAAAAAGAAGAAGAAGAACAAGAGGAAGAAGAAGAAGAAGAGGAAGAAGAACAAGAACAAGAACAAGAACAAGAAAAAGAAGAAGAAGAAGAAGAAGAAGAAGAAGTAGAAGAATTAGAAAAAGAAGATGAAGAAGAGGAAGAACAAGAACAAGAAGAAGAGGAAGAAGGAGAACAAGAAGAAGAGGAAGAAGAAGAAGAAGAAGACGAAAAAGAAGAAGAAATCTCATCTGCCTCCCAGACGTCTTCTCCAAGTCGGAAGTCATCATCGTTGTGGGAAACAATATTCACTCTCTCACTCTCACTCCCTCTCTCATTCTCTCTCTCTCTCTCTCTCTCTCTCTCTCTCTCTCTCTCTCTCTCTCTCTCTCTCTCTCTCTCTCTCTCTCTCTCTCTCTCTCTCTCTCTTTCTCACTCTCACTCTCACTCTCACTCCCTCTCTCATTTTCTCTCTCTCTCTCTCTCTCTCTCTCTCTCTCTCTCTCTCTCTCTCTCTCTCTCTCTCTCTCTCTCTCTCTCTCTCTCTCTCTTTCTTTCTCTTTCTCACTCTCACTCTCACTCCCTCTCTCATTCTCTCTCTCTCTCTCTCTCTCTCTCTCTCTCTCTCTCTCTCTCTCTCTCTCTCTCTCTCTCTCTCTCTCTCTCTCTCTCTCTCTCTCTCTCTCTCTCTCTCTCTCTCTCTCTCTCTTTCTCTTTTCTCTTTCTATATTTCTCCTTATCCCAATTTTTCTGTCTTCACTTCTCTCTCTCTCTATTTTATTTTCCATTCTCTCCATCCATCCTTCCTTCTCTTCCTTATTTCCTTTCCTTTATTCCATTTCTTTTGTACTCTATACCATTGTGTCCTCCTCCTCTTCTTCCTTCTCCTCCTCCTCTTTCCCTCCTCCTCTTCTTTGTGTTTTTCTCCTACTCCTCCTCCTCCTCCTCCTCCTCCTCCTCCTCCACCTCCTCTTCCTTTTTTTCTTCCTCCTCCTCTCCTCCTCCTCCCCTCCTCCTCCTCCTCCACCCATCTTCCTCCTCCCATTTTCCTTCTGCCCTCCCCCTCCTCCCCTCCTCTTCCTGTTCTCCTCCTCCTCTACCTCCTCTTTCTCCTCCTCCTCTACCACCTCTTTCTCCTCCTCCTCCCTATCATCATCCTCTTCCTCTTCCTCCTTCCTTTCCCATCCCATCGCGCAAAAGACATAAACACGAAATAATATCCTGGAACAGAGACAGAGGCATTGAGTAACTGTCCTATTCATTCCAGCAAGCACCCCTCGGCCTGGAAAGGATTGTAGGGTTCCAGGCACAAGGAGAGACACTGGAGGCGCTCACTGGAAACCAGGATGGATACACGTGTCCTGAGGGAGACCAAATTTAATCCAGGGAGTTCCAGGGAGTTCCAGGGAGCTCCAGAGGCTGGGGGAGTCACCTGAAGCCTGCCTGTTGGTCTCGCGTTTCCTTAGTCGTGGGTTCGACCTCCACATAACTCTCCGATTTCCAGCAGCGACTGTCAATCGTCTTTCCAGCCGTCCTGGAAACGCATAAGGCAAAGGTGACGGCTTTGTGAACTGGTGGCGTCGAGTTCGAATCCTGCACTCTTCTCCGATTTCCACCAGTGACTGTTTGTTACCTGACACGACAGGGCAAGCGAATGTGCAAAGGGCAAAGGTGGTGACTTCGGCTGCTCAGCCCCTCCTGGCGTAGACTCCTTACCTTCCAGAGGAAGGTTCCAGGAGAGAGAGGAAGTATCGGGATATGACTGGAAAGGCGAGATGCTTTTGTAGACAGAAATAAACAAAAAATCTAGAAAAAAAATAGTCAAAATAATAACGAAACGGCGTGAAAAGCATACGCCAGGAGGAACTTAACTCTATGTGCTTGGACTGTTAAAGCAGGTAACAATCATTCAGGGGAATGAGATGAAAGTGCGAGACTCGAACCCAAAACTAAGGAAATGCGAGACCAGCACGATTCCTATTACGCCACCAGCGCACTGGAGATGAAGAGAAAATCTAAACAGTATGAATGATGAGGAGCTAGGACTTGCTGCGTTGGT
>NC_134793.1:15681543-15684043 GCF_046742065.1 Oratosquilla oratoria | reverse complement strand
AGAGGAGGTTATAGAAATTATATTCTTTTTCCCACACGGAATGTTCATGAATATGGTTGAAAATACTGAAATTAATGCAGACAGACACGCGAGCACACCCGTGGGAGGATGTGCACGAATTTAAAACAGGGTATGATAACGGATGAATAAAAGACAGGACCCGGCGAGTTTAGCTTCTCTCCTATGTTCTGCAATCTGGTAAATACAATTAGGTATGTACAACTACAGATGGGGATCAACACAGCCACAAAACAAATATGTCAAGAGAATACACACACACACACACACACACACACACACACACACACACACACACACACACACACACACACACACACACACACACACACACACACACACACACACACACACACACACACACACTTAAGCTCTCTCTCTCTCTCTCTCTCTCTCTCTCTCTCTCTCTCTCTCTCTCTCTCTCTCTCTCTCTCTCTCTCTCTCTCTCTCTCTCTCTCTCTCTCTCTCGTGGTTCTACCTATAGCAAACAAAACTGCCTGGCATTGAGGAGATCAGAGTAGATGTTCTCCTTATATATGTATGTATATATATATATATATATATATATATATATATATATATATATATATATATATATATATATATATATATATATATATATATATATATATATATATATATATATACAGTATATATACATATACGCAAAGATTCGAACCCACGCGTTTGATTTCCGTAGAGATTCGACCGCGTACTTTACTATTAAGCCACTGTGGACCCCGATATAGCGCCAATGTATCTAAAAGGTTTGCATCAACTCTCTCTGGCTTTAGCCAGAACAGAATATCAAAAGAGATTCGTGTTTGTGAAGTGCATGAGCTTAATGTTCTTGTTATTATTTTTTTTATTTATTATATATTTATATTTATTTATATTTTCTTATTTATTTTATTTATTTATATATTATTCATTTTTATTTATTTCATTTGTTTATTATTTCTTTTTACTTATTTTTTTTTAAAGATCACTTTGACGCTGAATAAAATCGTCTGGACACACCTTCGTAAATCTCTATACGTCCCTTTGGCGTTCTATCCTCCTTTCATTTTTAACTTACAAGATGTCACTTTGACCCTCAACAAAACCGTCTGTGGATACATTTGTAGACCTTTCTAGGTGAGTCTCTATGACCTAAATGTCTATCAAGGAAACATCGAGAGTCAGTTTGTGGTTCATTGTCACAAAACACCAGAACACGCGTAGACACACGGACAAAAGTACCTCGATTAATTGCTTCCTTGCCTCGGATCCCAAAAACACCTCAGCATTATGTAAACGCGACAGCCTAGAGGCATACAAATGTCCCTAATGTTTGCGTTGACGGTGTACAACAAGTCTTTTCATATGTGTAGTAGTATGCGCATAGCCACACAGGGTACATGTGATTGTGTGACAATTCAAGTCATGTTTGATTACATAGGGTCCAAAATCACCTCAACACACACACACACACACACACACACACACACACACACACACACACACACACACACACACACACACACACACACACACACACACACACGGCTCGGTGGCGGATTGGTAAAGCACTGGCATCACAAGCCAGAGAACCGGGGTTCGATTCCCCGGCCGGGCGGAGATAAGTTGGGTTTGTCTCCTTTCACGTGTAACCCCTGTTCACCTAGCAGTGAGTAGGTACGGGACGTTAGTCAAGGAGTTGTGACCTTGCTGTCCCGGTGTGTGGTGTGTGAGTGGTCTCAGACCTTCCCAGAGATCGGCAAATAATGAGCTCTAAGCTCACTGCCGTAGGGTGGTGTCTGGCTGTCTCGACAGAGACTGCAGCAGATCCGAGTTGAATACACACACACACACACACACACACACACACACACACACACACACACACACTCATGGCACAGTGGTAGAGTTCCCGGCAGCCACTACGGTGGTCCGGGTTCAAATCCCGCCCAGGGCTGAAATAACTTTGGTAATGTTGCGCTGCGATTCGTTACTCCAACTCTCGTGGGCAGGGAGTTGGGTATATGTGTGCGTGTAAGGTCACAGCATTACCCATAGATCGGTTGTATATGAGCTCTGAGCTCTCTTCCTGGAGGGAAGTACCTGTCGGTCACGAATCCAACACGTGATCCAAGACCATGGTGAATTACACACATAGAGGTATGACGCTTATTTATACACGAACACTTTAAAAAAAAACCGCCTAGATAGTTATATGGAATGAAATCCTAACCTAACTTATTCTTCAGTATCGTAAGCTCACACTTAAATCAAGTCAATATTCTTAAGTACATCCACTGTTTACATCTTTCAATTTGCAAGCAGCCCTGTAAGGACCAGCAGGTCTCTTGCTGTTTGCATCTCCCTTGTAACATAACACGACAGATTTCTTTATGTGTGCAGAAATATGAGTTTCCGTGAACATACACATGCAGTTCGTGTCACTATATGACATTATACTCAAGTCACGTTCTCTGACGTG
>NC_134793.1:15676543-15679043 GCF_046742065.1 Oratosquilla oratoria | reverse complement strand
AAAGAAGATTTTTCAAATAAAGACGAATCTCCAGTCATAAAAGAATACTTAGCAACTCTGGTCCGTAAAGATGTCAAAAAAAGACATGGACTATCGACTACATCAAATGTAGGTAATCAATAGAATATCTCCTCTCTTGTCACATTTACCTCTTTTTCTCCTGTTCTTTTTCTTCCTCTTCCTTTTCCTCTTCCTTCCTCATCCTCCACCTCTACCTCCACCTCTCCCTCCTCATCCTCTTCTTCTTCCTCCTTCTCCTCCTCTTCTCCCTCCTCAACTTTTATAAGTGACAATTGGTCATTTACGAGAGCAATCCAGAGGACTATTACAGGGTGGTAAGATACACGGTCATCCCGGACGTCATTAGCGCAGTCAGATGTTGAGTCACGGAGGGTAATATGAGTACCTTTGGTCAGGTCATTCACAAGCGTGAGGTCAACAGTACAGTCAGCGATCTGGATGAAATGTACAGTAACCTAACAGCTTTAATTTTAAACGCACAAAATAAATTTATTCCCCTCAAGGCAATACGGAAGAATAGTAATAATCCCAAATGGGCTGAAAAATGAGATCGGAATATAAAGTGGGCTTTACGCCAGAATCAAAAACGGGGAAACACCTTAGATCTTAATATAATGGTATGGCTAGGCTAGTTAAAGAGAACTTGCGCACAGCGAAACGTTTCTGCGAAATAAGAATGTCAGACAAACAAGATCCGACCTAAAGGGCTTCTGTCATCTCTACAGAACAAAAAATGATAAAAGGGTAGGCTTGATTAAGACCGACGAATATGTCTTGATAGATTCGGAGGAAAAAAAGAACGAGGCATTCAACAGACATTTTCTCACGGTGGTTACAAAGAAGAGGTTAGATATGGTACCTGATTACGACCAATTGTTAATGGGGATGAAGGAAGTAGACTATCTAACATAGACTAGTAAGTAAGTAAGGTAGAAGTAGTCAAACAGATTGACAGACTTAAAGATACAAAATCCCCGGGTCCAGACGAAATTTTTCCAAGAGTGCTCAAAAAGCATCCGACCTAGATATGGACCAAAATGTCCTCTGTCGGCATGCTCCGCCTTTGTAATCCTTTGAGTGTAAATTTGGAATCTGCGACCAGTTAGCAGTAATAATAAGTCGGTAGACACTGGTTTTATACCTATTCCTTGGGGGCAGGCAAACGTTTTTCCTGTTTTCAAAAAGGGAGATAAATTGTCTTTATGCCAGTCAGGTTGACCTCAGTTATAGGTAAAATTCTTGAATCAATTATAGCTAATAGAATCACAGATCACATCGAGAGACATAATTTGATTCGTGGCTCACAGCATGAATTCTTCAAGAGTAAGTCATATGTAACTAATCTTCTGTCTTTTTACACTAATGTCTACAAGGCGTTAGATAACAATGATAGCTACGATATTATTTACCTTGACTTTAACAAAGTGTCCAACAAGGTGCGCCATCAGAGACTACTAATTAAAGTCAAAGACCATAGCGTAGGAGGAAAAGTGTTTGAATGGATTAAAACTTGGATCGGTGACAGAAAACAGCGAGACACCACAAGCGGTGTAAAATCCAAGTAGGAGTGTCTCTAGTGAAGTTCCCCAGGGCTCGGTTTTGGGTCCCTTATTTTTTATTATGTTTATAAACGACTTGGACAATGGGGTTGATAGTGATATTAGTAAATTTGCGGGCGACACTAAAATAGGACGTCTAATTAGGTCAGCAGAAGGCATCAAGATTCTACAGGAGGATGTTAACCATTTTTTTCATATGGTCGGTGAAATAGTAAATGGACTTCAGCATCTCAAAGTGCAGTGCGTTGAACATAGGTTTACACGACCCAAAAAGCAGATTAAAGATTACAAAGGTGGAGCATGCCGACAGGAGACCTTTTGGTCCATATCTAGGTCGGATGCGAAAAAAATCATAATAATAATAAAATAATAAATAAAAACTATAATAATGTAAAAAACAAATAAAATACATAAATAAATGCATAGGTATAGTTAAATAATAAACAAACAGGTAAATAGTAAATAATAATAAGTTGACATATAACTAATAATAAATGAAAATCAGACAGACAAATGATAACAAAACAAAAACAAATAATATAAAATAAATTATAATCATTACAGCATCTTGCTTAGGTGTTTATCTAAATGATTCTTAAAGCTTCGAACTGAACTACATTGCACTACCTGTGCAGGAAGTTTATTCCATTCATTAACTACACGGTTGGCAAAGTTGTTTCTACCTACTTCCAGATTGAATCTATTTCCGGACAGTTTGAGACCATTGTTTCTTGTCTGACTCTCATTCAATGTGAAAATTTTGTCACTTTTGATGTCAATTCCCTTTGAAATCTTAAAGACCTGTATCAAGTTACCTCTAAGTCTACGCTTTTTTAGGGAAAACAGATTCATATGTTTTAGTCGATTTTCGTATGATTTATTTTTGATATTTGGAATCAGTTTTGTGGCTCGCCGTTGTA
>NC_134793.1:15656543-15664043 GCF_046742065.1 Oratosquilla oratoria | reverse complement strand
CATGCATGACTCAATTTACCAATTATTGTGTGATCGAATTTATTCTCATTGAAGCGAGTCTATGAAAATTTTTTTTACAAAAAAATCCATAAAAGTAGTCTAGACAGACAGACAGACGGAGAGACGAGAGGGCGAGTTGATACAATGAAAACACTCTTTCATTCATTTATTCATTTATTTTTCGTTTTTTTTTTTTCCAAAGCGGTTGTTGTGTTTGGTGACGTGAACGTTGGAATTGAATTATAATGGATATTGCGTTGGGTTGGCTTGTGGTCGCATATGTACTCCCATCCCACCTCCTCCCATCTCTCTTTCGCTCTCTCTCCCTCTCTCTCTTTCTCTTTCTCTTTCTTTATCTCTTCCGGTTTCTCTTTATCTCTCTCTCTTTCTCTTTATCTCTCTTTCTCTATCTCTTTCTTTTTCTTTTCTCTCTCTCTCTCTTTCTCTCTCTGTTTCTGTCTCTCTTTGTCTGTCTGTCTGTCTGTCTCTCTCTCTCTCTCTCTCTCTCTCTCTCTCTCTCTCTCTCTCTCTCTCTCTCTCTCTCTCTCTCTCTCCGCCATCCCTCTTTCTCTTCCTCTCTCTATATAGGGCTACATTTTGGAAGGGTTAACGGAGCTTATCGGAGCCCAATGTACGATACAGTACTTTTGTGTATTGTACATTTTGTACTACAAGGATCGTGAGGTCTTCTTGGCGTGGTGGACCTACACGCCTCAACCACCACTGAAGAGTGTCGCGGTGGTATTTTTAAAATAAATCTTTCCTTATATAAATCTTATATAAATCCTTGGAAGGGAAAGATTTATATAAGGAAGGATTTTTTTTAAGAATACCACCGTAAGCTTCTTACGGTGGTATTCTTAAAAAATATTTCCTCATATAAATCTTTCCCTTCCTAGGATCTATATAAGATTTATATAAGGAAAGATTTTTTTAAGAATACCATCGTCATTGGTTACATTCTATATAGAGAGGCAACGTCAAACTCGGCTAAAGACCTTCCACACTCAATATTACAACGAGCCAGTTTTAGTAAATACTTGTCTGGCGTTCTTAGGTGTCACACTGTCCGGCGGCGCCGCTGCGGCTTGTTCCTGGATAAAGCAAAGTCTCCCTTATGAGTCACTGGACTCGAAAGGTTATGAGAGTATCTTCACCAGAGGCGAGATGGTCGTCGTTTCATAAAGTACAGGCGATCGTCAGGTGATTTTATTAAGATAATTAAACTTGCCCATCATCTGGTGGTGACACATATTGTGACAACGGCATTAGGTAATGGTGATTCTTTCGACATTAGAATGTCCTGTCTGAGTGTGGAAGAGGTAGTCTAGAGTTTCATTGTGGATAGAATGCAAAATACATGGATACAACGTCTGCCTCGGCTTCTCCATATCACTCTCTCTCTCTCTTTCCCTCTCCCTCTCCCTCCACAAATCCACCTCACGATGGATCCTACACGAGGGAGCCATTGTTGGTGTGTTGGATGTCCGTGGATACAGTCACTGCTTCCCAACTGCGCAGTAGTAGGAAATCTATAGAGGGATATTGGTTTAATAAGTTTAATTGGTGTGATTAATTAAATTAATTTGATTTATTGGATTTATTTGATTCAATTATGATATGCATATATTTCCATGCTCAATAGAGTGATGTGACAATACAAGTATCGTTGTTGTTGTTGTTGTTGTTGTTGTTGTTGTTGTTGTTGTTGTTGTTGTTGTTGTTGTTGTTGTTGTTGTTGTTGTTGTTGTTGTTGTTGTTGTTGTTGTTGTTGCTGTTGCTGCTGCTGCTGCTTATTGTTGAAATTTTTGTTGTTCTTGTTGTTTTTGTAGTTTTAGGTATTTTGTTGTAGTTATTACTGTTGCAATAATTATTATTGTTGTTGTTGTTGTTGGTGGTGTTGGTGTTGGTGTTGGTGTTGTTGTTGTTGTCAATGTTATCATTATTTTGTTATCATTATTATCATCATTATTGTTATCATTAATATTATTATTATAATTATTATCATTGTTACCATCATTGTAATTACTAGTTATCATCATAATTGTTATTATTATCGTTATTAATATTCTTATTATCATTATTATTGTTATTATTATCGCTATTATAATCTTTATCAATCAATTAGCCATTTCAAGTCCACTGCTGAACAAAGGCCTTTCTCATAAAATTGTACAACTCGCACGACTGTGCCAACTTCTGTTGTGTTACTCCTGCAAGCTTCTCTATTTCGTCCCTCCACCTTATATCTGGTCCCTCTTACATGCTTCCCATCTCTCGGTGTCCAGTCAGTAACACATTTGCCTTATGTAAATCGCAGTTTCCGACAAGTCTGTCTAAAGAGACACCATTTTAGGACCGAACCTTTATTAGTACTACGTTCGATTGTTACAACTTTATCGAGTATAAGATCGTGGTACATATTTGTGAGTAATTAGGATGATTCGAGGGAACGGGGGAAAGTCATTGGAGCCTAGTGAAGGTAAAGAAGGAGAGGGAGCAATTGTCTGTGTGCAGGTCGTCGACTGTGAACAAATAACAAGTGACCTGTACACAAGTAATTACTCCCTCTCCTCCATAACCTCTCCGAGGCTTCAATGATCTCAACCCCCCCCCCGTTCCCACCGAATCTTCCCAGTTATGTTTTCCAGAGCTATGTACTTGATAAACCTATAACAAACAAAATGTCGAACGAATAAAGGCTCTATCATCACATGGTGTTTCTTTAGATATATACACACTTGCTCCATCGCGCATCATTCTCTCGTGCTAACTTACCTGCCCAATTCCACCTCCTTTCTTTTACCGCCTCCTCGGTATCTTTCACCAAATCTGCTCTTTCACCAAACCTACCCTCATCCTGTCTTCCAGCGTTATTCCCATCATTGATCTCTCCATTTTCCTATGCGCACTCCTTAAATTTCTTTCCATCGCCTTCGTCAGTTTCAAACTCTCACACCCGTAGATTTTTGCTGGCAGTATACATTGATTGTAAACTTTGCATTTCAAACATAGAGGTAGAGAGCCTTTCATGATCTTATACTTACCAAATATTTTCCAGACAACTGTTTTAGGCCTTTTTTTATTTATCATCATGATCTTTAGTTACTTTTAAGACCTTATACTTTTAAACTTCTTCAAGATTCTCGCCATCAATTACAATCTATTTACTTTGAACTTTCATGTTGAATAATACATTAGTTTTACTTATGTTCATCTTCAAACCTACTTTGAGACCTTCTTCGTTCAGATCACACACCATATCTTGAAAGTCTCCTGATCTTTCTGAAATAAGAATATAGTGAGACCTCTTATTAGCGGACGTTAACTAGCTGTGTTTGCGGTGTTTTTGCCATGTTTTCGGTGTTTTGGAGTGGTTTTTGGGTGGCATAGTGATTGCACGCACTAAACAACAGCACCGAAAACACAGCGAAAACACAGCTAATTAACGTCCATTAGTGAGAGGGCTCAATGTACTGTCATCCGCAAACCTTAGGTTATTAGAATATTCATCATTAAATTTCAAACCTTTCTCTGCCCAACTCAACCTTCTGAAAATATCTTCCTGACAGACACGTTGCAGCAGAAGTCATTATTATCATTTACATATTATTCAATATCATATACATTAGGGGCATAAGTTATGCTATGCATTTTTCATGTATTAATTTATTTATTGCATATATGTATATATTCATTTCTACATTTTTAAAATCATATATCCAGCTTTGATCAACCAAGACTGAAATGAAGTGGTAGAGTAGGAAGAGGTAGGGGAGGACAAGGATGTAGAGGAAGACGAGGAGAACTAGGAAGTTGATTAATACGAGAGGGAAGAGGATTAGAAAGAAGAATGACTAAAGTTATACAAGGGCTTAGAATTTTACCATACGAAGACAGACTCAGGCATCTTAACTTACTCTCTCTGAAAAAAACAGACTAAGAGTGCGGAGTGATCTAATAGAAGTATTCAAACGAGTCAAGGGCTCTAACAAGGGTGATGCAAGCAAGGTCTTCATATTAAGGCAGTAGGGCGGGACTCGTATGAATTGGAAGAATTTAGATTTTAGAAGGAAATAGGTAAGAACTGGTTCACTAACAGGGTGTTTAACAAAAGTAATTGGCTTGGTTATCATGCAGTGAGCACTAAAACAATTGGTTCTTTTAAGAGAAGATGAGGTAGTTTTATGGATATTGATGACAGGTAGTAAGAGACTGCCTAGTGTAAGCTTTATGGTCTCTTGTAGCCACCTCCATTCTTATGTTAAAAGAAGAGAAATAAAGAGGAATTTTAGGGAGAGTGAGATGGACTTGGATAAGAGGAAGAGAAAGAGATTTACTGTAATGTTTACACAAAAGCAATAAATGCTGGATCAACTCGATTCTTCTCTTTATCTTCTGTTGTTGTTTTTTTCTCTCCTTTTTTTCTTTTCTTCTCGTCCTCTTTCCTTACATCATTTCTTCCTTCTTTTCCTCTTCTTCCTTTTTTTTCTGTATTCTTCGTCCACGTTTCCTTCTTCTCCTTTTCTTCTTCCTCATCTTCCTCATCATCATCTTCATCCTCATCTTTGTCCTCATGTATCAACTGTACATTCACCTTTATTTTATTTTATATTTTCATTCTTATCTTTCTCATCACCTTCCTCAGCTTCCTCCTCTTCTTCCTGCTCATCTTCCTCCTTACCTCCATCCTCATCTTCAGGTTCTTATTTCTTATTTACTAGAATCTTCTTCATCTTCTATTACTCCTACTCTTCTCCTCCTCCAGTTCCTCCTTCCCATCCTCATCCCCAGTACTGCATTTTTCTTCCACAACATCTTCTCCTCTTACACCTATCCCTCCTCCTCCTCTTCCTCCTCCTCCTCTTCCTCCTCCTCCTCTTCCTCCTCTCCTCTTCCTCCTCCTCTTTTTCCTCCTCCTCTTCCTCCTGTCACTGTCTACAAGAGCAAAGGCGGAAGTCTTCTTGAAATTTCCCTTGAGGGTGTGGGGGATGGGGCTTTTGAGTAAGCCTGAAGAGTCTTGAGGTTAAACGATTGAACACGGCAGCTTGAGGTCATCGATTTTTTTCTTTTGGGGGGGGAGGTGCATAGCTGAAGAGGGGACAAGTTTTTTTTTTTTTTTTTTTTTTTTTTTTTTTTACAGGGAGACTGAGCAGAGGAGTGAGGTCTCGTTTTCTTTATCGTGTTCTTCAGGATCCTCAAGAAGAAACTGTAGGTATACAGAATTCAAAGAAAAGTATAGTTTCTGCTTATCCTGTGGCAAGGAGTTACCCCCTTTTCTGAGTCGTAGGGTGTGTGAAGCACGCGCGCACCCACACACACATACACACACACACACACACACACACACATACACACTGAAAGAGAAAACAGCGAGTCCCAAAACCATACAGGATTTTAAGAAAGAACTGGATGCGGAAATATACAACTGCGGGGCACTACGAGCATAGCTCTTCTCCCGCAAAATACAACTAGGTAAACACACACACACACAAACGCATATATATATATACATATATATACATATATATATATATATTATATATATATATATATATATACATATACATACATAAATATATATATATATATATATATATATACATATACATATATATATATATATATATATATATATATATATATATACATATATACATATATATATATATATATATACATATATATACATATATATATATATATTATATATATATATATATACATACAAACACCATATTATGTCGACTCCCTCATCCGCTATTCTAAAGAACAGATGCGGGGAACATCCCTTTGGGCCGCGAAATATTTATCCCAAACTAAACTTTCCTTTCCTCGTTTCTATTTCTCTTTTATTCTTTCTTTTCTGTTCTTCTTGCATACCACACGTATTCAAAATTCTTTTCACCCTAGTTTCGTAAATATTCTTAAAAATTATAAACATTATTTTGATATGTACCGGACAAAATGGCCAAATTTAAGTCTCGCCAATCCTATTCCAGGCACGATCAACCAGTCCTCCCTTCCATGCACGACCTCAATCATCTACAACATCTATTCCCCACAGCTTCCACTCACTACTCACGGTCTTCTTATTTCCCAAAATCCAGAATTATTAATAAATGATTCTTAACCAATTTATGTCCATAAGATTATGTTCATTTACATTAAACCCCCACAAAAAAAAACTGCCATCCAACACCTATTACACATCATTCATCACCCACAACTCCTCACCAGGAAAACATACTGTACACCCCACCTTACACCCTTTCCCAACCCACACCCTATAATTTTCCTATATAACTTTTAACCAGTCCATATACCATCCTTAATTCTCCCCAGCACACTCGCCAAACCCACCACCACCTAGAACCCACAACTCTCCTCCATACATAATTCATAGCCATTTCATATCCAGACTGCTTCGGTGCGTGAGTGGTACACCCGTGGACGTGCAACACATAATTTTGACTTGTCGAGAGTTGGGTTTGATGGCTTTTGAACCCGGGCAATTGTTGCCATATCAGCGGCGCTGGCCTGACACCCCTTGCCATGGGAACGTTTTCAACGCGGTCCCGTCGTCTATGGACTTATCGATCGCCAGACGATTTTATGCGGCCGGAAAGCGAGCATCCCGTCACAAGGAATCTCGGTGAACGGAAAGGACCAGAATGTTAGAGTCTTGTCCTTAATTGAAACAAGTCTACTGACCCTTGCCACAACGAAATCTGTCACTGGGTTGCTGGAATGAAGAAGACTGGAACTTGGACATGTCGATACGTTTCCCAGACGGAACAAGTGAATACCTTTCTCGTGAATTGAATCGACATGCGTAGGACGGAGCGTCGACAATGGAAACTACTGAACCACGACTTTTGCTACGAAAGAGTGTAGTTGGAACTACCCTCTACAATCCTGACCACACACGTGCATCCAAGGATGTCTATCTATTTCATTGGCTCCAAGGGTAACCACCAACGGTTTAGTTGGATATACCCTCTACAATAATAAATAGACTAACGCATCCAAGGATGTGTGTCTACTTCACCGATTCCAAGAGTAACCAACAGTGTCAGGGTAGACATTTCACAGATTTTTTTCTGGACAAGAACAAGAAAGGTTGACACTTGGAGTACCTAAATTAGATTTTTAAGTATAATTGCTGCCATCAGGTGATTTTATTCAGATGATGGAGAAACCCCAGGATATCAAAAAACAAAAAACCACTTCAATTATCCTTTGTTAATCTACCTGGATTTCTATTGACTTAAATCTCTTCTGCTGATATCCTATGTCATTCTATGTTTATTCTTTCATATTTCAGGCAATTTTATTCAGCTGAGGGGAACTCTAAGACGATAGCGGCCTAATTTGTGGGTGGTAAGGAGGGTCTCGATCCTCTGAGGCTACGTTCAGAGACTGGGCCCTTGTTGTTAAGGAGGAAGCTTGCTGAACTTCAGCAAACTCTATTCCAAGCGTTCCTGTGTTAGACGGATT
>NC_134793.1:15644043-15654043 GCF_046742065.1 Oratosquilla oratoria | reverse complement strand
CTCTCTCTCTCTCTCTCTCTCTCTCTCTCTCTCTCTCTCTCTCTCTCTCTCTCTCTCTCTCTCTCTCTCTCTCTCTCTCTCTCTCTCTCTCTCTCTCTCCACTTTACTTCTGCTTTATTATTTATGCATTCGCTCTTCCTCTCTGCACGAATTTTGTCTGTCGTGATATTTTTCATAATTATTCGGTACTGTGGTTAACATTATATATTTCATTCTGGCCAGCGGCAGACGAGTAGAACTCAGAGATAAAAGGTTCAAGGGATATATGATTCGATAGTACAACTACAAAGAGATGAAAGAAGTAAGTGGTATATTGGGCCCTCTGTGCATATGATTCGATAGTACAACTACAAAGAGATGAAAGAAGTAAGTGGTATATTGGGCCCTCTGTGCATATGATTCGATAGTACAACTACAAAGAGATGAAAGAAGTAAGTGGTATATTGGGCCCTCTGTGCATATGATTCGATAGTACAACTACAAAGAGATGAAAGAAGTAAGTGGTATATTGGGCCCTCTGAGTTGAAGGTAGTATAAGTGGTATTGTTTGAGGTATCAAGAGGCGTAGTGACCTTTTACAGAACTAAGAGTTCAAGGTGATCAAGTGGTTAGATGAGTACAACAACAAAGAGGCGAAGGGATGAAGCTACAGATGAGTATTGATAAAAACAAAGAGATGAAAGGATCAACCTAAGAGGTGAGGTAACCCAACATCAGATGGTTATTGTAAATACAAAGAGACGAAACTAAGAGATGAAGGAATCAAGCAGATGAGTCTATTGCTATTGTCTTTTATAGAACTAAGAGATCAAGGAATTAAGAGGTAGATGGTCCTGTGATACAACAAAGAGGTGAAGAGATCACGTGGGAAATTGCTATAAAAAAAAAAAGACAAACAGTTGAAGGAACTGAGTGATAGATGGATAGCGTGACAACAAAGAGACGAAGAGATCAATCGGTTAAGTAGTCTTTTATAGAACAAAGAGAAAAAGAAACTAAGCGGTAGATAGGATGTGAAAACAAAGAGATGGGGAGATTATTCGGTTGTATAGTCATTTATAGAACTAAGAGGTAAAGAAACAAAGAGATAAATGAATCTATGGTACAACAAAGAGGCGAAAGGATAAAGCTGAAGATAACTATTACAAAAACAAAGAGATGAAGATCTCAAACTAAGAGCTAAGTATATTAAGCTGTATGTGAATGTATTCTAGGTCTAAGAGGCTAAGAGATTACAAAGAATTACATAGGCGGAGCATACCGACAGGAGACCTTTTGGTCCATAACTAGGTCGGATGCGAAAAACTATAATAATGATGAATAGATAAATAAATAAAAATGATAATAATATAGATAATAACAAATAGAATAGATAAATGCATAGGTATATTTGAACAATAAACAAGCAGGTAAATAGTAAATAATAATGAATTGATAGCTAAATAATAACAAATAAAAATCAAGCAAATAATAATAAACAAACAGACAAATAATAACGAACAAGATTAATCTAACTGGTTTCTTGTGCAGACCACAGTTAGGTCAGGGACATGTCCGCTCGCTTCTACAGTTGTGAGTTCAAGTTCTTCTTTGATTTCCTAGTATGTCATGATGTACTTAGGTAGTTGTACATAAAAACACAAGAACATAAGAATAGAGGAGACTGCAAGAGACTAGACTATAAGGCCTACACTAGGCAGTTCCATGTCCATTACCACCTATCACCCCCATCCATAATGTTATCTCATCTTTAAATAACTTACAGTTTCAGCGCTAACTACCTGGTTACTAATTCTATTCCATTCATTAAACACTGTTGAGAAACCAGTTCTTGCTTATTTCCTTCTTAAACCTAAATTAGCCCAATTTAAACCCATTTTTACGGGTACTAATCTGTCTTAAAATGATCACGTATTACATATTAGTAAAAGATTACATTTATAAAAGAAATAATTTAATATTAAATTACCGTCAGGCTACTGACGGGGACACATGATTTAGTAAACCTAAATTTGCCCAATTTAAACCCATTTTTACGGGTCCTAATCTGTCTTAAAATGATGACGCGTTACATATTAGTAAAAGATTACATTTATAGAAGAAATAATTTAATATTAAATTACCGTCAGGCTACTGACGGGGACACATGATTTAGTAAATTAGCTGTGTCATTACTATACCCGGGTTCTTACGTCACAAGTTATATTTTCAATTTTTCTTTTCCTCCTCGACACGTCAATTAGTGATTGCAGACGTAATTAGTCCAGCTGCTTGTTCAACCTTTCAGATGCCCACTCCTTTTTAACAATAAAGGAGGATTTTATTCGTTTTATGCTCTAAAAATGTAAGAGATTTAACTCTTCCAAGGTATAAAGGGTTTTTTCCTCGACTTAATGATACCAGTATTACTTAGTGGCAAGCAGATTGGTGTACAAATGAAAATTCGTGAGAGCGGAGGATGCAGCTTGAGGAAACATGAATATTTCCTACTTATTTATGCATTCGTTGATTGATTGATGAATTGACTGATTAATTAGTTGGTTGACTGATTGACTGGTTGATTAATCGATTGACTGATTTTTTTTACTTATTTATTTATCTATTATTTTATTTATTTATTATATTACTTATTTGTTCATTCACTTACTTGCTTATTTCTTTCATTTTTATTTATCTATATATATTTATTCGTTTACTTGTTAACTCATTTATTCATTTATTTTTTACTAATTTATTTATTAGTTCATTTATTCACTTATTTATTTATTCATTTATCTATTAATTCATTATCTTTTATTCTTTTATCCGTTCTGTTTATTTATTACTTATATATTTACTTATTCATTTATCATCTATTAATTCATTTACCTATTTATTTGTAAATGTGTGGTACCGGGTATTATTTCAATTCATCGTATTTTACCTTATATTATTTTTCTTTTATTTACTTTTTTCTTATTTTCTTATAGCAATCATTCTTGGTTCTAGATTTGCTAGTGTGTGTGTGTGTGTGTTTGTGTACATGTATGTATATATATATATATAATTATATATTATATATATATATATATATGTATATATATATATATTTATATTTATATATATATATATATATATATATATATATATATATATGTTTATTTATTTATCTATTAATTGATTATTTTTGTATACTATTTTCTTGCGTGTGAAAATATTATTTCCATATCGTATGTAAATTGATAGTTACACATAAAACAAATATTAATGTAAACTAGAAGCCATTTCGTGTTAAGTCAGTAACTAATTAATTCTAGATTATCATATATAGGAGAACAGAAAATAGAATGAATAATTCATATCTATCTTTGCATTATTAAAAATGTATGTTATCAGATATATACCCATGCCTGCTTGAACCTTCCTTACTTATTATAGTTATTATTGTACAGTAAATAATCAAATATAGGTGAAAATTAATACTAATATTGGAACACGAAAAGTTGAAAATTTAATAGAATAACTTGAAAACAAAATATTTTTCTTGCATTAGTGTGTTATATGATATATTTCTTTTGTTCTTATTTATTGGAATGTATATATGAAAATAGATTTTGATATTGGGACAATATGTCTTACAGTCTGATCAAATATCTATGGAAGAATTCAGAAAATCCCGGAAATCATGACAATAATGAAACTTATAGGAATTGTTTTTTAAATTTTTTACGAGAAATGTACTATATATGTTTTCTTTCATAGATAAATATAACTTGAAATTTTCAGAGAGAGATTATTAGATTTTGGGAAGAGATGTCTTCATGTTGTTCAAGTTGCCGGAAATTTTCCATTCTGGACTTCCTATTGGATGAAAAGAACCAGAGTGGGCGGGGCTCTACAAACGCGGGAGCCAATTACATTTCAGTTTTCCCATGACGTCAACAAAAACTATCTTCAGACCTTCTCTTTATAGTCTTAGTTCTTCCTCTTTATTCCTCTTTCTTCCAATAACCAGACTCAATAACAATGTACAGAGCTGAAACAATTGGTTGTTTTAAGAAAAGATTAGATAACTTCATGGATAGGGATGACAGAGAGTAAGGGACATGGAACTGCCTAGTGTAGGCCTTAAGGTCTCTTACAGTTTCCTCCGTTCTTATGTTCTCGTATACCCGTAAAATGAAGCTAGGTATGCGTCGGAGAGGAGGATCCCCCCCTCATTCTCATTATACTTTCACACTTTAAGGCCTGTACTATGTAAAGATAGTACTTCATCATCATACCACAGTGGTTCCCAATCGGTGTGCCGCGGCACCAAAGAGTGCCGTGAGATCAACTGAAGGTGCCGCAAGAATTCATGGCAAAGATTATTTTCGTATTACCGACTGTCATCCATTTTTGTTCATTAAAGCAGCATCAGTGTAAAGATGAGTATTTTCATATTATCCAGGGACAATTTTTTTTTTACATTGATGTCGAATCAACAAAATACTGACAAACTTAGATTTTCTTATAAGGGTGCCGGGGACTTCTGAAAGGCTTGGCAAGGATTCCTCAAGCCAGAAAAGGCTGGGAATCACTGCCCTCCAGCATTATGAGTACTACCGGTTCACCCTTGCCTACCCCGCTCACGACCTTATCAAATCAATCACAATATTGCTCTTGACGTGAGCTGTTGTTGCTTACTAATGACAGTAATTATTCCTCACGAGGGTGTGGGTGGTTGATTGTTCTTCCCTTATTAGGGCAGTGGACAAGATGCAGGGGTAACCCGTCATCCAGGAGGAGCCAAGATAAGAGGGAGGGAAGAGGGTAAAGTGCAGTGGAGTATGTAGGGGATGAAATGGATGGGAGTGGTTTCTATGCCTTTGTATTTTTTGGCTAGCTTCCGTGAAAGGGGGAAAAAAGCCTTTGATATATGTATGTACTATACTGCTATCAAAATAGATTCATCTCTTCAACCTGTTGACCTTCTAGGTAAGGTTAATATTATGTTACCCCATTCTGGGTCATTTGTCCCAGGGATGAGGTTATTCTAGATAATTTGTCCCATGGTCAAAGACAGTAATTACCACCTCCTCAATAACCCTCTTCTCCTCCTCCTCCTCCTCCTCCTCCTCCTCCTCCTTCCCCTCTTCCTCCTTCTCTTCCTCTTCTTTTTCCTCACTCTCCTCATTCTTGTCCTCTTCTTTATTTTTTTCTTCCTCATCCTTTTCCTCTTCTTCCCCCTCCTCCTCTTCCTCTCACTCCCCCTCCTCATCTTCATTAACGGAACCAATACTACTACTACCATCATTAATACTATTACTCTTTTACTACTACTACTAATGATAATAGTAATAATAACAGCAACAACAACAACAATAACAATAACAACAGCAAAAATAACAACAACAACACTGGTACAAGCACCTTCACTACTGCTATTATTTTTCTTCCTCCTCCTCCTCCTCCTCCTCTCTCAACAACAACAATAACAATAACAACAACAAAAATAACAACAACAACACTGGTACAAGTACCTTCACTACTGCTATTATTTTTCTTCTTCCTCCTCCTCCTTCTCCTCCTCCTCCTCCTCCTCCTCCTCCTCGTCTCTCCACTTTTCTTCTACCAGCACATCATCACTCCACCTCCATCAACTCTAATTTTCTGCCCACCACCATCAATCCTCTCCATCAATTCCGCCGACGTCGCAAAGTCTATGCCAGAAGCCAGCCATCCATCAATCATAAGTCGAGGAGCTTACACTGGGAGGCGCTGAGCTTCGGCCGAGGAGGTCGTGACCACCTGTGCCCTTTGTGCTTCGGAGGACATCACAACGAAGTAGAAGTTATCTTTTTTTTCTGTTGGGGGGGAATGGATTGTGGCTGTGCACAACGAGAAATCAACATGCAACTTGGCACTCACATTTGTCATCCAAGATTATCACCGTGTGTTCTTCAGCTGGGCTCTGGCCTTGTTATTGTTGTTATTGTTCTTCTTCTTCTTCTTTTTTTCTTCTTCTTTTCTTCTTTTTCTTCTTTTTTCTTTATTTTTCTTTTTTCTTCTTCCCATGTTGTTATTGTTTTCTTCTTCTTTTTCTTCTTTTTCTTTTTCTTCTTTTCTTCTTTTTCCCCTTCTTCTTGCTGTTGTTGTTGTTTTTGTTGTTGTCGTTGTTGATGTGACCCTCATCGTCTGATACATGGGACTGAAACACGTCTTTACTAGTTGGTAACTACGAACAAGTTGAGTCAACCATCACTAAATTTGTCTTTATCATCCATTCATAATCATTATCATCAATTGGGGACATACGCCATGTAGCGCGTTGCGTTACTCACACGCCGTCGCCAGTTCCCACGGTTTCTCCGAGCAAGATCCCATGCAGGTACCCATCCCATTCCAAACAATTCTCGACAAAGTTCGATCAATTTGCTTAAGCCACGAATTCTTCGGCCGTCCCCTTCGTCTCCTCCTCCATCGAGGGTTGTCTCTTGTGGAGACAACGCTGAACAGTATCACCATCGGGTGAAACGTGCCGCATGCCCATATAGCCGGAATTGACGTTCACGAATTATGCTCGCATCTGGTCTAGCCTGAGTCTCACAGTACAGTCTCTTGATTTGATACAAAGTCATTCCAGTGAGTCTCACAGTACAGTCTCTGATTTGATACAAAGTCATTCCAGTGAGTCTCACAGTAGTCTCTGATTTGATACAAAGTCATTCCAGTGAGTCTCACAGTACAGTCTCTGATTTGATACAAAGTCATTCCAGCAACGCCCCGGGATTCTCCGAAGGCCTTTAGTATCAATGACATCGAAACGCCTCTTCAATTTAGTATTTAGTGTCCATGTCTCACAGCCATACACCAAGACAGGATGCACAAGTGACTTGAAGATTCGAATCTTAGTCCTCCTGCATAAAAAGTCATACATACATACATATACCAAGGCTTTCCCCCTTACCAGGAAGGTAGCCAAAAAGGAAAAGGCATAAAATCATTCCCACCCATTGCATCCCTGAAAACACTCCACACCCCTCCACCCTCCCTCCCATCTTAGCACCTCCTAGATGACGGGTCATCCCTGCACCCTGTCTACTGCCCTGGGTCAGAAGCAGTGTCGCAAGACACAGTACATCCACAGCAAGGCCGCTTCATTAAATCGGCGACCCCCCCTCTCATAACCATATAATCTGGACGAAAGAGTCCATGATACCATGGGCAATGCCCATCCTTCGAAATACTCCCTGACATGACTTACCACTATTATACAGTACACTAACAAGGTATTTAGAGCTTTCCAAGACCTCACTGTCGTCACCACATGCATGGACACACTGAAATGTGTCGTCCAGTAAGTCCCCGATTTCTGGACCGTAGCCTTGGTCCAGGTGACCTGAAGTCTAAGCGGAGGGAAGAGGAGGAGGAGGAGGAGTAAGGTTGAGGAGAGAAGGGACAGGAAGAGTAGGGAGTAAGAAGGGAGAGGGAGGAGGAGGAGGAGGGAGGGGAGGGGAAGGGTGGAGGGGGAAGAAGGAGTGGGAGAGAGTGAATTTACATCATCCTTACTGACGCGTTCGGTATAAGAAGACCTTGTATAAAGACAAGCGTCTGGCGACTCTATTCAGCTTAAGAGCGTACCTAGAGGATGCCTCAGACTGGAAGTTCTCTCCTTCAGTATATCAATAACCCAAGAGGATTTTCCCCCTTAAAAGGGGGGTAACCACCCAAAGCTCCTGAGGTTAAGTCTCAGCAGCGTGTCATCATCACCATAATAATGATCAATTTCATCATCATTGTGATCATCGTCGTCATCATCGTCGTCATCGTCATCGCAGTCATCGTCATCTACTACGTCGTCGTCGCCGTTGTCATCATCGTCGTGATCATCATCGTGATCATCATCATCGTCGTTGTCGTCGTCATCGTCATCGTCATCACCGTCGGCGTCGGCGTCGCCATCGTCATCGTCGTCGTCGTCATCATCATCATCATCATCATCATCATCATCATCATCATCATCATCATCATCATCATCATCATCATCATCATCATCATCATCATCATCGTCATCCATCATCATAATCATCATCACAATCATCATCATAATCATCTTCATCATCATCATCATCATAATCGTCATCTTCATCATTACCATCATTATCACCATCAGGGTGACGAGGAGGAGAACGAAGAGCAGGACGAGGAGCAGGAGGGAACGAGGAAGAGGAGGAGGACAAGGAGGAGGAGAAGGAGGAGGAAGAGGAAGAGGAGGAGCAGAAGGAGGACGAGAAGGAGGAGGACGAGGAGGAGGACGAGGAAGTCGCAACAGAAGAGGAAAAGTTTGGACGAGTAGAATTCAACCCGTGTATATGAAAAATGGTCACCCGGACACAGAAGACATAGTAGAAGTAAAAAGAAGACGAAGAAGAGGGGGAAGAAGCAGCGGAAAGGAGAGGGAAGAGGAAGAGGAGAGGGAGGAGGAAGAGGAGAGGGAAGAGGAAGAGGAGAGGGAAGAGGAAGAGGAGAGGGAAGAGGAAGAGGAGAGGGAAGAGGAAGAGGAGAAGGAAGGGGAAGAGGAGAGGGAAAGGGAAGAGGAGAGGGAAGAGGAAGAGGAGAGGGAAGAGGAGGAGGAGGATAGGGAAGAGGAAGAGGAGAGGGAAGAGGAAGAGGAGAGGGAAGAGGAAGAGGAGAGGGAGGAGGAAGAGGAGAGGGAAGAGGAAGAGAAGAGGGAAGGCGAGAGGGAAGAGTAGAGGGAAATGGAAGAGGAAGAGAAGAGGGGAGAGGAAGAGGAGAGGGAAGAGGAGAGGGAAGAGGAGAGGGAAGAGCAGAGGGGAGAGGAGAGAGAAGAGAAAGAGGAAAGGGAAGAGGAAGAGGAGAGGGGAGAAGGAGATGGAAGTAGTATATGAGAGGAAGAGCAAGAAGGACAGGATGATGAAAAGGAGGAAGAAGAGGAAAAGGAGAGGGAAGAGGAAAAGGAAAGGAAAGAGGAAGAGGAGGGAAGAAAGAGACTTAAATAGTAGATGAGATAAAAAGGAAGAGAGGTAGGATGATGAAGAAGAGGAAGAAGAGTAAAAGGAGAACAAAGAGGAGGAGGAGGAGGAGAGGAAGAGGGGATATAGAAGGAAGATTAAGAGTCACAGGAGGAGGAGGAGGAGGAGGAGGAGGAGGAGGGGAGGATGAGATGCAGGTGGTAGATGAGAAGAAGAGGAACAGGATGATGAAGAGCAGTAAAAAGAATAAATGGGGAAAGAAGAGGAGGAGGAGAAGGGAGAGGAGGAAATGGAGGAGGAGGTGGAGGAGGAGTAGGAAAAAAGAGATGGAAGAAGAGGGGGAGGAGGAAGAGGAGGAAGAGAAGGAGGAAGAGGAGGAATAGGAGGAGGAGAAAGAGGAGTAAATGGATGAAGAGAAGGAAGAGGAGGAGCAGGAAGAAAAAAAGATATGGAAGAAGGAGGAGGAACAAGAGGAGGAAGAGGAGGAAGAGGAAGAAAAAGAGAAGGAAGATGAGGAGGAAGAGGAAGAAGAAGAGAAGGAGGAAGAGGAGGAAAAAGATGAGAAGGATGATGAGGTGGAAGAGGAGGAAGAAGAGAAGCAGAAAGAAGAGGAGGAGGAAGAGGAGGAAAAAGAGGAAGAGGAGGAGGAAGAGGAGGAGAAGGAAGAGGAGGAGAAGGAAGAGGAGGAGGAGGATCTAGATGAGGAGGCGCGAGGTGGAAAAACGAAGAGATGACCTCCTTTTGGTTGATGTTGAACAACATGTTTAATTAAACAAATACTCGAGACGAGTTCAGTCCACAGATGGGCCATTAAGTCTCGCCATTCTTATCCTTGTCGGTTCATGGGCCAAGTCTGAAGCACCCTGTACTCACTACGTTCGTGAATTGTCGGATCATCAACATGATTCTGAAAATTTGCAATATTGTTTTTTTTTTTTTTCTACTCTTGTTAGATGAGGCCTAGTCTTTAAAATTCAAGACCAAATTTTAATGGGCGGGCAAGATACCGGTTTATGTTACTACAACATTTGTGTGTGTGTGTGTGT
>NC_134793.1:15616543-15639043 GCF_046742065.1 Oratosquilla oratoria | reverse complement strand
CGAGAGCTGGAGTAACAACCCGCAGCGCAGTGATATTGAAATTATTTCAGCCCTAGGCGGAATTCGAACCCGGACCGCCGTAGTGGCGTCCGGGAACTCTACCAACTGCGCCTTCGAGTAGTGTGTGTGTGTGTGTGTGTGTGTGTGTGTGTGTGTGTGTGTGTGTGTGTGTGTGTGTGTGTGTGTGTGTGTGTGTGTGTGTGTGAGTAATGATTGTATGTATATTATTGATAAGTCACCATGGCCTATCAGTCGGCACAAAAGGATTTTCAATTAATTGAAAAATAGAATCGCTCCATTACAGATTGTCAAAAATTCTCTTGTGACTGGAAAATGGTCTGCTAAATGGAAATTGGAAAATATTATGCCTTGTAAAAAAAATTGAGAGCGAAAAACAGAAGATAAAAAAATACATTTCTTCACAGTGTAACTTCAGTCTTAAAGCGTTTGTTTGGAACGTTGGTAAGAGATTGTAGTTGTTGTTGTTGTTGCAATTGTTGTTCTTGTTCTTGTTCTTGTTCTTGTTCTTGTTCTTGCTCTTGGTGTTGTTGTTGTTGTTTTTGCCCTTGTTGTTGTTGTTGTTGTTGTTGTTGTTGTTGTTGTTGTTGTTGTTGTTGTTGTTGTTGTTGTTGTTGTTGTTGTTGTTGTTGTTGTTGTAATTACCCTCTTCTCTGGAATCCACAAAGTTACTCCTACCTTTATATGCTGTGTTTGTGTCAGTGCGTTCTTCCAGTACTTGACAAACTGTGAAGAGTAATTATCCAGGATTTTTCTATGGTTGACTAAAACCTTATGGAAAGAAATTACTTAGAGTAAACCAAGAAGAGTAAAAGACAATTTGATTACCTCAATATGAAAGGAAGTGTACAATACATATTTCTGGACTTGGAAAACATATTTGACACGATGGCACACAATAGACCTCTCTACTTGCTTCCGATGGGATTAGAGGAACTATACTAAGTTAGTTCACAAACTGATTAAACTTGAATCTAAATTACAAAACTTCTAGGTGCTAGGAGCTAAGTACTTGCTCTATTTTGCACTAGGATTTATAGAATAATGAAACTAAAATAATTTATATACAACGTTGAATATAGACATATTTTAACGATTTGGCACATTATTTACTTTTTATATAGAATTTAGAATAAAAACTTATGTAATCTAATAATTAATCTATGTAGAATCTTGAAACTAGAATAATTCATATAGAACTTTGAATATAGACTTAGTTTAACGATTTGATATATTAGTTACTTTGTACACATTCTGGAACATAGCTAAATTCAGTATTTCTATGTTTTTGTTCAAAATTACAAGAAGAAACAAATATTCATTCGAACTAACTGAACACAAAATTTACATAGATTAGTTAACATGATTATCTAGATAATAGAAAGTGGCTTAGAAGATGGCATCTAGTTAGATGTAGATAAAGCACATAGACAAAGAGCAGTGCTCCTAACCCACACTCTCTTTTATATACTTGTATACATTTAAGATGGGTTAAACAAAATCCCAAGTTTCTGTAAAAATTGTCACTTCTTCAAATAATTCCGACAGTCATCCCCGGATTCGAACCGAGACTCGTAAGATTGCGAAACTGGCGCTCTACTGACTTGGCTACCGCATTCTCGCGAGTCTCGGTTGGAATCCGGGGACGACTGTCGGAGTTATTTGATTGACTACACCGTCACTGGTGATTCTAATCACCTTGTCACTTCTTATTCAACACAAGTCAACGGAATCTCCAACCGGGAAGGTTGCGCTCTAATAGATTCTTTCGGCGTTCCAGGTCAAAGCACTGACCTTGCACACCTTTGTGCATGGTTGCCAAGAGTTATATTTAATCTCAATTATACAACATTATATGTTTTTATAGTGTTGAATGAAGGTCCGTATAATATAAGTAAACATGGCCAACCACGCACATACACATATTTTCATTGGAATATAGTGGGTTGGTTTGTAAACGACGACATTGGGCATCTTGCCTGATTGTCTTTTTACCATAAATGTTGCGCGTGGCAGAATCTTTTCCCGTTCATGTGAACGTGATGGTGTGACCATCTTATGGAGTTCTGTTGGGTGTGATGCAAACCATACATATTCCTTGCATGGACACTTTTTTTTTTTTTTTTTTGACGTTTTATAAAGTTGATTAATTTTAATCTATATAGATTAGTGATTTCTTCAAATTATTGCTTTGTGTATTTGTTTTACCTATCTATTTATTTATTTATTTGCTTGCTTATCTATTAATATTTCATCTATTCATTTATCTATATTTATTCGTTTATTTATTTATTCGGTTATTCATTTATCAATTAATTTATTCGTTCATTCATTAACTCATTCATTTATTAAATCATCAATTCATTCATTTATTCACTTATTCGTTTATTCATTTATTCATTTATTCATTTATTCATTTATTCATTTATTTATTAATTTACTCATTTATCAATTTATTGATTTATTCATTCATTCATTCATTCATATATTTATTTGTTCCTTTGTTTATTTATTCATTTGTATATTCATTTATAAATTCATTCGTTTAATAATTTATCTATTCACTCACTCATTTATTCATTTACCTCTTTATCAATTTATTCATATACTTAGTTATTCATTTCTTCAGTTATTCATTCATTTGTATATTCATTTATTAATCTATTGGTTTATTGATTTATTCATATATTCATTCATTCATTGATGCACTTCTTCATTTATTCATTTATTGGCTTATCTATTTATTAATTCATTTATTTGTTTATTTATGTATTTATTTTTATTCATCTTTATTTATGAATTAATTAACTTCTTTATTCATTTATGTATCAAGACACTACAAGGACCCACAAGATCCGTTTTCATACATTTTGGAAAAAAAAAAAATCATAAAAGTGTATACTACAGTCCACGCTTCCCTTATTATTTAATATATTCAACACTTTCTCATTCCTTCCCCCCGACGTCTTCTCCTTCTACATCAAAACTTTTAACTTCTTTTCCTTGTCATTTACCCCAAATATGCTCACCCTCCACCCCCCCCCACCCCCCCGGGCCCCAGCTTTCCTCTTCTACTTCCTCCGCCACGACAGTTTCTATGTAAATACGAAAATATTTTCTTTACTTGAGTCGACGCTGCATTTTCCTGGCTGCTTTGTTTACGTTGTGACGTCATCGCCTTGGCCACTTTACGTCCTCTCACGGACCCCTTCCCCGCTCCCTGATGGTCCTCGTGGAGCGATGTGGGGCCTACTTTGTATACAAATGGAAGACCAATCTGGTAATTGCGTCTGATTACTCGCTACTCATCAGGAACAATCACCCCCTTCTGCTTATGGTTTGGATATTTATTTTGTATATTTTCTTTTGTTATTACACAGCAACCGCTTCACTTTTTTTTTCTTTTTTTTTCTTTTTTAACCTAAGGCCACGTTACGTTCTTGTGCCGAGCGAAGATGTTGGGTCAAATTTATATCATTCTATTTAATCCTCGAATTATCGAGACTTATAGTATATATATAGTTTCCTATGTAGAACGTGGGCTTCTTTCTAGTTTGGCAAATGATTTTCTTCATCGATATGAACTATTAGGACATTTGATGTTCTGTGATGTTTCACATCCCTCTTGTGTTACTCTAATCTTTTGTCCATGCCGCGTCCTGTCTCACAGATGTAAACTTTCTCACAACATGTACAAGGAATTCTATAAACAATACTTATATTTTCTTGTAAATTCTCTCTGTTTCTTGTAAACTCGCTAATTCACTTTCCCGCTAATGTTACTAAATTTATTCTGGTGTTCTTTAAAAAACTACTACAAAGTATACAGAAAACCAACACACCGAGAAGATTACATTCATTTTTATTCAGCTCACAGTACTAGAGTTAAATCAGGGATAATAATCGGATTCATGTTAGGAGCCCTAAGGAAATGTAGCAAAGAGTTTTTACAGGATGAGTTTAACCATATCTTTAAATCCTTCCAAGAATTAGCATATCCTTTAAGCTTTCTTATAAAATTAAAACACAAATTCATCAAAATTATGGAAAGGAGCATAACACCTAGACAACAGCACTAACAAGACAAAATATTTATTTCAGTTCCTAACTTTAGGCACGCATTGATGATTAGTAGTTAAAAAAAAAAAACACTAGAATAGATTTAGTAACATCAGCGGGAAAGTGAATTGGCGAGTTACCAGAAACACAGAATTTACAAGAAAATAAAAGGGTTGTTTATAGAATTCCTTATACATGTTGTGAGAAAGTTTACATCGGTGAGACAGGACGCGGCATGGACAAAATATTAAAGGAACACAAGAGGGATGTGAAACATCACAGAATATCAAATGTCCTAGTAGTTCATATCGATGAAGAAAATACTTTGCCAAACTGAAAAGAAGCCCACGTTCTACATAGGAAATTGTAAAAAAGGTGGGGGGGGGAGCTTTGGAGGCGGCATACATTGCCGCCAAGAAAACAACAAATTCTCGTAAGGGATTTATGTCCTGGGCCCAAACGGCCGCACAGCTGGCGAGTGTGGGGGGATCACGAGACCAGGATGAGGTCCGCAGGGTCATCAGATCACAATGTAAGCTGTTGACGGACTTTGATTCATATTCTGTATTCAGTCCACTGAGGAAGGCCCAAGAGGTCGAAACGTCTGGTTCTGAATAAAGCTCTATACTCTAGCCTCAACGTTTCATTTTGCCACCTCACCTCCATATTGGTCTGTCTTTATATATTATACATATATATATATATATATATATATATATATATGTATATATATATATATATATATATATATACACACTTTTTTTACGACGATAGAATGCGGTGCAAAGTAGAACATGGTCTACCACAGGATGAGCATGTTAGAAATTGAATATTCCCAATTCTGATTTTGTTGTGTTGATTCTCCCCTTCTATTGTTTTGTCTGATTCTTTTCGTGATGTTTGACTATCATGATGAAATTTCCTCCTGAATTTCGTCACCAACAACATGTTCCCAGCAATTGGTGTTGTAGGTTAGGTGGAGGACACCAAAAGATATATAACCAGCAATATATATGTGTGTGTATGTATATATATATATATATATATATATATATATATACAGAATATATATATATATGTTTATATATATATATATATATATATATATATATATTAGGGATATGACTTTTTTAGATTTAAAAGCCTGTAGCGTCAAACAATGAACTTTTGCCTAGGACTCCATTATTATTATTATTTTTTTTTTTTTTTTTTTTTTTTTTTTTTTTTTATCCCGCACCAAAGGAGATTTTGTGTTAGTCTGAAGTATCAAAAGAAAATTCCGCCGTTTACAAAAGGATTTATTTGCAAATGAATATAATGTACAGTAGACTTTAAAAATGCTTTTAAAATTGTAAGTTACTGTTTATGAACTTGCTGTTAGTTTTACAAGTGCTGTGAAGCTCTTCCATCAGCTTCACAGCTCACTCGCACATCAAGCACTGATTGTTCCTTTATGCAGTGGGTCGAAAAACATTCTAAAGCCTTAGGAAACTTCAATTTAGGGGTACCAGCACGCAGCTCATTGTGTTTTCTAAATAGTGTTGATTTGAGAACCATGCCCTCGCCTATGTAGCTGCGATGAAGTCACAAGTAGCTTCCAGCTAATCTCTCCATTTCGGAAGGAGAAAAAAAGTAATTAATCCAAAGATTCCCCGTCAATTCCACCTGGCACTATGAAGGGAGGGAAACTTCCGCCATTTCATATTAAGCCATTTTCCCTCCATATGGTGTAGTACTTAGATAAACACCTAAGCAAGATGCTGTAATGATTATAATTTATTTTATATTATTTGTTTTTGTTTTGTTATCATTTGTCTGTCTGATTTTCATTTATTATTAGTTATATGTCAATTTATCATTATTTACTATTTACCTGTTTGTTTATTATTTAACTAAACCTATGCATTTATTTATGTATTTTATTTGTTATTTACAATATTATAGTTTTTATTTATTTTATTATTATTATGATTTTTTTCGCATCCGACCTAGATATGGACCAAAAGGTCTCCTGTCGGCATGCTCCGCCTTTGAAATCCTTTGTAATCCTTATATGCTTCACAGAGTTCAAAAAGAAACATGAAACCATCTCTCCATCCAGGGTTTTCTTTTTTGATATCATTTCTATACCAGAATAGCTCTTTTGTAAGTTCTAATACCCTGGAAAACATCATCAATGTGATAATAGTTGATGCTGGGGGATCACGATTTTGTTGAGAAAAAGGAATCTACCATGTACCGTTGAACCAAGTCGAGAATATCATGTTGGAATCCAATAAAATGAGGCTCCTTTAGTCCTTTTTGTCCGAACCGTCTCTGAAGTCTTACAACAACGCCACTTTGGTGGCCTGTGTTCACTGCTGTTGTGTCGGAAATAATTATTTTGGCATTCCTCTGTGCATTGTATTCATCTAGCAAGGCTTGCAGTGGGATAAATATGTTCTCATCTGATCCACTTTTACAAGCCAAAATGCCGAGGTGAAGGGCTCTTGCAGAATTCTTTACACAGACCATTTGATATTCTTTATGGGTCAATTCTCTTCTTGGTGCAAGCAAAATTCCTCTTCATCAATAATTTCTTTCGACCTGTTCTTGACTCTTTCTGTATTCTTGATCACTCGAGGCCAAATTCCCATTTGTGATTGTGTGGGGACATCTATTCCTTCTTCAGTCAAGATTTGAAGAACATTTGATGCTTTCCTTGTTGACAAGGACACTTTTGACACTAGCTTGTCAGCAGATTTTGTTGCGTGATACTTTCGTTTCATGAGAGGAAACCCTTCTGCAAAATCAGAACCAGTGTTATCATTTTTTTCTTCATTACTACTACTCAACTTTTGCACTTGAGTTGTTGACAGTTCTGATGAATTTCTTGGCCATTTCAAAGGGTGGATCGTTGACACAGGAGCCACTTTCTTAGTCGTGTATCCCACTCCGCCTCCTGATTCTATTTATTTTCTGTAAAGTTCTTTGTCTTCGCTACAAAGCCAGTTTCCACTTGGTTTTGTAACATCGAAAAGATAGGTGAGACTTCTTTCAAATTCTTCGTTTTGCCTCTTTCTATATTTTCAAGTACTTTCGCTGTCTTGTCAACCTTTGCTGAAATTTGCTGCTTAGAAAGAAAAGGGAAGCTAAGTTTCTCCCAAAGCTTCAGCAATATCTTCCTTATTCGGTCTTCTCGCCCTCTGAGTTCATCGTGCAACCCCAAAAATCTACCAACAGTGTCCCTGTTCAAAGGCATTTTGCACATGATCTCATTTATGTCCTCTTTCATTTCTAGTATGTTTGGACAGCGTTTTGTAGTTGTTGTCAAAATCCGTGTCCATTTCTTTCCAGTTAATTCCACTGCTGATTTGGGTCGTTTAATTTTAAAAGAAATATTTGAATTTGAAAGCAGAATGCATCTAATGAAAAATAAGAATGGAGAATACATTAGCTGATGCAGAGAATATCTAAACCAATTTTGAGTTTTCATTATAATGCAGGAAAGGTGTCTACTATCCAATAATATGTAAGTATCCATTATCCACCTATTTTATACATGTATTTGAAAGTGCTACATGGTAAGAAAACTTATTCCATAATACTTACAGAACTGTAAAGTTGTAAAGTCGTTGTTTCTTTGTCTACACAACGCACACTCAAAACTACACCTAGCAAAATTGACTTCAGACAGCTGCTACCGATACTGCTGCTGACACCCCCTCAGACCCTCACTCCCTGTTTACAGCAAAAACGAAATGATGTTGAGTGCGGGAAGCTTTTACATAAACAAAATTATATAACATAAAAAACTAACATGGAGGCAAATATTCATCAAATACAACATCAGGAAAAAAACAAAAAAAGTCATATCCCTAGTCCTTATGTATAGTAACATGCATTAGTTTCCCTGGTGTGGACAGTCCCTGTGATGTCGTGGCTTCTCTTTTGAAACTTCGATGAGAATGTCAATCCTTCGCCCCTGGTGACATTGTCGCGGATCAGTGGGAGGCAGAGGGAGAGAGGACGCCGTGAGTTTGAAGTGGAGGTCTCAAGCCATCACGGTCTATTTGGGTACAAAAGAACAATTGACATTGGCGCTATGTTCACGAGAATCCCTTTGTCTCAAAGAAAGAAAAATAATGCATTATTTTTTATTTACCTGGCCGTGGATCTCCACTTGTTTATGTAGATTTGCATTATTAGAGTGTATATATATATATATATATATATATATATATATATATATATACATATATATATATATATGTGTGTGTGTGTGTGTGTGTGTGTGTGTGTGTGTGTGTGTGTGTGTGTGTGTGTGTGTGTGTGTGTGTGTGTGCGTGTGTGTGTGTGTGTATGTGTGCGTGTGTGTGTGTGTGCATATTTAGCACAGTTCAAAGAGAAAAGGAGGGAGGACTGAACTATTCACATAGGTATTTACTCAGAAAATAAAATTGCATAGAATAGAATGAAAATATATATAAGTAAATATAAATAGATATAGATAGAATATAAGAATCAGTACCAGGTACCTAGTAGTTCTCATAATCATCTTAGTTTACTATCAAATGAACCTAGTACTACCTCACCTATTGGAATATTCTTGTCAAGAAATTTACATGAAAAAACGGAAGTTTTCTCATGAACTGGATGAAAATACAGATATAGATATGGATATTGGATCTTCTTGTTGAGAATAATGAGCACGAAAATAGCCCTGTATCATATTTTTATGAACTACGAAAAGATTTGTTTATATGAATGGTTATATCAAAATATAAATGTAAATTGATATTAAGAATTTCACTACAGCATACAGTAAATGTAATTCGAATTTAATAAAACCACAAAAATATAGAAAATTGATTAAGTAAAGAATGAGGTAATTGGTAACATAAGATTCTATATGTAAATGAGGTGTTAAGAAATTTATTGTAATCTAGTTTTAATTTGAATAAATAGTATCACAATAATATATAAAATAGAAATTTAGCTAATTGAAAAATAAGACCAATTTAATAATGACAAATTAATTGAAATACTAATAAGGTGCAGAGCTATTTGAAATATTGGCAACAACATCTCCATTTCAGAAAAAGGTTAAATTTCATTAAGATATGTCAATTTGTTTCAGAGAACGTGTAATAACGAACAGGAGCGAAACAAAGACTATTGTTCATATCTAAAATTCAAATAAAACCAATATAATATGTATATATTAAGTATGTAATTATCCAAGTCAAATGCTGAAATTGACGAAAGATGAGAACATCAAAAGACGAATCATAAATAGATGGGAAATGTACAGTAATAAAACAAACACATGAAGCTTCCTTTACATGTATTCGAAACATAAAATTCATAATCACGTCTTATTGTCAAGATCTACCACTTTGAATTATGAAAGCTAATTAAATCGATTAAAACAACTACGGGGGACTTAAAGAAGGCAATAAATATCAGATGAACGGTAAAGGACAAAAGAAAAGACAGACACAAAAAAAAAGAACAAAGACACGACAGAGGCAGCGAAAGTCGGGGAATGGAAATGGTTGTGTTCTATAAGCAAAACAAGGCAGAGACTATCATACGTGAACCCAAAGACTTCCGTTGGCAGTGGAGGGGACGTGAGGGAGGGGGTGAGGGGTCAGAGAGATTGCCAAGAAAAGCCACAAACTGAAAACCTCGTGGAAGTTCTTGGATATTTAGAAATTCTATTCACAGTTGAAGTAGCCTCTTCAGGGGACTAAGAAACAGTAATGCATAATCATGGGGTATGTTAGAAAAAAAAAGTTGAGAAGATACTGTAGCTATGTTATTCATTGCTGGAGGGTTGGGGTTCCCAGGAGTCCAAACAATAGCAATGCATAAGATACTTGACGAAAGGTAGGTTAAGAACACAAGAAAGAAATATAACATGAAATCGAATCAACTTAAAGCTATCTCATTCTTTGTGGAGTGTTTCCTAGGATTCCAAGCAACAGGAATCCATAAGATACGTTACAAAAGGAAGGTCAAGAACCCCAGGAATAAAATATAGCACGAAATGAAATATCCAATCAAAAGAATAACCAGCCTACTTATTGGATTCCAACAGATCGTAAGCATCACAGGGAGCCAAAATGGAAGACGGACGCACGATGTAATGGAAATTTGCAGGAGTAACGTGGCAAAGATGAATTCTAACACAAATAAGATGAACCCATACTAATATCGCTATCATCACTTTGAACATTTCTAATAAAAATATGATTGCCCTACAGTATAAAACACTTCCAACAATTCCCTTATATAAACAATTTTAGACGGTCATGTAACAGAGGAGAGCAAACCTAGAATATTTCTTAGAATGTGGTATAATATCACTCATAAGAATAAGAGCTTTATTGAACAGTCGATAAAGAAGAAGGGGGAGGAGGAGGAGGAGGAGGAGGAGGAGGAGGAGGAGGAGGAGGAGGAGGAGGAGGAGGAGGAGGGGGAGGAGGAGGAGGAGGAGGAGGCGGAGGAGGAGGAGGAGGAGGAGGAGGAGGAATAGAAGTAGGAGGGGGAGGATAAGGAGGAAGGAAAAAGAAAAAATAAAGCATATGATTACAATTTTCCTCTTGTCAGTTTTGATAATAATTTCTTTTATGAAGAGAGAATGAGAGGGGAGAGGGGAGTGGAGAGAAGACAAGAGAGGATGATAAGAGATGCAGAAGACAAGGAGGAGGTAGGGAAAAGGAAATAAAGAAGAAAAATAAGGAAGAGAGAATAGAGAAATGGAAAAGAAAGGAGGAAGGGGAGGAGGAAGGGGAACAAAGTAGGTATTGAAGAAGAAGAAAAGGAGAAAATTAAGGAGATGAAGAGGAAGGAAAGGAGGAAATGAGAAGAAAAGAGAAGAGGAAAGTCAGAAGAAAAGAAGAAAGGAAATATGTACGAAATGGAGAGATAGGAACACAAGTGAAAAAGAGAAGTAAGGAGAGGAGGAGAGAGAAATGACGAAAGGAAAAAAAGAGAGATGAAAGAAAGAAGAGGAATAGGAGGTAAAACAGGAATAAAGAAAGAAGAGACAAAAGAGACAAAAGGAAGAGAAAGAGGAAGTATGAAGAGAGGAAGAGGAAAAGAGGTGAAAGAGGAAAGAGAGGAGGATAAAGAGGTAAGGAGAGCAGGAGCAAAGAGAAGAGATAGAGAGGAAGGGAGGACGAAAGGTAAGGGGGGAAAATTGTGTGAAAAAGGAAGGAAGGAGGGGACAGAGGAAGGATGAAAAGAGGAAGAGGAAAAGAGGTGAGAGAGGGCAGAAAGAAGGATAAAGATGTAAAGAGAGCAAGAGCAAGGAGAGGAGATAGAGAGGAAGGGAGGACGAGAGGTAGGGGGAAAAATTGTGTGGAAGACTTGTTCGCAAAATGGCAACAACTTCAGAGAAAGTGAGACACGACACGGATATAAAGCCATCAAGGGTACGCTGCCCCCCTCCCCCCCTCTCTCTCTCTCTCTCTCTCTCTCTCTCTCTCTCTCTCTCTCTCTCTTTCCCTCTCTCCTTCTCTACTTCTTTCCCTTTATCTCCTTCTCCCTCTCCCTTTTCCTCTTCCTCTCCCTTTCCTCTCACTCTTTCTTACTTCCTCCCCCTCTCACTTTCTCTCTCTCTCTCTCTCTCTCTCTCTCTCTCTCTCTCTCTCTCTCTCTCTCTCTATTTATTCCTTTGTATTTTTATTTACATATTTCTTCTATACAGTAAAGGAGCAAAGTTCGTAGGGTCCTATCTCTTACTGTCCAATTTGTCAAACCTAACTTCAAATCAAGTACTCATATAGTTCTAACTTGGGTCATAAATTTATAATTCAGTCATTGCCCATGACTTATTGTGTGTGTGTTTGTGTGTGTGTGTGTGTGTGTGTGTGTGTGTGTGTGTGTGTGTGTGTGTGTGTGTGTGTGTGTGTGTGTGTGTGTGTGTGTGTGTGTGTGTGTGTGTGTGTGTGTGTGTGTGTGTGTGTGTGTGTGTGTGTGTGTGTGTGTGTGTGTGTGTGTGTGTGTGTGTGTGTGTGTGTGTGTGTGTGTGTGTGTGTGTGTGTGTGTGTGTGTCTGTGTGTGTGTGCATGCACGAGCAAATGCGTATGTTTATACGCACACCCGTATATGCTCGAGAGTGTGTGTGCATATATATGCAGTGTTTGAAAAAGGAACACATATTTTCTGTACCCAAATAAAAAGGATCAAAAACACATGAACGCTGTGTATTGACAGACATGGAATAAGGTATACGTTAAAAAAAAAAAAAAAAAAGGAAAATACTCAACAGTTTCCTCGTTCTTTTCCCTTTAAGGTCCCCTTTTAGGTCCCCCTTTTAGGTCTCCCTCTTGTCCGGAACCCTTGGGCCCCTTGACGTGTGGAAGTGGCGATTAAGGGTTTGGACGTGTTTTCAAAACGAGACCAAAATCGAGACCGGAGTCCCTGGAAAACGGACCAAAGGACTCAGGAGGAGGAGGAGAAGGAGGAGGAGAAAGAGAAGGAGGAGGAGAAGGAGAAGGAGGAGGAGTAGGAGGAGAAGGAGTAGAAGGACTAGGAGGAGGAGGAGTAGGAGGAGTAGGAGGAGGAGGAGTAGGAGGAGGAAGAAGAGGAGGAGGAGGAGGAGGAGTAGGAGGAGTAGGAGGAGGAGGAGTAGGAGAAGGAAGAAGAGGAGGAGGAGGAGGGCGAGGAGGAAGAGGAGGAGGATTAGGAGGAGTAGAAGGACGAGGATTAGGAGGAGTAGAAGGACGAGGAGGAGGAGGAAGAGGAGGAAGAAGAGGAGGAGGAGGAGGAGGAGGACTTAGGGAAACAGAAGGTAGCACCTTCATCCAAATGTAAGAATGTGTGTGTATGTGTGGGTATGTGTGTGTGTGTGTGTGTGTGTGTGTGTGTGTGTGTGTGTGTGTGTGTGTGTGTGTGTGTGTGTGTGTGTGTGTGTGTGTGTGTGTGTGTGCGCGTGCGTGTGTGTGCGCGTGCGTGTGTGTGTGTGCATGTGGGGGTGGAGAGAGGAAACGATGTAGCCTTAGTCTGAGATTATTCCTGATTAGTTCCGCAGAAAAGTTTTTATTTCTTTGAAAGAAGTATTATTCGCGAAATAAGATATTGACTAACTCAGATAAAAACTTCTGTATATACACAGACATGACATAATTGTATAGACACCGAGAAAAATGCATTTCTACTCTTATCTAATGCTTAATGTTATTCATATTTACCTAATATGTTATAGTTATTTAGATTTATGTTTCATGTTACATACAAGATTAACCAAGCATGCTATGAACCAAAGGAGCAATAGACCTATCTGAATTTCAGCGAGGTCGTATTATGGGTCAACATGAAGGTGGACTTAGTCAACGCAAAATATCTGAAAATATATCAACACCCCTTTCTACTGTTAATAGAGTGATCGTACAGTTCACCAGAGAGAGCAAGAAGGGCACAAAATCTCATTCATTTCGTCCCGGGCCCTCAGAAAGAACCTTGTGTCTTGTCAAAAGAAATGTCGAAGAGGATCCACGTTACAAGACCTCTGACATAGCAGCACAAGCTGATGTCAGTCCCAGAACAGCTCTCAGGTATCTCCACAAGTTGGGTTACTATGGCAGAGCTGCAAGAAGGAAATCACTCCTTCGACCAGCCAATATCAAGCGCAGAAATTATGGGTTATTCAGATGGTGGAGATACCTGTGGCCTTTTGGAGCACTGTCATTTTCTCTGATGAGTCACGATTCGCATTACTTTCTGACACTGGAAGAGTGTGGGTCTGGAGACTCTGTAGTCAAGAGTTTGACCTCAAAAGACTGCAGCCAACAGTGAAACATGGGGGTATTTCAAAAAGAATAGGAAGCCATCCTCAGAGCACGAACTCTTAGGATTACTAAGGGAAACATGGCAAGAAATCCCCCAAGATGATATTCGTAAACTAATGACTAACATGTCTAGAAGTGTCCTTGCACTGAAAAAAGCAAAGGGGATACCACCCAAATATTAGTTATTCACATTGTGACCATTTATAAGTACTTTAATTGTATCAATTGCTCGTTTAATAAACTATTTCTCTTGGTGTCTTCAACTCTGTCATATATATATATATATATATATATATATATATATATATATATATGTATATATGTATATATATGTATATATGTATATGTATATATATTATATACATATATATATACATTATATTTATGTGTGTGTGTGTGTGTGTGTGTGTGTGTGTGTGTGTGTGTGTGTGTGTGTGTGTGTGTGTGTGTGTGTGTGTGTGTGTGTGTGCGTGTGTGTGCAATAAAAACACTAATAACTTGTTTTCACAAATGCGGAACAGGAACAAATAAACTTACGAAGCAGAGCGCTTTCGTATAATTACATCTTCAGTGCTAACACCAAGAAGGAATTGTGAAAGGAAGAAACAACATACAGAATATATGACTAAGCGAGATATAGCGAAGGAGGAATTCGTAGAGGTAGTGGAAGAAGTACACGTGGATATACTGCCGCACTGGTAACTAATATAGGACAATAGCTCACAACTGGTATATTACAATTCAAACAATTTCTAAATTTATTGGTGAATATAACTGTATTTTTACAAACCTTGATGAAGGTTAACATTTACTCCATTACTAGATTTGATCAAAATGCATTCAATCAAATATTTTGCTGTTATATTATTGTTATATGTGATGACTTTAGAGTTATCCCAATCAATTGAGTAGTTAGAATTGTTTATGTGGATGAATATACCTTATATATATTATATATATTATATGTATATACATATATATATATATATATATATATATATATATATATATATATATATTACAAAAAAATTCATGCACAAATATATACCTGTAGACATAATTCAATACAATACCGACATTGCCGCCTTTAAAAACTGTTTTCAGAAAAATAGAGGACAATTGCAATGAAAGGACATTTATTCCAAAACAAAAGTGTCACATGAAAAGAATTATTTTATCATTTGTTTGTCTATCCCTCCATGTCGTCACAAGATTCCCTTGACGACGACGACGACAACAACCAATGGGAGCTTTGCTTTTTGATGACGTCAAAACGCGCAACAACAGAACATGATATTAAAAGTCAATGCGGTACAAAACAAAAGATGTTATGTTTTGCTGTTGTCTTCGCTTCGCAAAATTCCCCATTCCACGGGAAATTGGCGAGAGTATTTATTAGCGAGCCCCAAGATGCCTCCATTGGTGAAAAAATATTCCTTTGTCGATGAAACAAATACCTTTGGATCGGGAGAACGACAGTTGGGAGACAATCTAAAGACAAACGTGTATTGTGTATTCAGGTATATGAATATATAAATTCATACAGAGTTAGATATATTTACTGAACATGAAATTTTATACAATATGTGTATATATATTTACAAATATATATATATATATATATTGAATTAACTACACAATGGCAGATTCAACTGAAGGTGGAGAAAGTAGATGAGGAATAATGGGAGAATTGTAAGGCTCTAACGATTCGACCCGCAAGGTCTTGATCACAACGCTAACAATGAAGTACAACATGGATATCTTATCCACGAAACGTCTACTTACTCCACGTTCAGCTGAATATATATATATATATATATATATATATACATACATATATATATATATACATACATATATACACATACATATACACATCACACATACACACACACACACACACATATATATATATATATAAATTTCAATACACTTTATTTCTAAGTCATTATCATCGAGAGAGAGACTCGAGGAGGCCAACATGCATAAATTGAAATGTGATACGGCCAAGGACTCAAACCTTCAATTTCTGCATGTTGGCCTCCTCGAGTCTCTCTCATTGTGTATATATATATATATATATATATATATATATATATATATATATACACACATACACACATATATATATATATATATATATGTGTGTGTGTGTGTGTGTGTGTGTGTGTGTGTGTGTGTGTGTGTGTGTGTGTGTGTGTGTGTGTGTGTGTGTGTGTGTGTGTGTGTGTGTGTGCGTGCGTGTGTGTGTGTAAAAGAAGTGAACAGATTATCTGTAAGACAGGTGGAGTTGAAAATGACGGCATTTTATAGTTATTTAACTTTGTTCTAGCATACTGTATTTATCTAATGATTATTTTTTCTTCTGGTGGATGAGCATAAATTAAACTTGCATGATCTCCTATCTATTTCAACGTTCCGTTTTTAGTAAGACATCTTCAGGATTGTCTGTATTGACATGAGACAAATAATTGCAATTGGAGTGATGGAAGCAAATAATACATCAGGAAAGAAAATGTAATACATACGATAGTAAGTTCTTACATCTAAAATTAACAATGGGACAAGCACATGTTTTCTATGCGCGTGTGGCGCTGTCAAACTTTGAGAGCAGTGTGGGTTGGGTTGGGTTGGGTTAGGTGTCTAGGGAGGGGAAGGAGGGGGAAGGTGGATTGGGGGAGAGGTTTCTTACTCTGAAAAGTGCCGTGGTAAGGTTATTGTGCTCGGTAACGAGGACGGTGAGGAGAAGGGAGTGTTTTCCTACGTAGACGGTCAGATCGTCTAGCCATTGTTGAGGTCAATACGGTTGGTTACAGGAGGGAGAGGGAGAGGGAGATGGACGTTGGAGGAGAGGAGGGGAGGAGGTGGGGGAGGAGGAGAGAAGGAGGAGGAGGAGGAGGAGAAGGAAAAAGAGGAGGAGGAGGAGGAGGAGGAGGAGGAAGAGGAGGAAGATGTGGAACGATGCTTAAGGGAAGAATTGAATAGAGATATGATGTTGATGGACGAGACTCTACCTCTAATAAGCATCGCTTCAAGCAGTTGAAGTCGTCCGGGATGGTCACAACTACCAATAACATTACTGTAATTAATCAATTTCTCCCTAATAATTTCTCGGTTATGGTGTAGTTTGTGATGTTGTTTTATAGCACCTTCTTGCTGTGGAAGGAAACTCAAGCGTCCGCCATGGATACAACGAGTATGTTCGATAAAAGTATTGAGGTGAGCTCGCGCAGTTTTCGCATTGATATTCATATACCAATTATAACAAATTACACCATAACCAAGAAATTAGTGGGGAGGAACTAATTAATTACAGTAATATCATTGGTAGTTGTGAGAACTCCGGACAATTTCAAATCCGTCAAAATCCAACATGAATTACGTCGTACCTCTGTTTAATTCCTCCATTAAACATCACCCGACATCTTCCTCCTCATCCTCTTCCTCCTCTTCTTCCTCTTCTTCCTTCTCCCCTTCCTCTTCCTCCTATTCCTTCTGTTCTTCCCCTCTTCCCTTCCACCTCCAACTTCCTCCTTCTCCCTTTCCATCCCCAACTCCCCCTCCTCCTCCTCCTCCTCTTCACCAACTCGTACCGATCTCAGTGACCACACCACGACCTTTTCCACAGTAAGAATCCCCTCTACCCCCTCCTCCTCCCCCTCCTCCCCCCACACCCTCACCTACCTCATCCTAACCACTCTTAAGATTTGACAGCATCACACGCACATACAAAACGCGAGAAACCTTTTACTTGTTCCATTGCATCACTTTTTCATTACTGTTATATTATTTGTTTCCATCACTGCAGGAGTATCTTCACAAATTTTTCATATGGTCGGTGAAATGATAAATGGACTTCAATATCTCAGTTACGTGCGTTACGCGTAGGTTTGAACAACCCAGAAAACAGGTACAGCTTAGACGACATTTTTTAGAGAAAACGGAGTGTGAGAGAGACTTGGGAGTGCTAGTGAGTCCTTACCTCAAATCCAGAAAATATTGCATTAGCGCCAAGAATAGAGCTAACAGAGCATTAGGTTTAATCTCTAGGACGGTTATGAATTAAAGTACAGAGGTGTTTATCAAATTCTATCTGGCATTAGTTAGACCAAGCCTTGACTATGCGGTACAGTTTTGGCCTCCGTCCTGTAGAATATCTATTCCCTAGAATTAGAATTAGTGCACAGGAGAATGACCAAAACTATGAGTGGGCTCAGAAATTTACCTTACGAGGAGAGGCTTAGGCACCATAACTTACACTCTCTGGAAAGAAGCAGAGAGCGGGGTGATCTAATAGAGGTGTTCAAGTGGATCAAAGGATTTAACAAGGGTGACGCAGACAAGGTCATCATAGTAAGACAACAGGACAGGACTTGCAGTAATGGATTTAAATTGGACAAATCTAGATTTAAGAAGGAAATGTGCAAGAAATGGTTTATTAACAAAGTGGTCAACGAATGGAATAGACTTAGTAACCATATAGTGAGCGCTGAAACTACTAGTTGTTTTAAGAAAAGGTTAGACACTTTTAGGGATGGGGATGACAGGTGGTAACAGACATGGAACTGCCTAGTGTAGCCCTTACGGTCTCTTGCAGTCTCCTTCATTCTTATGCTCTTATTTGTCTCTAGTTATTACAGACTACCCAGAAGATGTCTTTTTAAAGACGAAACGTTGAAACAAATAAAGGATTATGGAAATTTAGTTTATTCTCAACCACCTAAAGAAAAAATCAATATCAGAAAATACGAGAGTGCTAGAATCATATTGAATAATTACAAAAATGTTGTCCTTTTCAAGTCCACATGTCTTGCAGAGTCTGTTCCATTCTTTCACACACACACACACACACACACACACACACACACACACACACACACACACACACACACACACACACACACACACACACACACATGTATATATATATATATATATATGTTACATATGTACATATATATATATATAAATATATATATACTCATATTTAACATGATTTATGTCAAAACCTGATCTGTATATTTATTATAACCGTACTGTTTACCTGAAGATGATTGTATGAATCAAACGAAAGTTTGTATTTCATATTTGTGTAATATTTTTCTTTCAAATAACATCATGGACCTCGGAAGCCTTGTATTCAACCTCCCTTCGAGTTATTAACAACCCATATATATGTATATGTGCATATATATGTATATGTGCATATATATACATATATACATATATATATATATATATATGTGCATATATATATACATATATGCATATATATATATATATTTATATATATATATATATATATATGTGTGTGTGTGTGTGTGTGTGTGTGTGTGTGTGTGTGTGTGTGTGTGTGTGTGTGTGTGTGTGTGTGTGTGTGTGTGTGTGTGTGCAAAGTAGACCACTTGGAAAAAAGAAACTAACGAAGCAGAGCGCTTTCGTATATTACATCTTCAGTGCAAAAAGTACTTTTTTGCACTGAAGATGTAATATACGAAAGCGCTCTGCTTCGTTTCTTTTTTCTAAGTGGTCTACTTTGCATAAGTGAACACACGTACCCGTGTTCTTATTAGCATATATATATATTTATATATATATATATATATATATATATATATATATACATATATATATACACTTACATGTACATATATATTTATCTATACATTATATTTCAGATATCTTTATATGTCGGCGAGAAATGGAGAGGGGACTGGAAGGATATGGTGAAAGAGGAGGAGGAGGAGGAGAAGGGTGAGTGATGAGGAGGAAGGGGTAAAAGAGAATTAATATTAGTATGACTGAAAACGAAGAGGGAATGGAACAGGGACGGCAAAGATGAATGATGGGGAAGGAGAGAATGCGGAAGTGGAGGAGGAAAGGAGAAGAAAGGGGAGAGACGGAGGGAGAGAGAGAGAGAGCGAGAGAGAGAGAGAGAGAGAGAGAGAGAGAGAGAGAGAGAGAGAGAGAGAGAGAGAGAGAGAGAGAGAGAGAGAGAGAGAGAGAGAGAGAGAGAGAGAGAGAGAGAGAGAGAGAGAGAGAGAGAGAGAGAGAGAGACAGAGAGAGAGAGAGAGAGAGAGAGAGAGAGAGAGACCTGGAGGGAGGGAGAGCGAGAGAGAGAGGAAAAGGGACGGAGAGATAGATAGATAGATAGATAGATAGAGAGAGAGAGAGAGAGAGAGAGAGAGAGAGAGAGAGAGAGAGAGAGAGAGAGAGAGAGAGAGAAGTGAAAAAGTATAGAAGAAATGGAGTAAGGAAAGATATAGGGAGGAAGGGAGGGAAGGAAGGAAAAATAGTACATGGGAGAAGGGGAAAGAGAAAATAAATAGAGGAAATTAAAGAAAGGAAGGAAAGTGAAGGAAAGAGAAAGGAAAGGAAAGGAAAGAGAGGGAGGAACGGAGAAATGGTAAAGGGGAGGAAGGAAACGGAAAAGATTGAAGAGAAGAAGGAAGGGATTGGGAAGGAGGAAGGAAAAGGGAAAGAAAGAGGAGAGGACGAGAAGGATAGGGTGAGGAGAAGGAGGAGAGGATGATAGAGAAAGGAGGAAGAAGGAAGAGGGAAAGAGAGGAGAGAAGAATGGAAGAGAAAAAGGGGAAGAGGAAGGAAATACAGAGGGGAGAAGGAAGGAAGGGGAGGGATGGAGGAAAAGATGGAGGGATGGAGGAAAGGGAGTGACAGGAAGGAGGGATGGAGGGAGTGAGGGAGGAACGTAGGGAGAAAGTGAGGGAGGGAGAGAGTGACACAGAGAGGAGAGAAGAAAGAGAGAGAGAGAGGAAAAGAGGAAGGGAGAGGAGGAAAGAGTGAGGAAGGGAGAGAGGGAGAGAGGAAGTGGCGTAGGGAGGAGAAGGGAGAGAAGGAAAGAGTGAGGAAGGGAGAGAGGGAGGGAGGAAGTGGCGTAGGGAGGAAAAGAGAAAGGGAGGGAGGGAGAGAGCGACACAGAGAAGAGAGAAGAGAGAGACAGAGAGGAGAGAAGAGAGAGAGAGAGAGGAAAAGAGGAAGGGAGAGGAGGAAAGATCGAGGAAGAGAGAGAGAGAGAAAGGGGGGGAGAAAGAGAGGGAGGGATAGGGGGAGGGACGGAGAAAGAGATAAAAGAGGAAGAAGAAAGGAAGACAACGAAGAAGGGAGGAAAGGAAGAAGCCAAGGAGAAAAGAGAGGCGAGAAAGAGGAGAAACATGAAAGGAGGAGTTAGATCAATGATGTGACAAGAAGAGAAAGAAGAGAGAAAAGAGAGGGGAGAAAGAGAATTGGCATACGCGAGGGAAACAGAGGAGAAGAGAAATAATGCTACAAAAAGAGAGGAGATGATAGAAGATAGATGAGAAATAAAGAGAAGAGAATGAGAGAAATAAAGAGAGGAGAATGAGAATAGGGGGAGGTGGATAAAAGAGAGATAGAGGAGAGGAAAGAGAAGAGGGAGATGGAGTGGATGCAAAAACCGAATGAGGAGGAAGAGAGATAAGATGATAAAATAGGAATTGGGCTGTAGAAGACAAGGAACAAGATATAGAAGATGGAGGGAAGGAAGAGGAGGAGGAGAAGAAGAAAGAGGAGGAGAAGAAAGAGGAGGAGGATAAGAAGAGAAGGAACAAGATATAGAAGAGTAGAAGGAGGAGAGGAGTAGGAGAACAGGAGGACTAGAAGGAGGGGAGGAGGAGGAGGAAGAGGAGGAGGAAGAGGAGGAAGAGGAGGAAGAGGAGGAAGAGGAAGAGGGTGAAGAAGAAGAAGAGGCGGAGGAAGAGAAAGAAAAGGAGGAGGGGGAGAAGGAAAGGACGGGGTGAATAAAGTAGAGGTATTAGGTGAAGAAGAAATGAAAATAAAAATAGAAAATAAAGAAAATTTATAAAAAAGAATATATGAATAATAAAATGTAAGAAAAAAGTTCAATACAGGAGATGCTCAGCTGCGACACAGTAAAAATCAAAAAGATAAATGAATTAATAAAAAAGGAATAAAATAAGTAGGCAAACAAAAACAGTTATGTAAGTGGATCAATAAGTGAACAGATAATTGAAGAGATAAAATAAAGAAAATGAAAACATAAATAGATGAATGAATAAAAAGATAAAAAATATATATATATTGAAGATAATCTACACAAAACTTAAGCAAATTAGAGGACTTTTATCAGCCATAACAGCATTGTTGTATAAATCTATCTATCCCAAAATTCAATGTGTACACACACACACACACACACACACACACACACACACACACACACACATATATATATATATATATATATATATATATATATACATATATACATACATGTATACATACATATATACATACATATATACATACATATATATACATATATATGCATACATATATATACATATATATGCATACATATATATACATATATATATATATACATATATATGTATATATATATATTATATATATATGTATATATATATGGATATATATATATATATATATTTTTTTTTTTTTTTTTTTTTTTTTTTTTTTTTACGAATGTCTCGGCGTCTTTTGGCTGGAACACTGCAACCTGGAACACCGAGAATAAGAGGAAGGGAGAGGAAGATGGTAAGGGGAAGGATGGAGAAAGAGAGGGGAAGAGAGTAGAGAGAGCACGTGATAATTCCTCCCTCCCCTTTTCAATAAGTCGACAGC
>NC_134793.1:15596543-15599043 GCF_046742065.1 Oratosquilla oratoria | reverse complement strand
AAGGGGAGAAATCCCCTTGGGCTGCGTCAAAATATCATTCACACATATCCCACTATCCCCCATTCCTTCCTTCCTTGCATAACAGTTTCATCCATATACAGCCATTCTCCAATCATCCCTATCTCCTGCCTTCTCCCTTCCTTGTTCAATATATATTTTCCTCTTGCCTAACTCTCCCTTCACCCCATCCATCCATCTCATCCTCGGTCACTCATTTTTTCCATATGTCCAAACCGTCCCAATAAACTTTCATCAACCCTATCTGCCCACTCTCGTGTTCACCTCTACTTTTTTCACTCTATTCAACCTAGTAACCCCTACCATACTTCTCAGACATTTCATCTCAAACACATTTAAACTTTTCCTTTCAACTTCTCGTAAATTCCAAGCTTCTGTCCCTTACAATGCCGTCGGCACAATCAGCCCTTCATACAATCTCCTCTTTGCACCCATTCCCAGTTGTCTATTTGTCATAGCACATTTTTATTCCCCCAAGGCATTTATCTGCTTCTCTCAATCTATAATTTACCTCCACCTCCACCTCCATATATCCCTTTTCTGACACATGCGACCCCCAATACCTAAAGCTATCCACTTCCTCCAGCTCCTCTTACTTGCTTTCAACTCACTGCTATCCTCTACCTTTGTACATCTCATCACCTTACTTCTACTCACATTTACCTTCAACTTTCTCCTATCGCATACTTTTCCAAACTCCGTCACTAACTCCCTTAACCCCTCGTCTCATCCTTCCACAAGCGCGGTGTCGTCAGCAAACAACAACTAGCTCACCTCCCATATTTATCCGTTTTTTCTTAAACAATCTCCCGCTCCCTGCCCATTACACTTACCTTTACCTCCTGCACCACCCCCATCCATGTACACATTAAACAGCCATGGCGACATGACACATCCTTTACGCAGTCCCACCTTTACCTCAAACCACTCGCTCTCTCTATTTCCTATTCTAACACAGGCTTTACTACTCTAGTAAAGAAAAAACCTTGATTGCCCTTAACAGATTTCATCCAGTCCATAAAGTCGTATCTACAAAACTTCCATATGTATACCGGTATATATATATATATATATATATATATATATATATATATATACATATATATACACATACATATACATATATATACATATATACACATATTTAAATATACACATATACATATATATATACATATACATATATATAAATATACATATATATATATATGTGTGTGTGTGTGTGTGTGTGTGTGTGTGTGTGTGTGTGTGTGTGTGTGTGTGTGTGTGTGTGTGTGTGTGTGTGCGTGTGTGTGTGTGTGTGTGTGTGTATACATGTGTGTGTGTGTGTGTGTGTGTGTGTGTGTGTGTGTGTGTGTGTGTGTATACATGTGTGTGTGTGTGTGTGTGTGTGTGTGTGTGTGTGTGTGTGTGTGTGTGTGTGTGTGTGTGTGTGTGTGTGTGTGTGTGTGTGTGTGTGTGTGTTTGTGTGCGTGTGTACATATGTGTATTTACCACTTGAGTTGATCGCACCTTGTCAATGTTAATTTTTCATTTCTACTGCTTTTACCATTTGTCTGCATTCTTCTCTCTATAGGATATTTTAATTTATGTTTTCGACACTGATTCTTGTCTCATAATGTCTGTGATGTTTCTTATACACGTCCTCCTATTTTTTTTTTTTTTTTTTTTTTTTATGTGTGAAGCATTTTCATTTTCTCGTTTTTTCTTTTTTTTTTTTTTTTAGCCATCGCCTTTGCAATATCTCCTCAGAATCTTCTCTCGATCTCTTCTTCGAGTTTTTTCTTCTATGTGTTTATTTATTTCTGTCACGGTGTTCTTGTTTTTTGTTTTTTTTGTTTTTTATAAATGTCTTTTTTGTCCTCTGTAATGCACCACTCACTTTTTTCTTTTTTCTTGTTTTTAACTGAAATTCAGCTTCTTCGTATATATATTTTTTTTTACTCAACCTTCAGGATTTTTTTTTTCGTACCTATGCTTAAACTTCTATTGTTTTTTTCGTACCCATGCCTCTGTTTCTGAATAATTTTCATTTCACTTTCGTTTTACTCAAACTTCAACTTCCGTTCTTTCCCTACCCACGTCTGAGCCTCTGTTTATCTTTTATTTTTTATTTTATTTTATTTATTTATCTATTTTCCGTTTACACCCACCTTCCAGGTACCTTTTTTTTCCTACCCACCTTCCAGGTCCTCTTTTTTTTTTTGCACCCACCCTTCAGCCTTACTTCCATTTTTCTTCCACCAGACTTGAATCTTTCGCCCACTGCCTTAAACATTTATCCGTCCATTTTTGCGGATTCCATCTTCCTGGCAGCGTAATGTTTCCTAGACCCTTTCTGTTTTTCCTTTCCCGTCCTCTTTCTTTTGTATTCGTATTACGGTCTAAGCCCCTCGCATATCTCTTCTTTTCCTTCGCCCTGTCACCTTCTCCCCCTCAGTCATCCTCCCCTCTTGTGCCTTTGGGGCAATCAAGAACTCTT
>NC_134793.1:15584043-15589043 GCF_046742065.1 Oratosquilla oratoria | reverse complement strand
TCCTCCTGCTACCTCCTCCTCCTCTTTCTTTTTCTCCTCTTCCTCCTCCTCCTCCTCCTCTTTTTTTCTCCTGCTCCTCCACTTCTCCTATTTTTTCTTCTTCTTTTCCTCTTTCTCCCCCTCCTTCTTACTCCCTCCTCTCCCTCCTTCCTTCAAGAAACGTTCCTTCAGGAACTAGCTACGTCTACAAAGGCCTCGCCCTTAATTTGCAAGCATCCCAGATCAAAGCGGCCGGCCCGGTCGCGTCAAAAGGCGCCCCGACGCTTTCCGCTCTGATCCGTGATCTCGCGGAAACATCTTTCGTGCGGAAACCACCACGCCACATGGAGACTTCTCCCCCTCCCCCCCGGAACCCTTCGTTGACTCAGGTCTTCATCCCGCAAGAAGACAACACCAGAAGTCTCTCAACCTTGGCAAGAACTCCCACCTTTGCCCTTTGTGTCTCGACAGCCCAGCCAGGGCGAATGTCAGGTACGGATAACCATTAAGAGGGGGATTTACATGGTCTAACAATTCGTCGAACGCGGTTCGACAGACACGTGTTTAAAGTGATGTGTGAACGTGTGAACGGGGTATTTGGGGTTTAACCAACGTGTTCGACAACCAAATAACCCGTTCACACGTTCACACATCACTTTAAACACGTGTTTGTCGAAGTCGCTTATGAAGAGAGTTTAAAACTCAGCGTTCTTTGACGGCATAGATGATGTGTTATGACAAAGCTACATTACCCAGTGTATTGCTTATTACCGAAACAGTGGGCGGAAGACTGGAGTGACCCCCGTCCCTTGCTCTTTGTCCAAGAGGAACTAAGATGAAATGGAAGCAAATTATGACGGATTGGAGTGAGATGAGTAGTAGGAAAACTCCATGACTTGGCTGGCTACCCCCCTTTTAAAGGTGGAAGAGGCCTTTGATATATAGACAGAACAGTCAAAGAGCAAGACCTATCTAAGAGCTGGTGTCTTGGCGTTGGTTTTGTGTAGGTTTGGATATCTTAATGATTAAAAGAGCTATGAAGATTGAACATAAGAACATAACATAAGAACATAAGAATAAAGGAGATTGCAAGAGACCATAAGGACTAGGCAGCTCCATATCTATCACCACCTGTCATCCCCATCCATAAAGTTGTCTAATCGTTTTTTAAAACAACTGATAGTTTCAGCGCTTACTACATGGCTACTAAGTTTATTCCATTCATCGACCACCCTAATAGTAAATTGGGAGAAGAGTAGATAAGAGTACATATAAATTTCAATCCAAGAGTTGGTGCCTTGACGTTGGTTGATATGTAGGTTTGAGTATCTTCATAACTACAAGAGCTATCAAGATTGGATACTCTCAACCCTTTCCTCGGCTGAATGAAATCACTTGGTATAAAACACAATAGACTATATAATGAGCACCAAAGCAGCATATGGGATCAAATGACTGAGACTGTTGAAGGCAAGTGGACTCTACAAAGCTGACTAGAATCCTTTTGGATTAAAATGAGACGATCTTGAAGACACTTGATTATCTGAATAAAATCGCTTGAAGTTCAGGATCAGAAAATATATGAAAACAAATATCCTATAGGAGAGTGTTAATTAACCTTTTAAGCTTTGTGAACCCCTTCATATATTCAGGACATACCTTGATACCGCTATAGATAGGATATAGAAAGGATAGAGGAGTGAGAGGAGATTGACTGTGTGTAAATGATACTTTGAGGGTGTGGGAGATGGGAGTAGGTTAGGGAGTAGTTATGCATGAATGAAATTTGGACCACAACTCCAAAGGATTTCCTCCTCGTCTTCTCTTTTTCTGTATTTGGGGGACGGAGAGAAAGGGTCGCCGATTGAGTGAAGCGGCCTTGCTGCGGATGTGCTGTGTCTTGCTGCATTGCTTCTGACCCAGGGCAGTGGATAGGATACAGGTATGACCCGTCATCCATGAGGAGCTAAGATGGGAGGGAGGAAAGGGAGGTGGATAGGAGTGGAATGGGTGGAGATGAAACGGGTGAGAGTGTGTATATACCTTTTGACTTTGGCTACCTCCCTGGTAAGGGGGAAAAAGCCCTTGGTGTATGAATAGACATTGGGACGTAAAAATGATTAACAAAAGGTTATCTTTTCACAGGAATTGGTGTTCATTATGAGATTGTTTTCATTGTACAAACACGAAAAAAACAAACAAAAGAAAATAAATCTGTGTTCTGTTGGCTCCTAATGAGCCACGGACTCCTGACCGAAAGTCCTATAGAAGAAAACGCGGTGCGTTGATACCAAAAATCAAACAAAACAGCCACCCGCACAACAGCACGGCATAAATCCATTGGGATACGGCCGTGAATATTGGGCACAGAGCGTTGCATTACGGGAAAATTACTCTGAATCAACTATGCCAACTATCTGTCAGCAGTCGGATCAGCTGATCTCTGGAAATGATTCATTGCCAGATCTTCTCAATTTCCATCATTTAACATTCCACCGAATCGTGAATGTGGATGCTCATTCGGCGACCCTCCCGGTAGGGTGGAAAGTGTCTTTGGTATGTATGTATACATACGTTTCCTGGAATGTGAATCAAGGGCTGTCCATGCATATAGGGCAAAGGTGACAAATTTGTCTGAACATATGGACATAAGAATGAAGTAGACTACAAGAGACCCTAAGGCCTACACTAGGCAGTTCCATGTCTGTAGCGAAGTATCTTCTAATGTAAGCTGTGTACCATCATTGTATTCGAAATATAAAGAAAACCTCTTTTATGTCTTAAAATATTCTTATTTCATTTTTATTTCCAGTTTTCGGAATTTTGATTGCTGGATATTTCCTTCGACTGATTAGAATCACCTAACGACAATTGATAAGAAATTTACAAAGAGAATATCGACACGAGATGAACACCAAACATCTGCTGGTGCCAAGAAAAGTTTTGGAATCCATACAAGAGGGGATCCAAACCACTTTAGTTTGCTGATGTTTTAAGGTCTCTGACCCATACACCCCCGAGGGGGAGGGGGGAAAGGGGAGGGGGGTTCTATGGGGGGGTCTATGGGGGGAGGGGTGTTTAGTATTGAGACAAAAGCCCACCTTTGCTCATGAGGCTCTGTGTGTGTGTGTGTGTGTGTGTGTGTGTGTGTGTGTGTGTGTGTGTGTGTGTGTGTGTGTGTGTGTGTGTGTGTGTGTGTGTGTGTGTGTGTCTGTGTGTGTGTGTGTGTGTGTGTGCGTATGTGTGTGTGTGTGTGTGTGTGTGTGTGTGTGTGTGTGTGTGTGTGTGTGTGTGTGTGTGTGTGTGTGTGTGTACGTATTTGTGTGTGTGTGTGTGTGTGTACGTGTATGTCTGCGTGTGTGTACGCGTGTAAGTATGTGCGTGTGTGTGTACGTGTATGTCTGTGTATGTGTACGCATGTGTGTGTGTACGCGTGTACGTGTGTGTGTCTTACCTTCCGGCCAGGCTAATAATTCTCTAAGCTAAACTAGCTGATGCCCCATAGGGCAAAACTTGGATTAATTATATTATGAAACTTAGTTAAAATGTAATTACTAGTTACCTAACTTTCGTGGTATTTGCCAATATAAGAAAAATGGATTATAAACTTGTGAACCGCATGATCTGTATCTCATACTTTCCACTTATATAATTATAATGTTCATATAAAACACAAAATCATATTACTAAATAAAAAAAAGTTGATAAACCGGTTCGTACAAAGTTAAAAACAATAAAATTAAAAGTTAAACTTTACGTAAAAGTTAAAATGGTTTAATGTATTTTTTGTTCTAGACTTAGTCTATGACCTTAAAAGGAATGATGTGGGGTGACATATGGAGAATTTTTCATTTCTAGAAAAAGCGTCGACGATTTTAAGATTAGATAAATAAGTGGTATGGTTTAACGTCAACAAACTCTCCCCTGTCGGGAGGCTAGGTCGGTGACCCTTACAGAGGGCTTTGTAGCATGGAATTTAATGAACCATGCCTTTGGTTCAACTTCGCCGGTGGCAGGATTCGAACCGCCATCCCCTCCACATTCGCCGTAAGTAACGACGCCCTAACCCGCTCAGCCAGAGATCTTACGGATAATTAATAAGTAAATACCTTTTTATTGAAGAAAGCAGATATTCTAGTTATCACTTTGCGAAATCAGAGAAATATATTTGCTTTGATAATGTCATTCTCCGCCATAATCGTGATTGTATAAGACTACAATCAGGTTATTTAGAATTATGTTTTTTTTTTCTATTGGATAACATATAACTGACCAACCTATCTTTCACTGCCATTACACTAAATGTGCAAATGTGATTGTATAAGACTGCAATCAGGTTGTGACAAAAAAAAAATTCTGTTTGATAAAATATAATTGGTCAATCTATCTTTTCCTGTCGTTACACTAGATGTACAAATGCAATCTAGAAGTAATAATAATTATGATAGTTGTATTCATCTTGTTTTTTATATTATATTATTATTTTTTTCTTTTCTTTTTTCTTTTATCTGTTATACTTATATATATTTTCCGTGGCGAGAATCTGAGAGTGCAAGGAAAACATTGCTTTTTCTAAAGTGATGAAAGGGAGCTTATCTTCTCTCCCACGCACCTGCGGCCGAAGCCGTTAACCTTGCCTTACATGGCGTCAAAATAGGACCATCGCCGTTCGCTTAAAAAAAAATAAAAAAAAATAAAAAAATAAATAAATAGATAAATAAAAAGAGGAGGGAGACAGAGAGAGAGAGAATCAGAGAGAAAGAGAGAGAGAGAGAGAGAGAGAGAGAGAGAGAGAGAGAGAATCGGAGAGAGAGAGAGAGAGAGAGAGAGAGAGAGAGAGAGAGAGAGAGAGAGAGAGAGAGAGAGAGAGAGAGAGAGAGAGAGAGAGAGAGAGAGAATCAGAGAAAGAGAGAGAATCAGAGAAAGAGAGAGAATCAGAGAGAGAGAGAGAGAGAGAACAAGAGAGAAAATGAAAGAGAATCAGAGAGAGCGAGAGAGAGAGAGAGAGAGAGAGAGAGAGA
>NC_134793.1:15571543-15581543 GCF_046742065.1 Oratosquilla oratoria | reverse complement strand
AGACTCTTCGTGGTGACAGTCGATGTCGAGGTTCCTGAGTTCGTGGCTCTTCGTAGGGAAGTCGTTGTTGAAGGTCTTCGTCAAAGACTCTTCGTAGTGACAGTCGATGTCGAGGTTCCTGAGTTCGTGGCTCTTCGTGGGGAAGTCGTGGTTGAAAGTCTTCGCCGAAGACTCTTCGTGGTGACAGTTTATGTCGAGGTTCCTGAGTTCGTGGCTCTTCGTGGGGAAGTCGTGGTTGAAAGTCTTCGCCGAAGACTCTTCGTGGTGACAGTTTATGTCGAGGTTCCTGAGTTCGTGGCTCTTCGTGGGGAAGTCGTGGTTGAAGGTCTTCGCCGAAGACTCTTCGTGGTGACAGTTTATGTCGAGGTTCCTGAGTTCGTGGCTCTTCGTGGGGAAGTCGTGGTTGAAAGTCTTCGCCGAAGACTCTCCGTGGTGACAGTCGATCTCCAAGAACCTCAAAACTAATCACTCCGTTTACTCAATCATACTTTCATGGAACTTCTCCTATTGTGAAAAGCTTTTAACTATAGAATATACGAACGTAAGTATGTAGTAGACATTGGGCCTACACTAGGCAGTTCCATGTCCATTATCATCTATCATCCACTTCCATAAATTGATCTAATCTTCTCTTAAAGCAACCAATAGTTTCAGCGCTCACTCCATTCGGTAACCACTCTATTAGTAAACCAGTTCTTGCCTAGTTCCTTCTCTAATATAAATTTGCTCAATCCAAATCCATTGCTACGAATCCTGACTTGTTTTCTTAATATGATTACCTTGCCTGTATCACTCCATTTTCTCAATCATGTTTTCATTGTATCTCTCCCTCATTCATTCACCATCTTCCTCCTTCTTCACGCACACACACATACACACACACACACACACACACACACCACATGTATATACATGCACGCATTCACACATACTGTATTGGTTTATTGGGCTATAGATTCTCTGACAAAGATTCCAATCAATTGATAATAAAACTACTTAAAACTAATAAATTAATTATTATTACTCGTACGTTATTCTGTATACACAATCAATAACAGTACACGAATCAGTAACGATATGTGTATTTTTATTTTGTAATAAAATCGATGAAATCTTGTTCATAATAAGTTCAATTGTAATGTTCATACTCTTAATCACCATCCAGTGGGAAGTGAGAAACCCAAGAGAGGGCAAAGCCCTGTAAGCTGTGACAAGCCGCCGAGTCCTTTTAGGCCAACATTGGGTCGCCTCCCTGCTTGATCAAGGCTGTCGGGAACCAACGCGGCAAGCCGGCAATAAGTCCTGAGACTCGAACTCACGACCAACTGCTCATGAGTTCAAGGTGTCCACTAAACTACCAATATGTAGATGAAATATCTATATTCCACCATGTCTAGATTGAAAATGTTCTTTGCAAGAGCAAATCGTATCTAAAGCGCTGATGTAGAACTTAGTTGTGTTTTCTAAAATTTAATTGTGTGTGTGCGTGTGTGTGTGTGTGTGTGTGTGTGTGTGTGTGTGTGTGTGTGTGTGTGTGTGTGTGTGTGTGTGTGTGTGTGTGTGTGTGTGTGTGTGTGTGTGTGTGTGTGTGGTGTGTGTGGGTGTGTGTGTGGGTGTATGTGTGTGTACATGTGTTTCCGCTTCAACGTTTTACGTTGCCTTCCTCTTCAAAATTTCTACCTTTTAGACTGCACAGTGATACATCCCGTCAACTTCATAAGACAACTTTGTGTTTGAATAATACCTCTTTTGTCGCAGCCAACTTCTGTGGCGGACAGTGGCTCTTCACAGAAAAGTACAAATTTCTGGTTTTCTCTTTGACATCTAGACCGAGGAAATACTACAACATGCCATGCTTTGATACTCTCCGCAGCATTTTTATTGCACGTGGATAAAAAAAAAGAAATGAAAAAAGTTTAAAATGTTTCACAACAGGATCTCTAAATCTGGAGTTCTTTTCAATATATAAGATTACTTGTCATACACTTTCTGGTGCCTCCGTATATCATTTACTAAAAAGGAATAAATAAATAAATACAAAATAAAATAAAATAGATATGTAAAGATAAGATAAAACCAAATAAAACAAAATAGATAATAATAATAATAATGATAATAATAATAATAATAATGATAATGATGATGATGATGATGATGATGATGATGATGATGATGATGATGATGATGATGATGATGATGATGATGATGATGATGATGATAACAATAATAATAATAGTAATAACAACATTAACATTAACAACAATAACAAATACAATAACAATAACAATAATGATAAGTAAATAAAATAAAATCTTCAGGTTTATATCATTTCTGGAAACGTCAAGGTATCCTATCGCACGATTTTTTCAAATAAAAACTGCTTTTGATTCTGTGGAGGTTACAGCTATCAATATTTCAGTTTGTTCCTGTCTCGCTTCTTTGTGTCTGATTTTATTTTCCTTGTTTCATTGCAAACGTTTCAGGTGAATTCAGAATGCTTTTGTTGTTTTCTTTTTCATAAAGTCGACTAGACTCTAGCTGCAACAAATAATATATTTGTTTTCTTTTTTATAAGTATTCCGTTGTAGCCTTTCCTCTCTTTCTGCTCAATTTTGAAACCTTTGACTAGATATGGTCATTTCAAGGACTTTGCTCTGGTCAGCTTCAGACGTTGATATTCACCTTACAGAAAACTCTGTTTGACATATATACATACACACACACACACACACACACACACACACACACACACACACACACACACACACACACACACACACGCAGACGCATTATATATATATATATATATATATATATATATATATGTATGTATGTATGTATGTTTGTGTGTATTCATGTAAATATATGAAAGTCAATGTAGTGGTATTGGAAAATCTCAAAGATAGAGTAGGGGATGAACCAATAGAAGGAGTGTTTAGGAAGTTTGTAGTGTTAGATAGAAATCATAGTGGAGAAATAATGGTAGAGATATGTTTAGCAAGAGATTAGATGATAATTAACAGTGTTTAGGAAGAAAGTCAATCATAAATACACATGGGAGAGGGTGGTGGATGGAAGGGTAGTTGGTAAAGCTTTAATGGACTTTGCAGTGGTATTCAGAGGAAAAAAATAGGCAGAGTTTTGGATGCCCATGTTCTTAGGGGAGAGAATAGGGAGTATCAATTTTTTTTTTTTTGTGGAGGGAGATTTGAGAGTGGAGGATAGATGGAGAGAGAGGAAAAGGACAAAAATTAAGGAGGTGCTTAGAGTAAACGGTTTAAATGAGAAGGAAATTGGGCAGGAGTATAAGGAGATGCTGCGAGAAATGTGGGAGGTGGTGATGGATAGAGTAGAGGTAGGAGTGGAGGAAGAATGAGGGTGTTTCAAGAAGGGGGTTCCAAGGTGTGCAAAGATAGTGTGTGGAACAAGGAGGACAAGAGGGAATAGAAGGAAAGGTAGTGAGTGGTGGGATGATGAAGTGAAGAAGGTTGTAGAGAAGAAGAAGCGAGCGTTTACGGACTGGTTGCATGGTGGGACGGGAGAAACATACTCGTATGAAAGGTACAAAGAAAAAAGAAGAGAGGCAAAAAATATGATAAAGGAGACAAAAAGGAGAGCAGATATATATATTGGGGGAAGAGTATGACAGAAATCTTTAAATGTAATGAAAAGATGTTTTGGAAGGAAGTTAAGAGAAGAAGGGGAAGCAAGTGAAGTAGAGAAGAAAGGGCAACATGTGTAGATGGAGAGATGATAATGGAAGACGATGCGGTAAGGGGAATATGGGCAGAGTATTTTAGGGAGCTGTTAAACATGGAGGAGGATAGGGACATGTTGGTGATTGCAGTGGGAAGCGCTAAGAAAATGACGGTGATGGGTGAGAAAAATGGAGGAAAAATAAGAAAAATTGAGGCGCGAGAAGTTATAAAAATTATGAGAGTCGGTAAACTACTGGGTTAGATGGTGTGTGTTTATGTGTGTATGTACGTATACATATATATATATACATATATATATATATATATATATATATATATATACATATATATATATATATATATATATATATGCAAAGTAGACCACTTGGAAACAGAAACTAACGAAGCAGAGCGTTTTCGTATATTACATCTTCAGTGCAAAAAGTACATGTACTTTTTGTACTGAAGCTGTAATATACGAAAGCGCTCTATTTCGTTAGTTTCTTTTTCCAAGTGGTGTACTTTGCACAACTGAACACACGTACCCGTGTACTTATTAGCATATATATATATATTATATATATTATATATATATATATATATATATATAATATATATATATATATGTATATATATATATAATGTATATTTTACTTGTTTTCTCAAGATAATCTTCAACTTTTCTTCATTATTCTCATCTTCCTCTTGTTCTCCCTCCTCCATCCTTTTTTCCTTCTTCTCTCTTCGACACTCTTCCCTCTTCCCTCGTACACCTCCTTCTTACTCCCACCTTCCTCCTCCAACATTTCTCCCCCAGCTTCCCCTCTTTGCCTCCTCCCACTTTCCTCCTTCTTCCTACTTCCCTTCTCTCGTCCATTCCTTCTTCCTCCTCCTCCACCCTCCTTCCCCCTCCATCTCCCTATTCCCTAGCCCCTCCACCTTCCCCATTCCTCCTCCTGCCTCCTCTTCCTTCCCTCCTCCTCCCTCCTTCCTCCTCCCTCTCCCTACTCCATAGCCTCTCCACCTTCTCCATTCCTCCTTCTCTCCCTCCCTCATTCCTCCTCCTGCTCCTCCCTCGTCCCTTGTTCCCCTCCTTCCTTCTCCATCTCCCTACTCACTGCCCCCTCCACCTACCTCATTCCTCATTCCTCCTCCTCCTCTTCCTCCTCCTCCACCTTCCCCATTACTCCTCCTCCCTCCTCCTCTTCCTCCTCCTCCACCTCTTCCCTCCCTTGTGTTTTTTTCATCTCCTAATGACCCCGCTAATCTCTCTTTCCTCCCAAACACACCTCATCTGATAAATTACTTGTATCCTCTCTATCTCTCTCTCTTCTCTCTCTCTCTTCTCTCTCTCTCTCTCTCTCTCTCTCTCTCTCTCTCTCTCTCTCTCTCTCTCTCTCTCTCTCTCTCTCTCTCTCTCTCTCTCTCTCTCTCTCTCTCTCTCTCTCTCTCTCTTTTTCTCTCCTCTCTCTCCCATATCTATAACCTAGAAAGACATCTTCAACTGAATAAAATATTTTGGTGTTGAACAAAAAAAAATCATATTATATTTCAAATGACTAAGAATCTGCAGAATTCTATTGAAAAAGAATCATTTCCACCCTTATGGAGATTGTGCATAGAGACGTTTCCTGACAACGTACATACGCCTTATCATTCCTCGTCCTTCTTCCTACATAGGTCCTCTCTCTCTCTCTCTCTCTCTCTCTCTCTCTCTCTCTCTCTCTCTCTCTCTCTCTCTCTCTCTCTCTCTCTCTCTCTCTATCTATCTTGGCAATGAGCAAATGATCTCTTGGTGTCTGGTTTTCCCATTGCTTTATATTGTATTGTGTATCATATTGCATTGCATAGTATCATACTGTATCCTTTTATATCCTTGTATTGTTTTGCCTATGGCGTTGTATTGTATTGCATTGTATTAGATTGCATCGTATAACATTGGTATGTAATGCAATGCCTTGTATTGTATTGCAATGTGTTGCACTGTATTGTATTGTGTTGTATTGCATTGTATTATATTGTATTCTGTTGTATTGTATTCTGTTGTATTCTATTCTATTCCATTCTATTTTATTCTATTTTACTGCATTGCGTTATATTGTATTGGTTTTGTTGCATTGTATTTTACCCTAATATATTGTATTGTATTGTATTTTCTGAATTGTATTGTACTGTATTATGTTGTATTCTATTCTATTCCATTATATTCTATTTTATTCTATTTTACTGTATTGTGTTATATTGTATTGGATTCTGTTGTATTGTATTTTACCCTAATATATTGTATTGTATTGTATTTTCTGCATTGTATTTTACTGTATTATTTTGTATTGTATTGTACTGTATTGTATTGTATTGTGTCGTATTGTATTGCATTGTATTGTATTGTATTGTGTCGTATTGCATCGTATTGTATTGTATTGTGTCGTATTGCATCGTATTGTATTGTATTGTATTGTATTGTATTGTATTGTATTGTATTGTATTGTATTGTATTCGGAATCTTTTCCTTGCGAGGAGGGACCTGACCTCCACTTCTGCTTCCTTCTCATTTGCATCCTCCATCTCTGTACCTCCTCCCCCACTTCCTCCACCTCCTCTCCCTCCTCCTCTTCCCCCTCCTCTCCCTCCTCCTCTTCCTTCTCCTCTCCCTCCTCCTCTTCCTTCCCCCTTCTTATCTGTCTCCTCCATCTGCCTCCATTTCCTCGTCCTTTACGACCTCCTCCTCTTCCTCCACATCCTCTTCCTCCTCCTCCTCTTCCTCCACATCCTCTTCCTCCTCCTCCTCCACCTCCTCTTCCTCCTCCTCCTCTTCCTCACCCCTTCCTCTTCCTCCTCCTCTCCATCCTCCTCCTCCTCCTCCTCTCCATCCTCCTCCTCCTCCTCTCCATCCTCCTCCTCCTCCTCTCCATCCTCCTCCTCCTCCACCTCCTCTTCTTCCTCCCTCCTTCTTATCTGTCTCCTCCATCTGCCTCCCTTTCCTCGTCCCTTACTACCTCCTTCTTCTCCTCCTCCTCCTCCTCCTCCTCCATGTGGCCACTGCAGCCCGTCTGCAATCAGCAGCTGGAAGTCATAAAACAGGTCTTCTCTTCATCCTCGTCGTTGGATGCGTAGTTGAGGAGGAAGAGGAAGTGGAGGAGGGAGGAGGAGGAAGATGAGGAAGAGGAGGTAGTGGTGGAAGAAGAGTGAGATGAACAGTGAGATGATGAAAGGAATGAAGAGGAAGAGGAGGAAAAGGAGTGGAAGCGGAGAAGGAAAAAGAAGAGGAGGGAGGAGACAGATCCAGTTGCGGAAATAGTGGTATTGATGATGATTATGGTTGGTGGTTGGTATTTGGTGGTGACGGTAGTTGTGGCAGTCGTAGTGGTAGTGGTGGTGGTGGTTGCGATGGTGGTGGCGTTGGTTGGTGGCGGTTGTGGCAGTCGTGGTGGTTGTTGTTGTTGTGGTGGTGGTGATGATGATGGTGGTGGTGATTGTGGTGGTGGTGGGGAGTGATACTTATGTTTGTAAGTGTATGTGTGAGTGTGTGTGTGTATGTGTGTATGTGTGTTGTGTGTGTGTGTGTGTGTGTGTGTGTGTGTGTGTGTGTGTGTGTGTGTGTGTGTGTGTGTGTGTGTGTGTGTGTGTGTGTGTGTGTGTGTGTGTGTGTGTGCGCGTGTGCGTGCGTACGCGAGTTTGTCTTCGAATATCTCCATGTATGTGCGTGTGCATTCCCGTCTACAACTGTATCTGAAACGCGGACTTGGGAAGAACAGAGTTCATTTGTCCTGATGCAATTCTCGTTCCTGCGTCGTTCTCCACTTAAAGCAAGGCTTCATGGCATTCTCAGTCTTGCATAGTTTATCGCACATAAAAGGGTTTCCCTTTTTCTATCTTCGTTTCCCCTCCTTCCCTCTCCTCACAGCGGAATTTCTCTCCTGTGTGGGTCACCATGCCTGAGTGTTGTTAACATCGGTCCCCTCCTCCACAACACCAAATATTGTTTAGAATTGGAAGTTATCCTGTTTTCATACTCTCCTGCAGTTGATGTTTTTGATAACTTTATTGATGCTGTTGCTATTGGCTTTGTCTTTTATTGTTTTTGATGTCGAAGTTTTTGTTTTTGTTTCTGATGCTGTTAATGTTTTCTTTTCACCTCCTTGATTCCCCCCCCTTTGTTTTCCCTATCTGTCTTGGTTTTGTTTGAATTGTTTTATTTTTGTTGTCGTGGTTCTTGTTTTTGTTTCTGATATCAGTGATTGTTTACTCATCTCCCTGGTCTTTGCAGTCGTCTTTCCTTCTCTGTCTTTGTTTCTGTTCAAATGGTTTTCTTTTGCAACTTCGGGGCGTGAAAAGGAACAACATACTCGGAGAAAGTTGTTTGACCTAGCTTTCGTTAGATAAAATTAGATTAGTCAGTGTTTGGGTAGGCTAGGTTACTTTGTACAGGGTCATACTTGGGTCATACTGGGTCAGGTATTGTCACAAGTTCTAATAATATGTTGAGAATAGATTTTACAAATATACGTTGAATAATCTTATTCCTCCACCTTCTTAAGTACCCTTGGTTTAGCCATTGACAACATCTTTTTTCTATTCAATATCTAACGGATTTAAGAACAGGAGAACATATGAATGGAGGAGAATGTGACATCATAAAACCTACACTTGGCACCTCCTTGTCCTTTTACCGACTGTCATCCTTATCCATAAAGCTATTTAATTTTCTCTTAAAACAACCAATTGCTTCAGAACTCGCTACATAGTTACTAATTCTATTTTATTCGTTGACCACTCTAAGGTAAAATTTTAGAAGTGCACACCTACGCGATATAGCATTAGAAAATTAAATAATAAATTAGTCATTTATAAGACATCAACGTAATGTACGTTATTCTTTGCGGAAATCAGTAATAGAATAAGTGGCTAAAAGCTATACATAAACATACGAAGGCTCTTCGACTGCTTGAGACGCCATCTTTGTTTTGGTAGATGCGGAGGTCGAAGAAATTAAAGTATGATAAATTCCTCTATTCTAACCTAAACTACCTACCTAACCTACCTAACCTAAACTAACCTACATGCCTAACCTAACCTGCATTAAGTAATGCGGTACCTGTAGCTCTAGAGGTTATCAGGGTCGATGTCATCGACCTCTGAATCTATCAAAACAAAGATGGCGCCTAAAGGAGTCGACGCGACTTCCCTTCCACATAGATTTTACCAACGTTTTCTGTTACTGATTTCCGCCAAGAAAAGTTTTTATTATGTTGATGTATTATTATTTACAAAATTTATTTTCAATTTTCTAATGATGTATCACGTAGGTGTGCACATCTAAAAAAAAAATCCCCCAAAGAAATAAGTGCTGGTTACTACAGACAAAAAAATATATATATATAAATAGAATTTTACCATTTACAAAAAACTAAGAACCTATTGGCTTATATTGCTTACTGAGTGACCTCTAATGGGTCAAATTATTCCATATTATTATTTTTTCTTTTCTTTTTACTTCCTCTGAGTGACCTGTAATGGGTCAAATTATTCCATATTACTATTTTTTTCTTTTCTTTTTACTTCCTCTCCATAATGACGGAGCTCTGAGGTGTGGTAAATCAGAGTCGCATATTTATGCGAGCACCTAATCAGTATGATCGAGCTGATTTCACTGATTTCAGACTTCATTCGCAACCACAGCCATTACCCCCTGGGGTAAATTACCCCCAGGGGGTAAATTCCCCCCTGGGGTAAATTCCCCCCCCCTGGGGGTAATTTAACAAATTGTCGGGGGGTAACGAAGGGGTGACAATCAAGAAGCCAAAAATCCCTCAAGTACCTTCAAGCACTGCTTCTGACCCAGGGCAGTGGACAAGATGCAGGGATGACCCGTCATCCAGGAGGTGCCAAGATAAGAGGGAGGGAAGAGGGTGGAGGGGAGTGGAGTGTATTAGGAATGGAATGGGTGGGAATGGTTTTTATGCCTTTGTTTTTTTATCTACCTTCTTTATAAGGGGGGAGAATGCCTTTGGTATATATATGTATGTATGTATGTATGTATGTATGTATGTATGTATGTATGTATGTATGTACCTTCAAGCATGCAACTCCATCTATCCCAATAATGTTCTCGACATCTTTGGCAATAGTCATTAGAGATGCACAATGTTCAAATACAATAGATAAACGAAAATGTCTCTAGTGATTTAACTTAGCCATATATATCAATATTGTGGGTAGGGTAACATGCTTCATGTGGTATGGTAATCTGGGTAACATGCTGGAAAATTTTGGGAACCACTGCCTTAAAGGATACGTTGGTC
>NC_134793.1:15564043-15569043 GCF_046742065.1 Oratosquilla oratoria | reverse complement strand
GGAGGAGGAAGAGAAGAAAAAGGAGGAGGAGGAGGAGGAAAGAAGGAGGAGAAGGTTGAAGTAGAGGAGAAAAAGGAGAAGGAGGAGGAGGAAGAAGAGATGTAGGTTGAGGTAGAGGAGAAAAAGGAGAAACAGGAGAATGAGGAAAGGATGAGGAGGAGGTTGAGGAAGAGGAGAAAAAGGGGAAGGAAAAAGAGGAGGAGGAAAGGAGGAGGAGGAGGTTGAGGAAGAGGAGAAAAAGGAGAAGGAGGAGGAGAAGAAGAAGGAAAAAGAGGAGAAGGAGAAGGAGAAGAAGAAGGAGAAAGAGGAGAAGGAGAGGGAGAAGAAGAAGGAGGAGGAAAAGGAGGAAAGGAGGAGGAGAAGTAGGAGGAGAAGGAGGAGGAAGAAGTGGGAGAGGAAGAAGAGGAGGGAAAGAAGGAGGAGGGAAAGAAGGAGGAGGAGGATAAGGAGGAGGAGGAGGATAAGGAGGAGGAGGAGGATAAGGAGGAGGAGGAGGATAAGGAGGAGGAGGAGGATAAGGAGGAGGAGGAGGAGAAGGAGGAGGAGGAGGAGGAGGAGGAGGAGGAGGAGATACCGATCAATGGATTAAGAAATATTTGATAAAGAAATTACATTTGCTGAAGATTTGTCTTGATTCTGAGATTGAGTGAGTACAAGTGATGAGGTGTTGATTGAAGAGGAGGAGGAAGAGGAGGAGGAGGAGGAGGAAGAGGAGGAAGTAGGGAGGAGGAAGGATCAATCATTGGTTCTTTGGTTATAGATGAAAAAAGAATTAGATTTGATCAAGAATTATGTCTAGATTCCGGGATTGAGTTGGCTTCACCAATGAGTAAAGAGGATGGGATAATGATTAGCTTTGTAGACGAACGGGAGGGAGCTGATTCCCTCCCACGTACACCTCACAGGAATACTACGTGTAGGCACCTATAGTTATTCCCAGTTGAAGGATTCTTTATTACATAGAATACAATAATATACAGTTGAAGAACCAACAAAACCTTTCATGCAATATTGAGCCCACATTTTCTCATTTCTTAATTAATTTATTCAATCATTCATTTAATGTCAACTTATTCATTTTGGTGAGTATTTTCATGTTTTTTTTTTAATATCTCCCAAGGGCTCATCTTAGTGAATACTTACTTATTCATTTATCTATATATTTACATGTTTGTTGATATAATATTTACGTTTTAATTGTTGGGAGTACTATGGTGACAAATCAATGTTTAGCGGAGTTTCATTTTACTCTACTCTTATTCATATATCTATTTATTTATTCCTTTATTTTTTATTTTTTTGTTTATTCATACATTCTATTTATTTGTTACATATATGTTTATTTGTTCATTTAATATTCACACACTTATTTTTGTGAAAAATTGAGCCAGTTCTACTCCCTCTCTTTCTCTTTCCTCGCATCATTATTGAAAACTCATAGCATATCAGAAAATCTCTAAACAGAATTGAAATCAATTGAGACAAACAAGTAACTCTTCAGCGCACTAACATTCTTTATGAATCATTTGGCTGACATGAAAAGGACTTTATTTATTGAGGTTTACTGGTGTATTAGTTAAACCAATAAATAAGTATATTCAGAGTAATTGCTGCGTGGTTACACAACAGGACTCCATAAGAAAGGAGACTTATTGAGGACGAGTATTGTTCTTTTGGTATTCTAGGAATATAGCTTTTTGCTTAAGTAGTCTTCCTTCCCTAGGACATTTCCCCTCAATACTTCTAGGTCACGTTCTGCCTTCGGGAGCGTCTTCTCTGTCTCTCTCTCTCTCTCTGTATATATATATATATATATATATATATATATATTGAAGTTCACAGCAGCTTCTGCGTTCACGACTTTTTTGCTGAGAAGTTCTACATCTCTGATGATGGAACGGTGAGCAATGGGTAGCTCCCATAAAAGTTGTCCAAAAGACATAGAAAGTTCTTGTAGATGAAGAACACTTTATTAAAACAAGCTTTCGACCTACATAGATCATCTTCAGGTTATGGTACAGGCAAAGAAGGGAACAGTTTATATAGGGAACTAAATACAGAATGGAAGAAAAGAAGGAACGTGATTGGTCGAGGCTGGCCAATAGGGATCTAGGCATTGACCCGGGATCCCGCTTGCGAACCTGCCTGAGCCGTACGCCGTTCGTCCTCTTCTCTAACTATCTTATAACTGTTTTGGAAATTTCTAAAGCTAGGAATTATGTACATGTCAGTGATTTGTGAATTGAGAGAAGGGTTTTTGTTGTTTATATAAAGGGCTTCCAATATACGTAGACGGGAGTAATCTCTTTCGGTATGCAGGATGGAAGTTCCTCCGACTAGCATTTCTCTGGTCAGACTAACCCCGTGAACCTCTTCTGAGTGCTTCTTTGGAGCTCCGTTTGATAGATGGAGTGTGAGGCGCCTGGAGAGCTTCGTAGTTGTTCTTCCAATGTACGTAGAGGGTAGGGCTGCACAGTTCCCTGAAAGGCATTTGTATTCGTACACTAGATGGCTACGTTGAAGCTCTGGGATGTCAGTTTTGGGGCTGTTTTTTAGGAGGAGGTGATGTGTTTTCTTGTTTTTGTAGAAGATTGTGAGGTTCAGTCTGTCGTCCTTGTTGGTGGTTTCTACGTATTTGGAAATTATATCCTCAAGGGCTCTTTCATCTTGTTTGTATTGGCTGTTCATGTATCCACGGTAGTACAGACGGAAATGGTGTCCTGCAGATGTTGCGGTATTTTCTTTATTGTACCACCTGTCAAGCTGGATGTTGATAGCTTTGGAGACTTCTGAGCTTGAATATCCATTATTCACGAGGACCTGGGTGGCTTGTTCTAATTCCTCATGGACGGTCTGCCAGCTACTGCAATGTGTGAGTGCTCTCCTCACATACGCGGAGATTGTGGCGCGTTTGTACCTGTCAGGACACTCACTCCTTCCGTTGAGGCAAAGTCCTGGGTTGGTCGGTTTACAGAATACTTTCGTGTAAAATCCATGCGGTTGCTGGTTAACTAAAATATCGAGGAAAGGAAGACATCCGTCTGAACTGTTTTCTACAGAGAGATTGAGTCCCGATGCCTTCTGATATCTGGAACTCCACATTTCCCAACCACTCCATCAATTGGCTCCTTTCCTACCCTAGCATTAAGGTCTCCCAGTACTATTACATTTACACTTCTCCCTAAACCCTCTATGCACTCATTCAAATCTATCCAAAAGGCCTCCATTTCTTCTACATTCCTCTCACTGCCAGGCCCATATGCACTTACAAAAACCCACATCTCCTTTCCCAGTTTCACCTTCATCAACATTATCCTTGAGGAAACCTCCTTCCACTCCACTACACGTTTACCTATCTCTTCACTTACTAGTATAGCCACCCCTTCCCTCCCTCGCCCTCTCTTCACTCCTGATAACCTCCCATTTACACTCCCAAACTTACAATCGCCCTTCCCTTTCAGCTTAGTTTCACTCAAAGCCAACACATCCATCTTTCTTCTCACAAACATACTACCTATCTCTTCCCTTTTACTCTCATCTGTACCACATCCACGCACATTAAAAGACCCAAACCTTAGGGTGCTGGACCGAGGCCCTCCAGCCCCTCTTATGCCTCTGCCTTTTTTTCTAGGAATGTGCCCTGTAGGGCTACAAGGAGAGGGATGCCTAGTCCCAATCCCCGTCCCTTTTTTCTCGCCTCTTACGATCCAAGTGGGAATACTTGGTGGCAGTATTCTTTTCCCCCACCACAGGGAATTCACCCACCATAGAAAAAGAAAATACTCAGAGAAATGGTACAGTAAGCAACAAGGGTTGGGGGACAGCATAACGGAGGGACAGTCGTAGTATAAAAGTGTCATCATTTTTCTATGAACAGAGTTTTCCTCTATCATAGACAAAATGATGTGTGGCTCTGGTCCGTAGGGGCGCCCCATATAGACCCTAAAGTATCGACTGCATGCTACTTTGCCACAGTAACAAGCAGACAATACCCCTGTACATCTTCTTCCTCCTCCTCCTCTTTCTCTCCTTCTCTTCCTCCTTTTCCTTCTGTTCTTCCTCTTTCTTCCTCCTCCTCTTCTTTTTCCTCTCTTCTTCTCTTCCCTTTTCTCCTACTTCACATCTCTCACTTCCTCTTTCTCCTCTTCTTCCGCTTCCTGTCTTACCATCACCACAAAAATCGAGAAGGAAATGTACATTTGAGTCTTGATATTCCCAAATGATTTGCCGCGGATATCATGATCTTGTTTTTTCTCGTTGTTTTTTTTTTTTTTTTTTTACGAAATTATTTTTGAATGGCGTTCACTTCATAAGTAATTTCTCTAGTAACTTTTTTCTGTCGAGTCTAATTTTATTTAGGGGAGTATTGAGTAAAAAAAGAAAAGAAAAAAATTATTGATATGAAGGAAATATAATTACGATGTGATTTGTTGAAATGATTAATATGTATTTTTGCCTTTTTTCTACTAGTCTCAATTCCTATTTTATAAAAGAAAAGACATTTTAGCTGGAAAAGAATTATGAAGATAGCTTGTTTTTTTTTGTAAATTTTCTTTTGTGAAAAAAAACGTCTTATCTTAAATTAAGTTTGATTTAATCCCCAAAAAATGATCTGCAGATTAAAAAAAAAATCGTAGAAGAAAAGTGATATGATGTTTTTTTATATCAACTTATATCTTTATTCTTTGGGATTATTTTTTCATAACCACGCCTAAGGTTAATTTCTTTTTGTAGATAAGTTCAATATCAAAGACGATATGCTGTACAATGTACTTGCGTGTGTTAGACTGGAGGTGGTGGTTGGGAGGGGGAGGAGTTTATGTAATATAATTACTTTAGAAATGTGTCCTAACAACTAATTAACTCAAACAATGCTCCCATATATTCATTCATCTATTTATTTATTTATGTATTCATTAATTCATTTATTTTTTATTTTATTATTTATTTAGTTTTTATTACTTATTTTTTTTTTTTTATTTATATATATATATGTATAT
>NC_134793.1:15511543-15549043 GCF_046742065.1 Oratosquilla oratoria | reverse complement strand
TATGAATTACAGAGTAGAGAACAATGTGTATTTATACTGAAACAGTGAGGTAGCAAGAAGAGACGGAGGCTCAGGTCACATGTCCGGCACGCATTGCTTGGACCTTGGGGGCTCAGGTCACGTGTCCGACGTTGCATGGACCTTAGTGATTTTTGTCCACCGCTAATGTAGATGGTAACATTTTATTTACAGCAAAAGATTGTATTTCTTCTTTTGCTATAAATAAAATGTTACCATCTACATTAGCGGTGGACAAAATTCACCAAGGTCCATGCAACGCCGGACACGTGACCTGAGCCCCCAAGGTCCAAGCAATGCGTGCCGGACATGTGACCTGAGCCCCCATCCCTTCTTGCTACCTCACTGTTTCAGTATAAATACACATTGTTCTCTACTCTGTAACTCATATCTGCTGAAGAGGATCACAGTAAGTGATCGAAATATACAGATCTCTATATCTTCGCTTATTCTTCTCCGAAAGTGGGTCATCAGTATTATATGTATATATATATATATATGTATATATATACATATATATATATATATATGTATATATATATGCGGAAAAACACCAAGGAAAATAATAGAATGACCGAGCGCTTTCGTCTATTTAGACATCTTCAGGGTATGTAAAAATAATGACACAAACATGAGTATATATATATACAAAGTGGGAGGCCATGGAATGGGAAAAGGAAAAGGTTGTGAGGGGTCCCTCATGTTTAACTTATACCGTTTGCAGCATTGGACGTTTGGGCCACCACTATTTCAACAACAAAAAGTATTAAGTTTGTACATTCCTTGATTTAAATTTAAGTTTTTGACAAATGTATCTTTATTCAGACAGGACTCTATTATATCTATAGTCATATATGACTTATTTTCAATCATTTCTAAGGCACCCCCTAATTAATCCTATTATTAAAATCCCTTAAATGAACAAATAATGCGTTAGACTTTTGACCACTCCTGACGTTATACTGACGTTGTTTTAACCTTACTTTTAATTCCTTTCCAGTCTGACCTACAGTATATAGCATTTGTCACAAATTTTACACGGAATTAAATAAATGCATCCTTCTTCCTGGTGGATATATATATACATATATATATATATATATATATATATATATATATATATATTTACATTATATATATATATATTTACATATATATATATATATATATATATATTTACAAATATAAATATATATATATATATTATATATATATACAAATGCATATACATATATAACTGGATGTAGATTGTCTTCACCAATGTTGTCATATACTCGGTTCTAAATATTCACAGAGCTTTGAATTCTAAATCATAATAATTTTCTAGTTTTGTTTCCATTTGAGGGTGTATATTATCACGCCGACAGAATTTTATTTCTTCATTCTTGAACAAGTTCAAATGAACAGACATTCATATTTCTTGGAATAAGGAAAGATAAGCGAAGAAGAAAAACTCGGCTGAGGTCCGAGTTCTACTCCTGACTAGATTTTGGTCATCTAAACTTGACTTAGATTTTGTTCACAAACGTTATTTAATATTTAGTTCGCGTCCTTCCAATCCTGCTGAGAATTTCTTGTATAAATTATTTGTTCTTTGCCTTATGTTGATATCTGCTTTTTAATTCCAAAACAAAAGATCTTATTTTTAAAATATTTTTCTTCGTACGAGGCTCAGGAACGTACGAGGAAAAAAAAAATAAAAAAATAAAAAAATGAAAATAAAAAAAGAGAAAACAAATAGCCTCACGTGAGTAACCAAAGATGTAAGAATAAGAACAAAAAAGAAAAAAAATATGGGAAGGGATTAAGGAAAAAATACCGATGGAAAAAAAAAACTATGAGTGAAGAAAGAGAATAAAGAAGAACAGAAAACCGAGGAACCGAAATGAAAAATAAGGATTTTGTAGAGAAAATAGGAGTAGAGGGATGTCGGAGGATAAAGGCACAGACAGAGAAAATAAAAGTGAAAAGATTTAGAAAGAGGGGTGAGAGACTTATAAATAGAGAGAGAGAGAGAGAGAGAGAGAGAGAGAGAGAGAGAGAGAGAGAGAGAGAGAGAGAGAGAGAGAGAGAGAGAGAGAGAGAGAGAGAGAGAGAGGGTTGTCCAGGAAGGAAGGAAAAAAAAAGAGTGAGGCATAGAAAATAAAGAGAAGGAATAAAGAGGATTTGGAGCTCTGAAACTAAAAAACGTGGAAGGGGGCAAGTGATAAGAGAACACGAAAAAATAATGAGAGAAAAATGAGAGAAAAAGAGAGAAAAAGAGAGTTACGTAAATACTTGGAGAGGGTGGAAAGACCACAAAGGCTCGTTTCACATGTATCGACTTTTTGCCGTGCGCGTCCACGACACGACTTGGTGCTATCAAATGATCATGGATGTCCATCGATGCTTTCACGTTACGACCACGTGTGAAAGTGTCCATGGACACCCATAATTATTTGAGAACACGACGTCGTGTCGTGGACGGCGCACGGCGAAAAGTCGATACGTGTCAAACGAGCCAAAGAGTGTTACGATATTGGCGAGTCAAGTGTTTGCAAAAACTATAAAGAGGATTATAAAGAGTCTATAATAACCTTGATTAAAAAAATCAGTAATATATGAGCTGTGCCTTGCTACACTGCTTCTGACTGAGGACAGTGGGCGAGATGCAGGTATGAACTGTCATCCAGGAGAAGCCAAGATAAGAGGGAGGGAGAGGGGTGAATGGGAGTGGAGTATGTGGGGATGGAATGGGTGGGAGTGATTTTTATGCCTTTGTTTTCTGGCTACCTGCCTTGTAAGGGGAAAAAGCCTTTGGCATATGAAAGAATATATATATATATATATATATATATATATATATATATATATACATATATATATATTTATATATATGTGTGTGTGTGTATATGTATATATATGTATATAAATATATATATATATGTATATATATATATATATATATATATATATATACATATAACACATTTCACTAAACCGCGTGAATGTAAGATTTCGCAGAAACCCAATCGGAAAATAATACACTACAATCCAAACGTTTTGGTCTGTTCAGACATCTTCAGGGACCAAAGAATATAAATGGACTGTAACATATATACATATATATATATATATATATATATAATATATATATATAAGTAATAAGCCTGACAGGAACATGGAAGGTCACACAATACAATTTCTCGCCAAAGCTTACCAAGGCGGGGAGTCAACAATTTCCTTTACAATGAAATTATCCACTGTATACAAACCTAAACTTACGTTCATAATGTTTTTGATAACATTATGAACGTAGGTTTAGGTTTATATAAATTGGATAACTTCATTATAAAGAAAATTGTTGAATATGTAGCAGACCACGGCGTGTCCCCGTCCTGATAAACTTTGATGAGAAATTGTATTGTGTGATCTCCCATGTTCTTGTCTTGCCTCTTAGTTTCCTGTATATATATATGTTCCTGCCCGTTGTCATTCTGTATTCCCTGAAGATGTCTGAATAGACGAGAACGTTCGGATCATTGTGTCTTGTTCCCCGAGTGAAATATATATAACACAATTCACTAAACCGAGTGAATATAAGATTTCGCAGAAAACCACTTGGGAAATAGGACACTATGATCCGAACGTTTTCGTCTATTCAGACAAAAATGTTCGGAACAGTTTTTTTTCTGAGTGGTTTTCTGCGATATATATATATAAAAATATATATATATATATATATATATATATTTATATATATATATATATATATATGTATATATATGTATATATGCAAAGTAGACCACTTGGAAAAAGAAACTAACGAAGCAGAGCGCTTTCGTATATTACTTGTTGCACTGAAGATGTAATATACGAAAGCGCTCTGCTTCGTTAGTTTCTTTTTTCGAAGTGATCTGCTTTGCATAAGTGAACACACGTACCCGTGTTCTTATTACCATGTACATATGTATGTGATATATATATATATATATATATATATATATATATATATATATGTATATATATATATCACAGTCGGTATCCACTCATTCTCAGAGGGAATGAGGGACCTCCTTTCCCTCTGGTCAGAAAGTTTCTCAGTGTCGATATCTAATAAGGCTGTGCAACCTGAGTCGGTGCCAGAAAAGCCGCTGGCACAAGTCGAGAGAAGAGTCGGTGGGCGTTAGGACTGAATCGCCTTCGGCTTCCTCTCCTCGAGTCGTCATATATCCCGTTCTCTCGGCCGAGTTTCGAAGTCCTCACATGCCACACTTGACCGCTTGTCTCCACGGCCCAAGGTTCTGAGGTTAGTCCTCTCTGTCTCTTGGGAATGCTAATTTGTACCAATGAGAGCCTGAGCTGGTCTTTGTAGCGACGCTTGGAGGCTCCTTGTGGTCTTTTGGCAGGGGGCATGTTCTCTAAAGAGGGAGACGAGCATCTAATCCGGACAATATGTCCTATCCAGAGGAGGAGGTGCTGAAGGAGAGTAGTCTAAACACTGGGGATGGCCGAGCGGGAGAGGACCTCATTGTTGGTGATGTAATCCTTCCAGTGGATGCGGAGGACATGCAGAAGCTTGATCTGTTGGAAACGTCTCGAAGCGTTGAGTCTCGCGTTTGTACAAGTGTCCACGTTTCGCAAGCGAACAGCAAGGCGGAAAGAACTTCAGCCCGGAACTATGTGATTTTAGTACGGATGCTTAGTCTGTGGTTGCTGAAGACGAGGTGATCTGGACGTCCATAAGCTGAATGGAGTGTCTTCATCCTGTTTTCAGTCTCCTTTTCCCACGTGACCGTTCTTGAGAGGACGCTCTCCAGGTAGGTGAATTGTCCGCGCTCTCCGCTGGGTGGTCGCCGATATTTACATTGGCCTCAGGTGTGGTTTCGTAAGGGGTTAGTTAGACCAGGAGTTTCCAGAGGCAAAGGTGAAAACTAGTATCTTCATCGGACCATAAGTAAGTAAAATTATTCATTGCTAAGAATTTCTACAGAAATTTACAGAAAAGGATAAAGAAGATTAGAAGTGCTTCATTGCTGTCATACAGGGCTTTCTTAGCAACAAGGCTGATAACTATATGGAACTGGTTGAAGCTTTAGTGAAAAGCTATGGTGAGGTGGACTGCAGAATGTTCTTGAAGGTTCATATCCTAGATCAGCGTTTCTGAACCAACCAGGGTTCCCCGGAACCCTAAGGTTCCGCAAGAGGTCCCCAAGGGTTCCGCGAGAACAAATGAGATAAGCTAATACACTTTTGATTTTTTATCTAATTTCATATACGTAATATAATTAAACACGCACGACATATTCTTGGTTATTGCAATAATGTAATATAGACATCATCCTATCTAACCTATTATTACGATGAAAATAAAATGAGAAAGATATGGTATAAGTTTTTTTTGTTTTGTTTTTTAGCAGGGGTTCCTTGAGACATGCAACTTATTTTAAAGGTTCTGCAAGGGTAAAACCGTTGAGAAATGCTGTCCTAGATCCTCACCACGACAACTTCAAGGAGAATATGTGAGAATATTCAGAGGAACAAGGGGAGCACCTCCACCAAGATATAATGAAGTTTGAACAGAGATATCAGAGATTCTTCAACGAAAACATGATGGGAGACAACATTTGAGGTCTGAAGGAAAACAATTTATTTTTAATCCTATAAATCAATTTCAGAAGTCTTAAAATGTTTGTATCATTAGAATTTATGTTTTTTGTTTTCTGTCCAAAAATGGTAAAAAGTGTAAAATTGAACTATTTTTGGGCAAAAAATAATTCTAAAAGCCACAAAAGCAAAGTCTAACAGGAATATTAGACATTTTCTATTGTTTTGTAATGAAAGGAGTTGGAAAATAATACTTGCTTGTGAAAGACAAAAATCGCGTTACATAGTGTTGTCAGAGACGAGGTATTTTCTCTTTAATTTATCTGAATTCTCGTTTGTTCCCTTTCATATTCTCCTCTTACAAATTCCCATCTAATCTTCTCATTCCTTTTCCCATTTTCCTTTCTTCTCCTCTCTCGTCTCTCTCCTCACCTGTCTCCTATCTACTCTTTCCTCTCTTCTCTCTCTTATCTCTTACCTCCTATCTTTTCTTTCCTATCTCCTCTCTCCTCTCTGCTCTCTCCTATCTATCTCATCTCTCCTCTCTCCTCTCTCTTATCTCTTATTTCCTATCTCATCTCTCTTCTCACTCCTCTCTCTTATCTCTTACCTCCTATCTCCTATCTTTTCTTCCCTATCTCCTCTCCTCTGCCTCTCCTATCTCATCTCTTCTCTCTCCATTTTTTATCTCTTATCTCTTATCACCTATCTCCTATATCCCCTTTCCTACAGTTTCTCTCCTCTTTCCTCTCTCCTCTCCCAATTCCCTTTCTCTCCTCTCTCTTATCTCTTACCTCCTATCTCCTATCTTTTCTTCCCTATCTCCTCTCTCCTCTGCTCTCTCCTATCTATCTCATTTCTTTCCTCTCTCCATTTATTTTATCTTTTATCTCTTATCACCTATCTCCTATATCCCCTTTCCTATCTCTCCTCTCCTCTTTCCTCTCTCCTCTCTCCTCTCTCCTCTCCCCAATTCCCTTTCTCTCCTCTCTCTTCTTCCCTTCCCATATCTCACCTTTCTTCTTCACATTCTTTCTTTTTTCTTTTTATTTGCTCTTTCCCATTTTCTTCTTTCCTCTTCTTTCCTCTTCTTTCCCTGCGTTCTCTTCTTCTCTTACTCTCCTTCACGGTCTTCTCTTTTCCTTCACATCCCCTCTTCTCCATTTCTCTCCTTTGTCTTCTCTTTGTCCTCTCTGTCTTCCTATTTGTCCTCTCTGTCTTCCTATTTGTCCTTTTTATCCTTTATGTCATCATTGTTCTGTCTTCCTCTTTCTCCTCTTCTTTGTCCTCTTTGACTTCTCTGTCTTCCTCTTTGTCTTCTTTGTCCTCTGTGTCTTCTCTGTCTTCCTCTGTCTGTTTTGTCCTCTCTCATCCTCTTTGTCTTCTGTCTTCCTCTGTCTTCTTTGTCCTCTCTGTCATCCTCTTTGTCCTCTCTGTCTTCCTCAACCTTTAGGATCTCCGCGTCATTCACTACTTGTCAACAAAGAAACCACGCGTCGCTGAATAAAATCACCTGGCGACAGACAGACTTAAAAGAAGAGTATCACCAGGCAAGGAAGGGGCTCATCTTTCCAGGGGGCATTCAGGACAATCCTATCCTTCGCCGATTCCTTTCTAAATCATTTAATCCCCTTTTCCCCACAATTTTCTGCTTCCTTTCCTCGTCTTTCTCTTCTTGCTTCCGAATTCTGCTCCGTTAAACTGTCTGAAGTGACTAGATTGGTTGCTCAAGTTTTTGTAAATGTTAGATTCCATCTTTCATTTTTGATTTTGTAAGTTTTGGCAAAAGCTTACTGGAAGGCACATGTAATTCTACCAACTATCGTTCTCATGTCTAGCTACGTTTTCAGAGACAAGCATAACTGTATATATATTTATATATATATGTATGTATATATATGTATACATGTGTGTGTGTGTGTGTGTGTGTGTGTGTGTGTGTGTGTGTGTGTGTGTGTGTGTGTGTGTGTGTGTGTGTGTGTGTGTGTGTGTGTGTGTGTGTGTGTGTGTATGTGTGTACATGTCCATCTTTAATGCGAGAAGTCATGTTGACATAAATTTCAATACCATATATTAGTTTCTATTCAGAATAAGTGTATTTTACTTTTGTAGAATTTTTCATGTTAATGTTTTTGTCTTTCATTGTATGTACTACCATTATTTTAATCAGATATTCCTAATTAAAAAATACATATTACCAAAACATGTTTGGTAATATAACTAAGATAATATAACTAAGAATATTTGTACGCATACTTGAGTCTCCACATACCACATGTACGCATAGAAACAGCATCCACTCATGAATACATATGCTCTTCCACATAGATAAATTCTAATCTAGGAATGTGACTCACTTGTGCGTGTAGAGACAATGTCTCCCTCTCTGCATACATATGTCTCATAAGAAAACCAAAGAAAGTCTACTTTCAATTCTTCACTTGTAAGCAAACAAGACCCGTGCTCACGCGCGTGCGCGCATACACAGAAACATACATAGTGTTTGTCAGTCTGTGTATATGGGTATGGATTTTTATGTATACGGATGTGTATGTGTGTGTGTGTGTGTGTGTGTGTGTGTGTGTGTGTGTGTGTGTGTGTGTGTGTGTGTGTGTGTGTGTGTGTGTGTGTGTGTATCTGACATGACAAGTGTGTGTTTTATATAATTTTTCTTTTTACTTTTTCAGCTGCGCTCCATTTTTTTTTACAATAAACAAGTAAAAGTTATTCCATTATATCTTATTCTACTTTATATTTTACTATTGCATTATATTATATTATATTATATTATATTATATTGTTATATTATATTATATCATATCATATTACATTACATTACATAATATTACATTAACTATATTATATTATGTTTACACACACACACTCTCATGTTCAAACTCACACACGCATGCATGTATATATACACACACACACATATATATATATATATATATATATATATATGTGTGTGTGTGTGTGTGTGTGTGTGTGTGTGTGTGTGTGTGTGTGTGTGTGTGTGTGTGTGTGTGTGTGTGTGTGTGTGTGTGTGTGTGTGTGTGTGTGTGTGTGTGTGTGTGTGTGTGTGTGTCACAGATGAGAGAAAGCTCAATGTATGTTTTATTTTATATTTCTTTTGTTATTTATTGAATAATCTTATTCTTTATTTTTTCATTTATCTATGTGTTCATTTATTAATTTCTTTGTTTCATTTACTAATCTTCAAAAAACAAGCTATATATATATATATATATATATATATATATATATATATATATATATATATAAATATATATACATATATTTCCCAGTTATCTATTTTTCTATTTATCTGTCGATTTATCTTAGTCTTTGTTTTTCTTATCTATATATTCATTTATTAATTTGCCTATTTTGTTTGTTTATTATTATTGTACATATTTACTGATTTATTCATTAGTCTATCTTGTTGTGTATGTATGTATGGGAGAGGACGACGAAGGGTGACAGGGAGGGAGAGATTAAGAGAGAGAGAGAAAGAGAAAGAGAAAAGGGGAGAGAGAAACATAGAGAGAAAGAAAAAAGAGAAAAAAGGAGAGAGAGAGAGAGAGAGAGAGAGAGAGAGAGAGAGAGAGAGAGAGAGAGAGAGAGAGAGAGAGAGAGAGAGAGAGAGAGAGAAATACAAAGATAAATACAGAAAAAGAGAGGCAAAGAAAGAGAGAGAGAGAGAGAGAGAGAGAGAGAGAGAGAGAGAGAGAGAGAGAGAGAGAGAGAGAGAGAGAGAGAGAGAGAGAGAGAGAGAGAGAGAGAGAGAGAGAGAGAAAACAGAGATAAAAAGAGAAAGAGAGAGAGAGAGAGAGAGAGAGAGAGAGAGAGAGAGAGAGAGAGAGAGAGAGAAATACAGAGATAAATACAGAAAAAGAGAGAGGCAGAGAGAGGGAGAGAGAGAGAGAGAGAGAGAGAGAGAGAGAAAGAGAGAGTGATTAAGATAGAGAGAGTACCATGTAGACAAGACCATCAAGGTGTAACGTATCTCTCTTGTCTCCCTCCTTTCTCGAAATTAGGTTATGAGTTAAAAAGGAAACTAACCGCGGATTATCTCGCCCTTCTACAGCATCCTAATTCGCCTACCACCACCTCCTCCTACTCCTCTTCCTCCTACCACTCCTCCTCCTCTTCCTCCTATCCCTCTTCCTCTCCTACTCCTTCTCCTCGTCTTTCCCTCCACCCTTCTTCTCCTCCTCCTCCTATTCCTCCTCCCCCTCCTTTTCTCCTTTTTCTCCTCGTTCTCCTCCTCCAACACGTCTTCCTCCTACCCCTCCTCCTTCTCCTCCTCTTCCTACCCTCCTCCTCCTCCTTTTCCTCCGCATTCGCCTCCTCCTCCACTCCTCTTTCTCGACCTCCTCCTCTTCCTCGTCCTCCTCCTACCCTCCTCCTCCTTCTCGACCTCCTCCTCTTCCTCGACATCCTCCCTCCTTCTCTAGCATCCACCTCCTCTTCCCCTTCTCTTCCTCCTCTTCCTCCTCCTCCCCTCCTCCTCCTCCTCCCACCGCCACGGCTCTCATCCTCCTTGTCCGCCGGAGTTATCGTTGTTGTTTTCCGAGGAACTCAGGGAGCTTCTGCCGTTCGCTGCAAGAGTCTGCGTCGACCCCAAAGGCCGCGAGACTCGTCCGTCCTCTCAACCCCACATGAACCCAACATATTGTATGTACCCTCTTCTCCTCCTCTTCCTCCTCCTCTTTATCTTCCATCCTCCTTCTCCTCCTCCTTCTATCCCTCTTCCTATTCCTATTCCTCCTACTCCTCCTCCTTCTCGACTTCCTCCTACCCCTCCTCCTCCTCTTCCTCCTCCTCCCCCTCCGCATTCACCTATTCCTTCTCCCTCTCCTCCTCCCCTTCTCCTCCTTCTGGACCTCCTCATCTTCCTGGACCTCCTCTTCCTCCTCCTTCTCCTTCTCCTTATCGACCTCCTCATCATCCTCGACCTCCTCCTCCTCCTCCTCTTCCCCTTCTCCTCTTCCTCTTCCTCCATCCTCCTCCTCCTCTTCCCCTTCTTCTCTTCCTCTTCCTCCTCCTCCTCCTCCTTCTCCCACCGCCAAGGCTCTCATCTTCCTTGACCGCCGAAGTTGTCGTTGTTGTTTTCCGCGGAGCTCGGGGAGCTTCTGCCGTTCGCTGGAAGAGTCTGCGAGACTCGACCTCAGGAGTTCGTGAACCTAGACTCGAACTCAAGCACACACCGTCCCCGAACTCCACATGAACCCAACATATCGTTGTACTCTCTTCCCCTTCTTCCACCTCCTCCTCTTCCTCCATCCTCCTCCTCCTCTTCCCCTTCTTCTCTTCCTCTTCCTCCTCCTCCTCCTCCTCCTTCTCCCACCGCCACGGCTCTCATCTTCCTTGACCGCCGAAGTTGTCGTTGTTGTTTTCCGCGGAGCTCGGGGAGCTTCTGCCGTTCGCTGGAAGAGTCTGCGAGACTCGACCTCAGGAGTTCGTGAACCTAGACTCGAACTCAAGCACACACCGTCCCCGAACTCCACATGAACCCAACATATCGTTGTACTCTCTTCTCCTTCTTCCACCTCCTCCTCTTCCTCTTCCTCCTCCTCCTCCTCCACTTTTGTTTTCCTCTTCTTGATCTTCCTCTTCTTTTTTGTCTTTCTTATCCTTCTCATCGTCCTCCTAATCCTCTTTTCTTCTTCTTCCTCTACTTACTATTACTCTTCTTTTGTTCCTTATCCTCCTCCTCCTCCTCTTCCTCCAACACCACCTCTTTGTTTTCCTCTTCTTGCTCATCCTTTTCTTTCTTCGTTTTCTTCTACTCCTCTTCCTCCTCCTCTTCCTTCTCCTCCTCCACCTCCTCCTCCTCTCTCCCTTCTCCTCCTTTATCACCTTCACCTTTTCCACCACCTCTTCGTCTTCCTGTTCTTGCTCTTCCTCTTCTTCCTTCTCTTCCTTATCCTCCTCCCCTTCCTCCTGCCCATCCATCTCCTCCTACTCCTTTCTTTCCTTCCCTCAACTCCTTATCCAACCCTTTCTTTCTTCTTCTGTTCATTCTCTTTCTCTTCCTCATCATCCACTTCTCCTTCTGCCTCCTATTCTTCTCTCTCTTGATTTTCGTCTTTCTTCATTTAACTAGTTTCCTTTTTTCCCTCTCTCCTCTCTAACCCTCTTCTTTTTCTTCTTCGTCCTTTTTTCTACATAATCCTTCTCCTTTTCCTCTTCCTCCTCCTCCTCCTTCTCTTTGTCCTTTTTTCCTCCTCGTCCTCCTCTTTCCGCCTCCTCGACTTCCGCCTTTTCTTGTATCGCCTCCTATTTCTCATCTTCATCTTCCTCTTTTCCTTCTTCTTAGTCTCCTCCACCTCGTCTCCTTTCATCCTCCTCTTCCTCTTTCTCCTCCTCCTGGTCCCCTCCACTTTTATCCTCCTCTTCCTTCTCCAACTCCTCCTAGACCCCTCCACTTCCTATTCTTTCACTTCTTTTTCCTCCACTTCTTATTTCTACTCTTCTTGCTCTTTATGTTCCTCCTCCTCCAGCTACTCCTTCTCTCTCTCCCCCACCTGCTCTTCCTACCTCTTCTCCTCCTCATCCTCCTCTTTTTCCCTCATCCTCTCTCTCTCCCTTTTCTTGCTCCTCTTCCTCCTTCTCATCCTTCTTCTCTACGTCCTTCTCCTCCTTTTCACCATCATTCACCTCCTCATTCTCTTTCTCCTTATCCTTACCATCCTCTTCTATCTCCTCCTCTTCCTCCTCACCATCATCCCCCTCTTCATCCTCTTTCCCCTCCTCCTTATCCCTCTCTTCTATCTCCTCTCCCTCCCTCCTCTTTCTACCTCTCCTCCCCTACTCCTCTCCTTCATTATCTCCTTCATCCTACTCTACTCGTATTACCCCTCCTCTTCCCCTTCTACCTCCTCCTCTTCCTCTTCCTCTTCCTCCTCCTCTTCCTCCTCCTCTTCCTCCATCTCCTCCCCTCCTCCTTTTCTACCTCCTCTTCCTCCCTTTTTTCTCATCCTCTTCCTTCTCCTCTACCTCCTCCTCTATCTCTTCTTTCTACAACTCCTCTTCCTCCTACTACCCTTCTTCATCCCCGTCCTCCTCCTCTTCTTTCTCCTCTTCTACCTCCTTTTCTTTCATTCTATTCTCATCCTCTTCCTTCTCTACCTCCTCTTATTACCCCCCTCCTCCTCCTCCTTCTCATCCTCCTCCCTTTCATCCTCCTCCCCTTTCTCCTTCGCTTTTTTTCATCCTCCTCTTTCTTTCCTTCTTCATCATCCCCCTCCTCCTCCTCCTCTTCCTTCTCCTCTTCCTCCTCCTCTTCCTCCTCCTCTTCCTCCCAGTCGTGTCGACTTGGGCAGCGAGCAAGTGAGCACAGCAGCATCGTTTGTCTTCGCTTCGCTTCGCTATTTCGTGTCGAAGGTCGTTGGTGTCATCTCGAGCCAACGGTCCTTTGCCTTGCACCATTACTCATTGCCACCAGGAATGACACCGCCATTACTACCACCATCGTCATCACCACCATCACCACCACCACCATCAACATTATCATCGTCACCATTATGGTCGTCACTAGGTCCATTGCCTTTGTAAGAAGTGTTAGTATATCCTTCTTCTCCTCCTCCTTCCTCTTCTTCTTCTTCTCCTTCTCCTTCTTCTTCTCCTTTGCCTTCCCCTTCCTCTCTTTCTCCTTCTCCTCCTCCTTCCGTTTCTTCTTTTCCTCCTTCTCCTTCTCCTTTTCCTTTTCCTTTTCTTTTTCTTTTCCTTCTCCTCCTCCTTCGCCTTCTCTTTCTCCTTCCTCTTCTCTTCCTCTTTCTACTCTCCCTTTCTCATACCCTACGCTTCTCCTTCTCCTCCTCCTCCTCCTCTTCCTCCTTCTTCCTCTCCTCATTTTCCTTTTTCTTCCCCCTCCGCTTTCACTGCTCCCTTCCTCTCCACCCTCTCCTCCCTCCCACCCTCTCCTCCTTCTCTTCCCCCTCCTCCCTCTCTTTCTCCTCCTCCCTCTCTTCCTTTTCCTCCCTCTCTTTCCTTTCCTTTCGCCTCTTCTGCGCTGTCTGTTTCAGAAATCCCTTTTCTCTTTCTACGTCTCCTCTCTCTCTCTCTCTCTCTCTCTCTCTCTCTCTTATCTCTCTTTCCTTTCCCCCCTTCCTCTCTTATGTCTCTTTCATTCTCTTTTTGTCCTCGCCGTCTGTCTTCCCTTCCATTTTCTTTCTCCTTTCTCTCCGTTTTCTTTCTTACATCTTCCTTATTTCTTTTTCCATTTCTTCCTACTTCCTCTTCGTCTTTTTTCTCTTTCTCCTCCTCCTTCTCCTTCTACTGTGTACAATTTTGGTCCCCATACTACCAGAGAGATATTAACAAACTAGAAAGAGTACAACGGAGAGTGACCAAAATGATACCAAGGCTGAGAAATCTGCCGTATAAAGAAAGACTCAAAAATCTAAATTTATTCTCCCTCTCAAAAAGAAGAATGCGAAGAGATTTGATTGAGGTTTTCAAAATGTTCAAAGGCTTTGACAACATTAATGTCAAAGATTACTTCTTATTAGACCAATCAAATACAAGAAGACGCCACGATTTCAAAGTAATTGGCAAAAGATTCTATACGAACGAAAATAAGCACTTCTTCTTTAACCGGGTTGTTAACGTGTGGAATTCGCTACCTGCCACTGTCGTTGAAAGTAACACGATAACAACATTTAAAAATCGCTTAGATAAATACTTGGAATCTAATCCGCAAATAAAATATTATCCTTTGCAATAAAAGATATAACAACCAGACATTTAATCGCAATTGGATTAATTGGATAGGATAGTGATAGCAGTAGTGTTAGCTCATTTTCTATCGCCTAGTTGCCCTGTTTCCTTAACTGTAGTGTAGTTTAGTTAACACAAACAGCCTCGTTAGGGCCAGTAGGCCTGCTGTTGCTTGTTCTTCCTTTGTGTTCCTTTGTGTTCCTCCTTCCCTCACCCCTTCCTCCTTCCTTTCCACAACCTCACCCCCTCGAATGACGTCACAGATTATAACGAGTTCTTCGCCTGACACGTTTACCTTGGCCGGGGTTGATGACGTCACAGGTCTTCTGACATCACATAATGTGACGTCACATGCCCTCTGACGTCACGGGTATTATGACGTCATGTGTTCTATGACGTCACCTGTTTTTGACGTCACAGGTCTTATGGCATCACATCTTATGACGTCACATGTATTCTGACATCAGAGGTCTTATGACGTCACAGGTCTTCTGGTGACACCAGTCTTACGACCACACAGTTCTTATGATGTCACAAATTTTATGGTGTTACAAGTCTTATGACCCCATGTCTTCTGACGTCACAAATCTTATGACGTCATAATATTGTGACGTCACATGTCTTAGATTTGCGTCCAAGATGCCTTTCATACATAAAACCCTCCAAGATCTACCTGAAATAGGTCTTCAAGACTATAAAAGAAAATGGTAACAGGATTGAAGATGCCCTCAAAGGAAATAAAGATAAAAGGAGAAATGATGGTTTTGAGTTTTCGTTATTGACCTAGATTGAACTTGGATGTAATAATGGTGAGGCAGAAACGCGTAAACAAGATGTTGTGATATCGGTGTTTGGGTTTTTATGTATGACTTGCTCTATCATTTTTTTATGTATATATTTGTCTATTTATTCACTTATCTATTTATATATTTATTTATTTGATTATGAATTTACTTATTTATTTTTCTATTTAATTATTTATCTATTTATCTATTTATTTATTTGTTTATTTATTTATTCATTTGCTCATTTATCAATTTATTTATATATTTACTTATTTACCCACCTATTCATTTAACAATTAATTTATCAGTATAATTATTTTTGTAAATTTAGTTGTTTATTTAGGAGATGTTTGTTTACTTGTATATTATATATATATATATATATATATATATATATATATATATATATATATATATATATATATATATATATATATATATACATATATATACACATACACATATATATAAATTTACATCCGAATGTGAATTTCATGAAAATAACATCTTTATCACCAATCAACCTCTGCTCACCCCGATCACTCCTTCCTCCCTCTCACTCCCCACTCCCCCCAACTCCCCCGTCCACCAGCTGGCAAGCATAACGACCGTCATTCGTCCGGGAAGTAGCCCTTTGAGCTTAACGACCAATTCAAACTTCCCGAGACCATGAGACTGATACTAGTCTCGCCATTTTGTAAATCCAAGGTGTTGGACTGCAGAATGACATAATGTGTATACACACACACACACACACACGCACACACACGCGCACACACACGCACGCACGCGCACACACACACACACACACACACACACACACACACACACACACACACACACACACATATATATATATATGTATTGCAAGCAATCTCATCACCATGATAAAAAAAAATGCAAAATAACCACAGAAGGGAAACTTCTAGGCAGTAAGCTCTTTCGTATATTACATCTTCAGATTAAATATAATATACGAAAGTATTTACTGTCTACAAGTTTTCTTTCTCCTGTGGTTATGTTACATATATATATATATATATATATATATATATATATATATATATATATATATATAATATACATATATATATATATATATATATATGTAGATATAATTTATTCACTTATTTATTTATTTATTTATTCATATATTAGTGGTAGGATGGTAAAGTAAACATAGAGAACTGTCTTTCTATGTGTGTGTATATGTTCTCCATCATCCAAATAATTTGTCTAAAATACTTATCAATATGAATATATATATATACTGTATATACATATATATATATATATATGTATATATATATATTATGTATATATGTATATATATATAGGTGTACATATATATATATATATATACATATATATATACATATATATGTATATATATATGTATATACATATATATATACATATATATATACATATATATATATACATATATGTATATACATATATATATATATATATATATATATACATACATATATATACATACATATATATACATACATATATATACATACATATATTTATATTATATATATATATGTACATATATACATTATATATTATATACATATATATATACATATATATACAATATATATACATATATATATACATATATATATATATATATGTACATATATATATATATATATATATATATATAAACATATATATTTTTAATTTTTTATATATATATATATATGTATACATATACATATATATATATGTACATATATACATATATATGTATATATATACATATCTATCTATATATATATATATTATATATTATATATATATATATATATACGTACGTACAAACACACGCATAGCATAAGTTAGAAAAGAGAGGGCAATAAATGGTAAAAATGGGAAAAGAAAGAAGGAATAGAGAAAGAAGAAAAAGAAGGAGAGAATGAGAGGAGGAAAGAAAGAATGAAAGGAAGAAGAGAAAGGAGAGGAAGAGAAAAGGAAGAAAAAAAGAGAAGAGGAAGGAGAGAGGAGGAGAGAGAAAGAGAGCGAGGAAGAAAGAAGAATAAAGTAAAGCGAGGAAGAAGGAGAGGAAGGAAGGAAGAAGAAAAAGAAAGAGAGAAAGATGGGTAAAAAGGAGGAAGGAAGGAAGGAAGGGGAGGAGAAGAGGAAAGAGAAAGGATTGGTGGATCATGGGAAAGAGGAAAGAAATCAGGAGAGAATAAAGGAAGGAGAAGGAGAAGGAGAGAAAGAAGAGAAATAAAGAAATAGACAAAGGCGATGGAAAAGGAGGAAGGATAGGAGGAAGTTGATCATGGCTATCATGGAAAGAAGGAGAGAAAAAAAGGAAGAAAGGAGAGGAGGAGGAAGAAGAGAAATAAGGAAGGAAGGAGAGGAGGAAGAAGAATAGAAAAAAGGAAGGAAGGAAAGGAAGAAGAAGAAAAAAAGAGAAAGGAAGGAGAAGAGGAAGAAGAGAAAAAGGAAGAAAGGAGAGGAGGAAGAAGGAGAGAAATAAGGAGAAGAAGGAGAGGAAGGAGAGGAGGAAGAAGAGAAAGAAGGAAGGAAGGAGAGGAGAAAGAAGAGAAAGAAGGAAGGAAGGAAGGAGAAGAGGAAGAAAAAGAGTAAAAAGGAAGAAAGGAGAGGAGGAAGAAGAAGAGGAAAAAGGAAGGAAGGATAAGAGGAAGAAGACAAAAAAGGAAGGAAGAAAAATAGTATGAAGAAATGAAAGAAGGGTCGAAAAAAATGAGGAAAATGGAAGGAAGGGAGAAAAGGAAGTAAGGAAGGAAGGAAGGAAGTAAGGAAGGAAGGAAGGAAGGAAGGAAGGAAGGAAGGAAGGAAGGAAGGAAGGAAGGAAGGAAGGAAGGAAGGAAGGAAGGAAGGAAGAAGAAAAGAAGTAAGGAAGTAAGGAAGGAAGTAAGGAAGGAAGGTGAAAAGGATAAGTGGGTCGTGTCTCTCATGGCAAGAGGCATCTTCGGGCTCTAAAAGTAATGACATTCTCTATAATTCCCCGCAGGAAGAGCTTCCAGAGTGTCCTGCGTGACTCCTGGAATGCGCTGCTGAAGACCTTCTTCGGCTTCGGACACTCCCGGGTGGCTCGCAGAAACCATCTCTATTGTACAGTATATCCACGAAGCATTACCCCAAGACATGTACAAAATGAGACCTTCTCTCTTCCTCTCTCTCTCTCTCTCTCTCTCTCTCTCTCTCTCTCTCTCTCTCTCTCTCTCTCTCTCTCTCTCTCTCTCTCTCTCTCTCTCTCTCTCTCTCTCTCTCTCTCTCTCTCTCATCGTGTCTTTCTCTCTCCCTCTCTCTTCTCTCTTTTTTTCTCTTTGTCTTTCTCTATCTCTTTTCTTTTTCTCTTTTTCTCTCTTTTCTCTTCTCTCTTTCTCTCTCTCTCTCTCTCTCTTTCTCTTCTCCCTCATTCTCTTCTCCCTCATTCTCCTCCCCCTCATTCTCTTCTCCCTCATTATCTTCTCTCTTTTTCTCTTACTCCCTTTCTCTTCTCTCTCTCCCTTTCTCTTCTCCCTCTCTCTCTCTCTCTCTCTCTCTCTCTCTCTCTCTCTCTCTCTCTCTCTCTCTCTCTCTCTCTCCATCCCTCTCTCCTCAATGGAGAAAAAATCTAAAATAAAAATGGTTACGGTCGAAGAGTGAAAGAAAGAAAAAAATTAAAATTTGCTAGTCGAGTGGTCTTGTCGAGCGCGACATGAGGACCCTTCATCAAGGTCCCTGTACTTACCGAGGCCACATGACGTCACTCGGCGCGTGAGCTGACACTGTATACGTGGACTTAGAGACCCACATAACAAAGTATCACGCAGAAGTCCTCTTTGCAAGAGGAACATCTCTTCCGTGTTCTCGTGAACATGGAAGAACATCATGGTAATGGTTATTGTTGTTGGTGTGTGTGTAATAACAGGCAAGCCTTTGGGTACTTTTTATCAATGTTGGCGTTTTTATTTATTTATTTTATCTTATTTTATCATTATCTTTTTATGAGGCGGTCTCCGGTCCTGAACGAGGTTGCAGACGATCCAGACCCCATTCCGTCTGGAAATACACAAACGAAAATATGTATTCCTTCCCTCAAAACCTTAAAAAAAATAATAATAATAAAAAAAATGATAAATAGACAAAATAAGACTGGATTTAAAATGCCAACGACTCGACACTTTCCTTTCGGTAAATCTCTTCTCCAAATTTTGTTTCCTTTAGCACCGGACGATTTTATTCATCTGAAGACAGATTGAAAACATGAAGTCTTCAATAAACAATCTACCCCATCCCTTCTTTCTGAATAATATTGTCTGAAGATTCACTCAACGTCGAGTCTTTACCTCCTTTACCTTACCTTCCAAATGCCTCTCGACCTTTCTGTTGACATTGTCTACTTTGACATAACTCTCTCTTCCTTCCTTTAACAATGGAAGGCTGTAGAACACTCTTGCTCCTTCTCCTCCCACCTACCTACTTCCTCTCCCCCTACCCCCTGCCCCTCCCCCTTCCCCCATCCCCCCTCTTCTCGCCTCTCGCCCTCTCGATACCTTTTCTTCCGCCGATGTCACGGACTCTTTGGAAAAAGAGAATCTTAGGCTGTCATCCTTTCTTCGACAACGGCTCTCGACTTCGAACTGGAGAATCTTTTCTTCCTTCTTTACTTTCCAGAACGGCCCTATTCTGTTGTTCTCTTTCTCTCTCTCTCTCTCTCTCTCTCTCTCTCTCTCTCTCTCTCTCTCTCTCTCTCTCTCTCTCTCTCTCTCTCTCTCTCTCTCTCTCTCTCTCTCTCTCTCTCTCTCTCTCTCTCTCTCTTTCTCTCTCTCTCTCTCTCTCTCTCTTTCTTTCTCTTTGGAATATGTAGAAAAGATTACATAGGAAGAGCATACTGACGGGAGACCTTTTGGCCCATAACTAGGTCGTATGCGAGGAATACGTATTTAAACGAAAAAATTAATAAATAAGAGAACTAATCAATTGGCAAACATTACAGCATATTGCTTAGGTGTTTATCTAAATGAATCGTAAGACTTCGAACCGTACCACATTGAACTGCCTCTGCAAGAAGTTTATTCCATTCGTTGACTACACGATTGGCGAATATGTTTCTACCCACTTCCAAATTAAATCTACGTCCTCACAGCTGGAGACCATTATTTCTCGTGTAGGTTAAGAAGAAATTAATTTTGTTATCCCACCTCTATGGGAACCCATTGTATGGGTTGAGTTTTGCTGCAAAAAACACGTGATTTGATTCAGTAGAAGAAACCTTTCTTTTAGAAAACGGAAGCTTGATGGAGTCAAACCACCAACCCATCAGACAGACAGACGGACAGAAAGACATACAGACATAAACATGATAACTGTTAAGAACAAGTAGACACACTGAAATTGAATGAATTGAATTTGTAGGTAAACAGGCAGACTCACAAACAAATAGACTGAGTATCTGATTTACAGACTGACAAAAGTAGATTGTAAGCTAGATACAGGAAAACAAGTACTCACAAACAGACTGACTAAAATTGTCTGAAATACAGATACAGGCAAGCTGGCTGACTCGAAAATAGATTTACAGGTTGACTGAATAAAATAGACTAAAAGATAGATATAGGCAAACAGACTCATAAACAAATATACTGACTATATGATTTACAGACTTACTGACCAAAATATATTAATAGATATAGGTAAACAGGCAGACTCACAGACAGATAGACTGACTGACTGATTTACTGACTAAAATGGATTGAAAGATAGTTATGGGTAAACGGACAGACTCACAAACAGACAGTCTGACTGACGGATTTACAGACTTAGACTGAAAGATAGACACAGGCAAAGAGAAAGACTCACAAACAGACAGACTGACTAGCTGATTTACTACCTGAAATAAGACTGAAATATAGATATGGGTAAATAGGCAGACTCACAAACAGACACAATGACTAGCTGATTTATTGACTAAGATTGGCTGAAAGATACAGGCAAATAGGCACTCACAAACAGACAGACTGACTAGCTGATTTACAGACTGACTGACTGACTGGCAGACATAACTCCTATGGACGTACACAGATACCTAGAGACAGGGACAAAAACGCCATCAACACTCCTAGAGACGCTTTGGCGCTGCCATAGTTTCTCGTACATGTCCAATTCCCTGTAGGCCATTGGAACATAGTTTCCCAAACCACGAGCACAGTTGGCCATAGTTCGGCGTAGACACTCTTCACAGACTTCACAAACCTACATTACTCGACATTACTCGGATTCTTCAACCTACAGAATGTTGCCGATTGTCAAGACAAACTATAGTCCCCTTTTGGATCACCTTGGTTCGCTTACCCCCGCCCCCAGCCCGCCCTCTGAGGCGTGTGATTGGTCAACGGCGGAAGACGAAGCCGTTCTAACCAATCATGGGGCAAGTGGGAGGAGCCTAAACACGAACTGAACCCAGTGACCTATTCAATACGGTGACGATCATTATATATTTTATTCTGGCGGGCGCTCTATGGTTTTATTCAGTTGAGGGTTGGACCCTTGGGATCTCGATCAGAATGGATCTGTTCACGCCAGGGTCCACTTCTTAATTGGATAGAAGCGCCAGTGTTAGAAACATACATAGGCCCCCCTCCCCCCATTGGGTCACCATATGTAAGGGTTTAAAGACAATGACTTGTTTATTCTTCTTGGATATCATTAATGCATTAACAATATGTATATAAATAACTCTAGTCTATCAACACGTGTAGTAATACAGGTAAACATAAATACAGGTGTGTATGATCTATGAAAACATATGTAATGTATATGCAATGAAAATATATTTACACACAGGCACATGCACACACACACACACACACATGAGCGTGCATGTACGCACACAGACGCACACACATTCGCACGTTATGAAACATACACATCTCCCCATTCCCGCAAATGAAACCGACGAGAACAAACTGGAATATGCAAATCTACAAGGTCTACTCATGCATTATGAGAGTACATTACATCCAGCCGACATAGGGTAGTACAGCAGGATACACACATCTCGTCCATAGTACTAGTGAATGTAATATCAGCACCAACGGCGCTCCCAATTTAGTGGGACCACATTAATGAAATAATAATTTTGGCCAGGCGGCTGTTGTACGCCACGCTGGTCTGAATTGATATGTCAGGATAAAGCCATAATACAAACCAAACACCGGCCGAAGAATTCCGAGCATTCTAAGATTGCATTTACATCTAAAACCATGTTTGTATATATATACGCGTTTATCTATCGATTTATATAATTATTTCTTTATTTGATTATTTATCTGCGTGTCCATTTGTTTATTCCTATATATTCATTTGTTTTGTATGCGCATTTATTTGTCTAGTCTATGCGTTTATGTGTTTACTTTATTTGAATATTCATCTACGAGTCCATTCGTTTATCTTCATACAATCATTTGTTCATTTAATGTTTGTTTAATTATGATGAGATACGGAAGGATTAATGATGGCGTCAGGTTTAATATGGTTATGAAAGGGAATAAGATGGAGCAGCCTTTCTCAACCAGGGTTGCCCGGAACACTAAGGTTCCGCAAAAGGTCCCCTGAGGTTCCGCGAGAACAAGTGAGATAAGCTAATGCACTTTTGATTTTTTATTTCATTTAATATACATAATATAATTAAACACGCACGACATATTCTTGGTTATTGTAATAATGTAATATAGACATCATCCTATCTAACCTATTATTACGATGAAAATAAAATGAGAAAGATATGGTATATGTGTTTTTTTTTTTTTTTTTTTTTTTGCATGTGGCAATGAACAGAAGGAAGCTTATAAAGGCGACTTGTAGAATGAAGGTAGTAAAGAGATATCTAGGCAGGACGAAACGTGTGATAAGAAATGTATATATATGGATGAACAGAAAGAAAATTATTTTATAAAGGAGCGATTATTCCCACAGTGATTAATAAAGCAGAGACCTGTAATGAAAGGAAGGCATAGTAATAACCAATGTTTATGCGTTGAAGTGTTTGGGTAATATATGTTAGGTGATACAAGACTGTTTAGAGTGAGAAATGTGAGAGTGAGACGGAGAATGAATGGTCTAGGGAAGGGATCTCCCGAGAAAGATAAATCGGAGCCCACTGAGGTGGTTTGGGCATATGAAAAGAATGGATGAGGAAAATATACACAAAGAGGCTGTGAAAAGAGGAATTAGGTAGTGAGCTCAAGGGAAGAGTTGAGGATAATGTCGATGGATGGATGGAGGAAATGGGACTCTGGGCTTAAGGGGAGTGTCTGTCGAGCAGAGAAGAGAGAGTAAGTAAATGTAGTAAGAGATAATGAATACTTAAAGGGATGATACGACCATCGTTTTGAAGATTATGTGTGTGTTTGTGTGTGTGTGTGTGTGTGTGTGTGTGTGTGTGTGTGTGTGTGTGTGTGTGTGTGTGTGTGTGTGTGTGTGTGTGTGTGTGTGTGTGTGTGTGTGTGTGTGTGTGTGTGTGTGTGTGTGTGTGTGTGTATGTGTGTGTGTGTGTGTGTGTGTGTCTGTTTAAGGTCAAGGCATTACCCATTAAAACCGGCTCTATACGATCTCTACTTTCGTATCCCCATGTGTAGTAGATGCTGTTCACAAGTCCGGCACGTGTTCCAAGACCATGGTAAATCTAACACACACAAATACACACTCAACACACAACAAACACACACACACACACACACACACGCAAGCGACTCGGTGGTGTAGTTGGTAGAGCGCTGAACTGCCACCATAGTGGCCCGCAATTCTTGGTTCGAATCCTGCCCAGGGCCGAAATTATTTCGGTACCGCTGCGCTTCGGGTCGTTACTCTGACTCTCGTGGGCGGGGAGTTGGGTGTGTGTGTGTGTGCAAGGTCATAGCATTACCCATAGATCGGACCTACGAGCTCTGAGCTCTCTTCCAGGAGGGAAATAGCTGTCGATCACGAGTCCAACACGTGATCCAAAGACCAAGTGAACACACACACACACACACACACACACCCGGAATCGTAATCACTCTAAGGTTTGTTCATGTAGGAACTTCTTCAGAGAGTGTACAGAAAACTGTGATAGAAACTTAAACACCAAACTCAGTTATATATATATATATATATATATATATATATATATATATATATATATATATATGTATATATATGTATATATATATATATATATATATATATATATATATGCACTACCTGAAGGTAGTAGTGTACATGATAGCAAAACCTGCAACAAACTTGAAACAAATTTGATCATGTTTTCGAGGTCCCAATCTTATTCTTTTTCTGAAAATTCTCCGTGACCCCAGAGACCTCAGGTCTATTGAGTCTAGACTTCGCAAGGAGGAGATCGGGAGAAGAAGAAGAAGAAGAAGAAGAAGAAGAAGAAGAAGAAGAAGAAGAAGAAGAAGAAGAAGAAGAAGAAGAAGAAGAAGAAGAAGAAGAAGAAGAAGAAGAAGAAGAAGAAGAAGAAGAAGAAGAAGAAGAAGAAGAAGAAGAAGAAAAGAAGAAGAAGAAGAAGAAGAAGAAGAAGAAGAAGAAGAAGAAGAAGAAGAAGAAGAAGAAGAAGAAGAAGAAGAAGAAGAAGAAGAAGAAGAAGAAGAAGAAGAAGAAGAAGAAGAAGAAGAAGAAGAAGAAGAAGAAGAAGAAGAAGAAGAAATCTTGAACCCAAAACCAATCCCAACAAGAAAGAAAAAACTCGAACCAGATATCATTCTCGTATTTCCTTTTCATTTGTTCTCTTTTATTTATATCTATTGTTGTGTTTGTTATATTTATGTTATTGTATCTGTTGCTATATCTCATTATTTGTTTTTTATTTGTCGTTCAGACTAATCATGTGTCTGCTTTCGTGTATGCAATCTCTCTCTCCCTGTCGCTTTCTCTCTCTCTCTCTCTCTCTCTCTCTCTCTCTCTCTCTCTCTCTCTCTCTCTCTCTCTCTCTCTCTCTATTTCTCTCTCTTCTCTCTCTCTTCTTTCTCTCTTCTCTTTCTCTTTTCTCTTTCTCTCTCTCTCTCTCTCTCTCTCTCTCTCTCTCTCTCTCTCTCTCTCTCTCTCTCTCTCTCTCTCTCTCTCTATCTCTATCTATCTATCTCCTCTCTCCCTCCCTTCCTCCCTCCCTCGCTCTCTCTTTTTCTATCTCTTTCTTTAGAAGTTAAAAGAACCTTTGCACAGAATCATTATTTTTCAAACTAACAATAAAAGTCCAAAAGGAGAAGATCATTACCATTCATGGGATACAGCGGTCAACCTGTAAAAGCCTAATAACGTTATGTCTTTCCAACGCAAAGACTCATACAAATACACTATAAATGTACTCCATAAATCCTCCTACTTTTCATGTTCTATATATCCATATGTAAATGTAATATCTACGTGTAGTAGTGCATTACAGTATGAATGCCTCGGGCATGTAATATTTTGGAGCGAAAAGGTAATCATGGGCTCCCTAAAGGTGATGTTGCTGAATTGCACAGCTAATGTAACACAATAGGACATCACTCAAAGAATGGCGCTATACCGACCATAACTCGAGTCTGCCTCCTAGAAGCAAAAGAAAAACACGGGTATTCTGAGCTGGATCACCATTATATAAATAAGTATATATATGTGTATATATATATATATATATATATATATGTATATATATATATATATATATATATATATATATATATATATATATATATGTACGGATCTCACTTCACTATTGGGTTCTTCCTCCAAAAGTTCAGGATCTGAAATCCTATAAGCTCTAAGGTATATAGAAATGAAGACAGATTTCTTAGCATTACAATGATGATTGGAACAGTAATGAACATACGACAGAATGCTGGTAGGCTTTTCTATATACCTTAGTTTTAATGTTATCATTATCCCTAATTTTGAAGGAAAAACTGAACATACAAAACTTTGGTAGGCAAATGAAATACCCCAGTAGCATTCTTATCCAATGTCATCTGTCACCTAAGAAGTTTTTCAGTGAACCAAACAACAAAACAGAAAATTCAGGCAAACATAAAGACCCTTGTGTTACTGTATCATGAAAAATTTATTAATGTAATTCCCATTCTTAAAAACAAATAATGTTCAAGTTACGTTTCACTATGATCACACAGTTAAAAAAAAAATCATTAGAAACAGTTCCTCCAGCAATTCAGGTGTGTTTTACAAGGTTCCTTGTAAAAACTGTGACATATTCTGCATCGGTCATTAATGGAAAGAAATTAAAACCCGGATCACCTTAACACAAATACATCGTTAAGACAGTACAGTCGACCAATGGTCTTTTTCAACACAAAGCCATTCACAACCATCACATTGATTGAGAGGGTTCCAAAATTTGAGTAAAAACTAAATATTTCTTTGAAATGTAATTAAATCCGGTCTTAATTCTGGTACATATGACAAAAATACGAACTGAGTTTTTGGTCATTTTAGATATGACAAATTGATCCCAGAATTAGTCATGAGAAGATTCACCCCAGATTGATCGTCTGAGGAAACGAAGCTCGGGTGGGAGAGGTGGAGGCCTCCGACTTTCTTGGCTACAGATTTCCACATCTCTTGTTCTTGTGTTGATGTTTGTATAATAAGTTCTTGTAATCTCTATTTTCTGTACTTTGAAGATGTAATACACGAAAGATGTTATCGCATACTGTTTAATTTTTCCCTGTGGTACTTCTTGCATATATATATATATATATATATATATATATACATATATATATATATATATATATATATATGTGTGTGTGTGTGTGTGTGTGTGTGTGTGTGTGTGTGTGTGTGTGTGTGTGTGTGTGTGTGTGTGTGTGTGTGTGCGTGTGTGTGCATATACATATATTGACTGCTGAAACATTCTTTAACAGAATGACACAAATGGGAGTAGGAAACACAGGAGTCTTAGTCATAGTTTATTCCTGACTAGCTTAGCAGATATGCTTTTTTCTAAGGAACAGGATAAGCTCTGGGTAGTTATGCAAAATAGAAACATCACTACCTTAAAGTGATAGCTAATTGTACATTTATTATTTTCTTAAATGTATTTCCCATGTCTTGCTATGGGCTTATGTTTCTTTGAAAGGAGGTTTATGACAATTAGCCATCACTTTCAATGTAGTATGTATAAGAAGAAATATCCTGCCCATATATACTATTAATATATATATACCGGTATATCATATATATATATATATATATATATATATATATATATATATATATATATATATATATATATATATATATATATATATATATATATATATATATATATATATATATATATATGTATTGCTCGTAGTTATAGATATATTCGACAATTAAGATCAGGTATTTATTTAATCCCGAATAGGGACTACAGTCCCGCGTGATATATATCAGATGAAATTACATTCCAGTTATGCATTGATTGGAAACCGACTTTGATTGAACTGTTGAATCATATCTATTGCAACATCCATAGAAACGCTGGCATTGATATCTACGGTACAAAGAAAATATATAGTTTATAGAATTACTTAATTACGCGAAACAATAACCCGTGGATGTTATTCGTGTGGTTTACCGGTGTAATAAGAGGAGGATAAACGTAGGTAATGTAGTTGATAACGATCGTTTTCCTTTGAATTGTATTCCTTTGAAGAACGGTAAAAACGACGTTTCCGTTAATTTCAACTTTCAATATGGAGTTCTCGTGAATAGTTATTGTGAAAATAGCATCCACATGAAGGATAAACTTGGGGATATTATTTGGTGTAAATAACCAACGAAGGGGCTACGACTCCCAATACTGGTTCTGAAGAGGCAGAGGTATCCAATACACCCTTAGTGGTGCTACTGAAGCCAGTTAGTGATGTTAGTAAATGTGTTCTTATTGGTGTTATTAAGGTCACTTCTAATGGCGTTATATTATCTTCACCTACACGTGCATCCACTGAATTATCTACACCATTTCCACCATCATTAAAAAGCAGATCATTTGTACCTTGACATTAAAGTCTCTGAGAACACGACCTATGCCAGACATGTTATCTAAGTCACTTCTAATGGCGTTATATTATCTTCACCTACACGTGCATCCACTGAATTATCTACACCATTTCCACCATCATTGAAAAGCAGATCATTTGTGTCTTGACATTAAAGTCTCTGAGGACACGAGATATAACAGACATCATAATGACATCTACAGATGGAACAATTCAGATCTGAAATCAAAAGTGACATTTTAACCTAAAGAAAGTGAACTTGTATGTACTTGGAAATAATGAAAACATAGTGATACTGACGATTTTTTTTTACATGAGATTTAGATCATCTTGGAACATTCGAAGGTAGTAGACAAGAACTGGTTTATCAACTGAGTGGTTAACAAATGGAATAGACTTAGTAACCACGTAGTGAGCGCTGAAATAATTGATTATCTCAAGAGAAGATTAGATGAGTTTATGGATAGGTATGACGAGTAATAATGGACATGGAACTGCCTAGTGTAGGCCTTGTGGTCTCTTGTAGTCCCCTCCATTCTTATGTTCTTATGTTGTCAATCTTATAACTCCAAATCGGTTTTGTTTTAACACCAATAGCACTTGTCATTTCTCTGTTGGAAGCGTTTATACCACCAAGCAATGTTCAATTTCCAACACCTAGAGTGATGAGGTTGGAGGTTGGAGGTTGTTGTTGTTGTCGTTGTTTTGTTGTTGTCGTTGTTGGTGGTGGTGGTGGTTGTGGTGGTGTTTTTGTTGTTGTGGTGGTGTTTTTGTTCTTGTGGTGGTGTTTTTGTTGTCGTTGTCGTTGTTGTTGTTGTCGTTGTTGTTGTTGTTGCTGTCGTTGTTTTGTTGCTGTTGGTGGTGGTGGTGGTGGTGGTGGTGGTGGTGGTGGTGGTGGTGGTGGTGGTGGTGGTGGTGGTGGTGGTGGTGGTTGTGGTGGTGTTTTTGTTGTTGTCGTTGTTGTCGTTGTCGTTCTCGTTGTCGTTGTTGTTGTTGTTGCTGTTTCGGTTGTTGTTGATGATGATGTTCCCGTTGTCGTTGTTGTTGTCGTTGTTGCCGTTGTTGTTGTTGTTGTTGTTGTTGTTGTTGTTGTTGTTGTTGTTGTTGTTGTTGTTGTTGTTGTTGTTGTTGTTGTTGTTGTTGTTGTTGTTGTTGTTGTTGTGATGATGATATTCCCGTTGTTGTTGTTGTTGCTGCTGCTGCTGCTGCTGCTGCTGCTTCTTCTTCTTATCGGTGATTCTATCCTTACAAACAATCTCGCGTTTCTTTCGTACGTTGTATCAAATTAAACATGGTGGTTTATTTCCTCAATAGTAAGACGGGCGGTGACGAGAATCAAGTACACGATAATATTATTAAATACATTAACCAAGCCACAAAGGAACCAATAATTATAAATAATTATTGGATTCGACTTTCTCCGACTCAAAGGTCATGTCCCCATATTAGCTGGCTAAGACTTTTGTGTCCTTACACAGATCTCATTAGAAAGCATTTGTGAACCGTTTTCTGTGATGTAAGTGTTGGACTGATTCTGTATCAAGTGAGCAGTAACCAGTTGGTCGCCTACCAGTCGCAGGTAGTCCTTGAAAGTCGCTGGTAGTCGGTATTAAGATAGATAAATAGATAGATCGATAGATATATAGATATATATATATATATTACAACACACACTGAATAGTCCCCAGTACATAGATTTTCATCTTATCAACCACATTAACTTTTTCCATTTCAATTCCTTGCATAGGTTTTGTGTCGCCGACCGATCGCTTCTTGATTTTCGGTCGAAGGTGGTCGGAAACAGGTCGTAAGCTTGGTGTGACTAGAGCTTTAGAAACACATCTGAATTTGATCAAGAGAGATCTTAGCCCAGACCTGACACCAAATGTCATCCTCTCGGGGCCGCACCTCTTGATAAAAGAGAAGAGATAGAGGGATTTTGAAAATAGACAGCTCCGTTGTACATCCCTCTATATCTTGGATGACCACCACAACCAGGTGGACATTTGTCCCTAAAAAATCATGGGAGTATGACATTTGAAGTGACGAGGATGAAATTTAAAATAATTAAATAATTTTGTTCCAAGATTGACCCGTTGACCAACATACAGAAAACGTCTAAGGAATCCATGACTGAAGCCGGCTTAAAAAAAAAAAAAAAAAAAAAAAATCCTCACCTCTTTCCGGAGGTGCAACCCCGAGAGGCTGACATTTGCTCCCTGGACTGGACCCATCATCTCTATCGGTTTCAACGAATTAACAAATGGAATAGAATTAATAACAATGTATTGAGTACTGAAGCCATTGGTCATTTTAAGAGAAGATGATGCAACTTTATGGATAGGAACGACAGGTGGTAAGGGATATGGAACTGCCTAGTGTAGGCCTTATGGTCTCTTGTAATCTCCTCCATTCATATGTTTTTAATTATATTCCTACTCCTTTTTCCATAAGGGGAGCCATCGAACAAAGACTTCTGATGATGCAACCTACTTATCATGCAAAGGGACACACCACGTTTAATAAGGAACGAATAGATGATCTAGCTAAAGCATATCTAGAAGCAAGAACTAGGGTTCTACAATACTATATGATGTATAGACTTCATCATGAGTGACATTTTGGTCTCTAAGCATCGAGGCAATCTAGATATCAAGCGTGTGGTCATTCGGATATAGAAACATGTTTATAAACTTGTGATTTCGAAAATGGAATATGTCATTTCTCAAAGCGTGAATCCGTTATATTACATAAAGACAATACACGCGTAGATACCTTTCGATATATCAATATATAAAATTGTTTTCTATTTTCAGAATTGTATAAAATAGTAAAAATGTAACCAAACGCATATAATATTTGATAAAGTGCTAAGAGCATTTTGAAAACGTAAATCTTAATCAACTGAAAAGAATGATAGTGTTCATCTTTTTTTTTCTAAGAATATTAGGTCGATAATAATTTAGGACATTAGTTTTATTGTAAAATAAGACAGATGGTAAAGATACACATGAGGAGGTGAATAGAAAGAGAATTTTTCAATTCGTTCTTTTTTATTATCGTTACGACGTGTATCGTTTCTATTACGTTATTGATCTCAGCATTCTGAATCCTGGTAAGATTTCCAAATTATTTCAATAATTCCTTAACATTTCGCACGAATGTTTGTGAGCATTTCTGAATGGGTCAAATTCTCCTTTATTCATAGTCGTTACATCTGCGCTGTTAATCTCCAACGAATATGCTTTAGACCAATTCCTGTTATATTACTTGTTGTTTTGACGATAGCCTCGCTGCCTCGTCGGGTTTTAATCGATCCATTTTTGAGGAATTATTGCGTTGTTCTGCCGCGTCTATTTGTAGTTTCGAGTGTACTCGTTTATCCAAGGCTTGGAAGTCCATTGCATATTTCCAGAGAGGCATTATCTGTTGGTCTACTATCGCAGTATCGTGTCCTTCCGTATTCATGATATTAATTTTGGATTTTGACATTTTAGCTTATCCGATGTGGTTGTCTGTTAATGTCAAAGGAAAAGAGAGAGAGAGAGAGGGGGGGGGGAGACGGAGAGTGTGTGTGTGTGTGTGTGTGTGTGTGTGTGTGTGTGTGTGTGTGTGTGTGTGTGTGTGTGTGTGTGTGTGTGTGTGTGTGTGTGTGTGTGTGTGTGTGTGTGCTCACGCGCGCGTATATGGAGGAGGAAGAGAAAAGGAGGATCGAAATTTCTCATATTTTGTGTAATATAAGTTCTTCTTTATTGAACGAAATCGATTATTAGTTCCTTCCAACGGACTCGCTTTGCCTCTGTTTCACGCTAAACCCGAGCTATGTCATCCACGAGGCGCTGACAAGGGATAGGAGGTAAATGGATTTTAATGTGTATGAAGTAGATACGTGCTTTGACTCAGCTATCGCTTTGATAAAGGGGAAAGAACTTTTAGTTTATTAATTACTTATATAGCTCTCATGACTCGAAATAAGGGTCGGAAGGGGCGACATTAACAATCTCCATGTACAGAAAACGGTGTTCAGATTCAACCCAATATATTCTAAGTGGAATACTCTAATATACATAAAGAGCAACGCCCAATTTGCACGTACAGTTTTAATTAACAGGTTTAATTGAATAGGCGGGCTTGAATGATGGGAATGAAAATGTGATAAATTGACAATCATGCACGGAATGTCAAAAATGATCATGCTATGAAAAAAGGTTAATCATGCACTTGAATTTGCTATTCAGGCACAAGTTAAAACTCACCTTTGTAATTGACTGGAGTAGTATATGATGAATAAAATCGCTTGACGGCAGGTGGAGGAAGAGGAAAAGGACCACCTAATAGGAAAGGGGTGAATGAACACAAAATATAATGTGCAAGAGTATTGATAAAAGGGTTTAAAAATTCACCTTACGAAGACAGGATTAAGCTCCTTAACTTACACCCTCTGGAAAGACGAAGAGTTTAAGGTGGTCTAATAGAAGTATTCAAACGGGGCAAGGGCATGATGAAGACAAGGTCATCATATCAAGACACCAGGACTCGTAGTAATGGATTTAGATCTGACAATTTTAGCTTTAAGAAGTAAATAGGCAAGAAATGGTTTTCCAAGTGAGTGGTTAACGAATGGAAGAAATTTAGTAACTATTTCATGAGCCCCCAAAAAAATTTTTTTTTTTTTCTTTTTTTTTTTGAGGAGAAATAAAAAAAATCTGGATATGGAAGACAAGTGGTAAGGTACACAGAACTGTCTAGTGTAGGCCTTATGGCCTCTTGCATCTCATTCATTCTTATATTCTTATATAACTTCTTTGATGTTGTGTGTGTGTCAACTACAATTAAATAGTGTCACATGATCTCATGAAAAGGATGTATGTGTGTGTGTGTGTGTGTGTGTGTGTGTGTGTGTGTGTGTGTGTGTGTGTGTGTGTGTGTGTGTGTGTGTGTGCGCGCGCACATGCACGTGTGTCTTTTTATGGACGAAAATGTCAGAGGTTGTCTTTCATATACATACGGCCATGTTTTTGTTTTTGTTTTTATTTTTTTCTTCCTTTTTACAAACGAGCTACCAGCTCTCCAAAACCAACTTTTCATTTAAGCTCCAAAATAATCTTCGCAAAATAACTACACCGGGGGATTTTGTATTTCAGTTGGGAGTATGTTCGTACATTCTAAATCCTTTTCGTTCGACTGAATTCCTACCATACATTGTACCATTCCAGAAAAGCCAACTTCAGCTTTTTTTTTTTTCCAAAATGCCTGGAACGTTTCCCATTTATCTACATCCACCTTTTCCTCTCTTTTTGTTTCATTCGGCCATTAATAAACAACAAGGTATTTACATCTCATATCGTCTACTGATAATGAAAATAAAATTCTATATTTTGGACATAAACATGAACATAAGAAGATAACACTGAAGGAGACGGTTAAAGACCATAAGGACTATACTTGACAGTTCCATGTCCTAATTTTTACACATACTCATAAAGTTATCTAGTCTTCTCATAAAACAACCAATTGTTTCAGCACTTACTAAGTCTATTCCATTCGTTAACCACTTTGTTGGTGGGCCAGTTCTCGTGTATTTCCTTCTTAAATCTAAATTTGTCCAGGTGCTCAGATGAGAGGGAGGGTGGAGGGGTGTGGAGTGTATTCAGGGATGGAATGGGTGGGAATGATTTTGTGCCTTTTTCTTTTTGGCTACCCCCCTTGTAAGGGGGAAGAAGCCTTGGTATATGTATGTATGTATGTACTATGAGTCTTACCTTGCCTATATCACCCTTTTTAAAAACTTGACGTTTTCTTGTTTATTGTATGTTTATATTGATATGAATAGAATTCCATGACATCTAATCTAAATCGTCTGACGACATCCAAAATAAATGTTAAAAATCTTGAACAGTTACATCAAGGACAACCTTTCAACCACCTGACGCCATTTGGATATTCACAAAACACATAAGCATCAACTTAGATGGCCTAATTTCTTTCTCGTCAACCACTTAATTTACCCCTTAAAGTTTACACGTCATTATTATGACGCATTTATTACCATATCAAGTTATAATGTTTAAAAAAAGACCGTAGATTTATCGAATTTCGAGTCCATTTGTATTAGCTACAGCGTGTTCGAACCACCAATCCCGTGGGTCCGATGTTACCAACCCCAGGCCATGCTGATCCTCTCCCTGACATACTTCATCAATGATGTTAAAGAATAGATAAACAAAAATCCTCTTCTCTTTCTTATGGATAAATGGAATTTTAGAGCCTCATGGTGCGATTAGACGTGGCCTAATTTACCAAAAGATTGATAGCTTCTTCAGTTTTATACAGCATAATGATTCTATTTACCATATTCTTCTTTGATATAAAAATAAATTAATTAAACGTCTTTTCACTTCCTTATGAACATTATATACATATATATATATATATATATATATATATATATATATATATATATATATATGTAGAGTGTAAGTTTAACTTCTACATTTAAGTGGCAAAGTAAAGTCTGGTGGTTGTTGGTTTTAATGTGCCAGACAGCTCTCTGGCCTACAAATACAAGGTAAGTTCTGTTCAACGCTCGTAGGGTTGCATGAAACGTTTTCTACATACATATTTATACTGTTGCCAAAATATGGATATATAAAAGGTTGATCGCGTCAGATTGAGTGACTCAACGAGAGGCGCCGGATTAGTTCGCTGATTCTATTGTATGTCGAGAACGTGAGATCCTTTGACCCGCACCGCTTCATTTGTTTGTTTGGAAGGTGCGAGGTCTGTTCTGTGCAGGTGTTAAGGCGTCGGCTGGACACTCAGTGGTTCTGGTCACTGCTCAGGTATGGATACGATAGTGGTGCCCCTCGGGACGTCGGAGTACCCTTTCGTAGCATATGTGTGCGTACGCGCGTGTGCACGCTAGGCATCATTTATTGATGACACCTTTTAGGACACGCTGGCAGTCTTGATTGGAATGTTCATTGTTAACTAGAACTTGAGTGGCCCTGATTATTTCTACTTGGGTGGAGGTCCAGCGTGAGCAGTGGGTGAGTGACCTACTAAAGAAGGTACTAATGATACTGAACAGAATTATCCATCGGAACATAAAACCCAAACGTGAGAATGACAAATTTCGTCTTTCCGTATGTTACCACAACCAAAAAAACAGCTATACTTTTAATTAGAAATAACACTTCTCCTCGCCCCGAAGGTCCTGCTTGCACTAACGTAGTATACAAATTTTCCAGCCCCGTAGAGGACTGTACGCCTCTCGACTGCTACGTTAGCCAAACGAGAACGACATTGTTGAGAAGAATGTCTTCCCACTTGTCAAGTGGAGGCCCCAAACTTCGCCTTCTAGAAACACACAACACACAAATCACTAGAAAACTTTTAGAAGACAACACCGTCATTCTCGCTAAAAAATCAGAAAGGTCTAGATTTTCTTTCTAGAAGCACTTATCATAAGAGACTTACAACCAACTATCAACACACAAGTGGAAGCCCCTACCATACTCCCCAGCATGAAGCCCCTCCTTAGAACTTGTAGCCCTCTCAACAACAACACACCTTCCAATCACACCGACACCCAAGTCCCTCTCCGGCGTTCCGCCAGAGTCATAGAGAGGACATTGGTCCTCAACTGACACTTGGGCAGCGCTGGACCTCTGAACTCCAACGGACACTTGCCCCATAGTGACAAAGTCCCCCGTCATCTCACACTCGTAATGTGACCCCTCCCCGCGCCTTATGTTGTGACCTCACCCAGAGCTTCCTCTCTATGTATATTATGGCTTGTACTCTCTGTTTCAGTTACATCGAAAATGCTAACTGCATTTAGCAGAACTCAACAATAGCTCCTAATGTCTACTGAAAAATTATTATTCCGTCTGTCTTGTGACCAGAAATCTACGTTCAGAAGACTTGAAATACTCAAGAAGCCTTGTAGCGCCAAATGCGGAGTTGTTAACATATATATATATATATATATATATGTGTGTGTGTGTGTGTGTGTGTGTGTGTGTGTGTGTGTGTGTGTGTGTGTGTGTGTGTGTGTGTGTGTGTGTGTGTGTGTGTGTGTGTGTGTGTGTGTGTGTGTGTGTGTGTGTGTGTGTGTGTGTGTGTGTGCATGTGTGTGCGTGTATGTATATATGTATATATACGGCATTGAATCCTTCATAGGTATTGCAAGCGACATGTGCATCAAATCTGTCCATCACTGTTTCTTTGATTCGCTGCCTCGCTGTCGTTCCTCTCCCACGCATTCACCACTGGCATCCACTTCTTTCGGATTTGTCAACAAACATCGTATCAGGTCTGTTCGCGTAGGCAGAGAGTTTTTCTTCCACCGAGAACCTCCTGTGTGGGTAGGTCTCGATAAAAGCGAAGCTAAAGAGATGGAAGGCTTTACCGTTGTGTATGGGGAGTGGGTGTGTGAGGAGGGAAAAAGAAATAGACAGGCAGAGAGAAAAAGAAATAGACAGGTAGAGAGAAAAAGAAATAGACAGGCAGAGAGGAAAAGAAATAGACAGACAGACAGAGACAAAAAAAATAGACAGATAGAGAGAAAAAGAAATAGACAGGCAGAGAGAAAAAGATATAGACAGACAGACAATGAGAAAAAGAAATAGACAGGCAGCCAGAGAGAGACTAAGAAGGAAAGATAGAGACAGACAGGCAGAGAGAGTGGGATAGAGTGGGAGATATAGAAATATACAGACAGGCACAGAGAGGGAGATAGAGTAGGAGAGAGAGAAATATACAGACAGACAGAGAAAGACTAAAAAGGAAAGATAGAGACAGACAGGTAGACAGGCAGAGAGAGGGAGATAGATAGAGAGTGAAAGAGGAAGGTAGATAGGGATGTAAAGATGGAAACAGACATACAGTGAAGCTGACAAAGGAGTGGAGACAAGGAGAGAAAGAGAGAGGGGATGTGTGTAGAGTCACACAGAGAGTGGAAAAGAGAAAAGAACGTCAGGAGTGGAGAGACTTTTTAAGGATTGAGAAGATTTCACAAGCGTTCCGTGATCCATCGTAGTAAGTAAGTAATGTGGACACTATCCGTACCCTTACTAAACAGACTCAAACACGGCTTTTGGAAAAGTCTACGGAAACACCCCGTAACGTTTCACAAAGAAAGTAAAGTTATATGCTTTGCCTGGAAGAAATCTGGAATATAAGAATATTCTCTCGTTGGATAGATGCACCGACTACAGAAATGTTGAAAAATATCGTGAGTGTAAACCTATTGGATAAAGTAGTTAAGCAATATTCTATACTGATATGTCTGTTACTGTCCTTTCAACTGGACTCGGCTTCTGATTTTAATTGCAATATTCTTTTTGGCACACACAAACACACACACACAC
>NC_134793.1:15501543-15509043 GCF_046742065.1 Oratosquilla oratoria | reverse complement strand
AAAATCAGAAAAAATTAAGAGCGAAGAGGAGAATGGTGGTTATGTTGAAGAATAGGAAGAGGAAGGATGAAGGGGAGGAGAAAGAGTAGGAGGAAGAGGAGGAAGAGGAGTAAGAAGAGGAGGAGGAGGAAGAGGAGGAGGAAGAGGAGGAGGAGGAGGAAGAGGAGGAGGAAGAGGAGGAAGAGGAGGAGGAAGAGGAGGAGGAAGAGGAGGAGGAAGAGGAGGAGTAAGAAGAGGAGGAGGAAGAGGAGGAGGAAGAGGAGGAGGAAGAAGAGGGGACACAAAAGGAAGCGCGTCTGATGTACAGAAGAATTTAGAGTCGTGGGGAGTTTCATCTTTGTGCGATGTGGCGCTCCAAAACAAAATTATTCTTTTGAGTCCCTCCGTGACCACATGCATCATCTCGTGAAAGAAAGGCCATGGGCAAGGGTTCTGTCTTTTCGAGTTTTATATTTCTCTATGGCGGATCTTTTTTTTTCCATTGTTCTCGCCTTCCTTCTGTTATTTTCTGTTTTATTCTTATTTATTTAATTTTGTGTATATATATATATATATATATATATATGTATATATATATATATATATATATATATATATTATATATGTATGTATATATATATATGGAAATTAGCCCCACCGCAAGGACTCGAACCTCTGCCTTAGCGACTGCTTATTACGAAGCAGAGACGATAGCCCTGAGCCATGCCAGACCCTACAAAAGGAATGATCTGGACTACTATCTGGTTGTTCCCCGAGGGCACTAGGTTTAGCTCAGTCTCTATTCTAATTTCATCGAGTCTTTATTATAGCGAACTATCCGACAAGTTGTCTGTCATTGTGGCAAATGGAAAGTAGCTCAATCGTCTCTGCTTCATAATAAGCTGTCCTTGCGGTGGAGCTAATTTCCATTTGTCACCATTTCTTATTAAATAACACAGCAAAATGAGCATTAGTTATCTTCTTATTGATACTTTCTATTCTTCTAATCACTTTTCTCTATGAAGAAGGGGGAGGGTATTCAATACTTTCAAACAAGTCTATAGTTGGGTATGAAAACTAACATTTTACGACGTTTCGCCTATGCATTAGACATCTAGTATTTTATTCAGACAAGCTACATACTAATATACTATAAAGATTGATACACTGGGGGAGATCTAGCGACTATGACACGTCATCCTTGCCAGCCCGCTACTCGTGACCCATACAACTCTAGGGTCCCACACATATTTTGTTAGATGGTAATTAGCGGCATATAATTTCTGATCATCGCTGCCTCCATGCATTTTAGTTTTGTTTTATTATTATTATTGGCAATTATCACTGTGTTCTTGTTTGGTTGTTCTTTTGATATGCTGCTTTTGTGAAATTTTGTCTTGAGAGATTTTATCGCCCCGCTCTGTATGTGGTACGTGAGTCTTTGTGAAAGTGTTTGTGTTGTGTACCCGATATACTCGTCTGTACAAAGCGCACCGTCTTTGTTAAAGTTACAAGTGTGTTTGTACACAGCATTGCTCTGTTTTGATTTATCCTTTTGTAGCCTACTACCAAATTGTTCTTCACAACATTGCTCCGTTTTAATTTATCCGTTTGTAGCCTACTACCAAATTGTTCTTCATGACTAGGGATGATGTTCTGTGGTTCCTGTAATAAATTATCAAATTAAGCTAAATAAATATCCCTCATTAAAACGTGCTACATAGGAAGCAGATGTACAGTAAGAGTTGAAAGGAAAGCGACAGAAAGTTTCTATGTACACAGTGACCTTAGGCAGGGATGTAGGCTGTCACCTTTACTATTTAATCTTGCACTGGAGAAAGCAGTCAGGCAAATTACCAACCATTCAGGGGAAGCTAAGTTATTCAATGGTCAGATAACCCATCTCGCTTACCCCGATAATGTGGATGTAGTGGCTGAGACTGTGGAGGAAATTAACGAGATCTTTACAGTATTCCAGAGAACAGCATAACAGATAGGCCTAAAATGCAATGAGCAGAAAACGTAAATTATGAAACTAAGTAGAAATGGCAATAATACATCAGGAGAAGAGCAAGTTGGATCACTAAATGTGAAGAAAAGGGATAAGTTCAAGTACCTGAGGTCCATTGTCAGTGAGAGAAATGAACTGGATATAGAAATAAACGAACGAATAGCTAAAGGAAACAGATGTTACCATGCCCGGGCATCTATAATGAAGAGTCGGACCATCAGCAGAAGAACTAAGATAAAAACATATATCATTTCAATAAAACCAACAGTCATGCACGGATGTGACACACTGACACTGACAAAAGAAAGGGAGAAGAGACTGGAAATGTTTTAAAACAATATCCTGAGAAGAATCCTCGGCCCAGTACATGATGAAGAAGGAGATGGAGACAAAGACATAACAGGGAAATTAGAGATCATACCGGACAACCGTAGATTCATATTGAAATACGGGGAAGAAGAGCAAGGTGGGCTGGACACTGCGTCCGAATGGAGGCAGACAGACCACCAAGGAAAGTGATGGAAGGAGTACAAGCCAGACAAATATTAGAGAGACCGAAGTACAGATAGATGGATGGAGTGAAAAAGAACGTGGAGAGGGTGGCACCAAGAGAGGACTGGAAAGAATTGGCAGAGAATAGAACCATCTGGAGAGGCATAGTGAAAGCGGTGAAGAGCCGTCCGGCGTAACAACCAACAGAGTAAGAGTGTATATATATGTATATATATATATATATATATATATATATAATATATACATATATACATACATACATACATATATACACACATACATACATACATATCTTTATAAGTACTGATGATTTAACTTTTTTATCTATTTTTTTATTGCTATATTTTTCTATCGTGAATACTTTCTCTCTCTCTCTCTCTCTCTCTCTCTCTCTCTCTCTCTCTCTCTCTCTCTCCTCTTTTTTTTTATCCTTTGTTGTTCTTCCCTTTTTTCGAGTATTGATGTCTGAACGTTTTTAAGTTTTCAATTAAAAGCAGCTTAAAGTATTACTACCTAAACACTGTTTTATTGTGGACCTTTTTGTAATTAACAATTTGGTCGATTCTTTAAAATGAACTTTATCAAAAATTTTCATCTAACTTCACAAAATACATTCATGTTTTCCATCCCTGACCTCTAGAATTTAGTAGGATATCAATTATCGTCCTTATCAAAATTTCAAGAACTGATGAAAAGGCTCATTATACAAGTTAAAATATACAAGCACAATTTGTGGCAACGTTTTAGTTTCTAATCATTACAAAAGTGCTTCACATACAAATCAAGATAAAAAATACGCCAGAAACTATTTTCTGAAGAAAGTCTATTTTTCATCTTGTTGAAAATAATTTCATTTCTGAATAATTATCAGAACGCTGCTGTGATATCTTTGAACTTACACGAATAGATTAAAGTTTCGTAACGATGATGTCACTGAAGATAATATGACACGAAAAGGAATCACACGATTCAATTTTTGGCTTACTGATCAAATATTTACAAAACTATCTAAAACATAGTTAAGACTTAAAATATTTTTGTCTAGATAAGTATATCAAAGAGAAGTTGCTTACATGTCGAACGAGTTAGAGAATCACCACTTTAGGCGGTGGTCTAGGTGATGGTGATTCGAACCCTGCCACTAGCGAGTTGGACCTAGGACATGGCTCATTAAATTCTACGCTACAAAGTTTTCTGTATGGGGCAACGTCCTATTATCCTGATAGGGGATAGTTAACGACGTTAAACCGAACCAATCTTATCCAAAAGATGCTGCAATGGGAGGAATGTTGAGTCGGCTATCCCTCTTTATGAGGGAAAAGGATCTTTGGTGAATGTGGGAATAAACAGAAAGGAAAAATATAAAGGGATGATTTTGCCCATGACAGTGACTTCGAATTCATACGAGAAAGGAAAAAGCTTAAACTTGTTTGAAGTGAAATGTTTAAGATATATGATGGAGATTACGAACATGGATAGATAATGATCAGTTTTATGACTATCGCATGCAGGATTCGAACCCACTGCTTTTGGCCACCCGTAAGATCACCTTCACAAAGCCTTTGCCCGCTCGACCACAGAGACTGTAAAAGTCTTGTAACCTGGAATTTATCTGATTCCCGAGGATAGGAAAGATCACCAACCTGCGACCCCAGTTCCTGTTTTACACAAAGCCCAAGGCTTTTATAGTCTCTGTGGTCGAGTGAGCAAAGGCTCTGTGAAGGTATACGGAGTAAATTTGAGGGTCTAGACCGAGAATGAGGTGGATGGACGGGATGAACGGGGCATTGGATGTAAGATGGATGCCTGTCGAGTAGGGAAGAGAGTGTAGGAGATAGATGTGAGTGTATAATGGGCTATGAATAAGTAAGAAGTTGATGTGACTCTAAGGGATTCCTTTTTGTCTGCTCTGCATATTATCAAATGGACGAAGGAAAGAAGATCGCCACGTAATGAATATGTGGGGATAAACCAGTTTCGGCAGTCTAGGCGTTCTATGAAGTTGCTGTGTCTTGGTGTGTTTTCTTTGACTCGAACAGTGGAAGGAGAATAGAGATGACCCTTCATCCAAGAGCAGCTAAGATAAAAGGGACAATAAATAGGTGTTGAATGGGTGCTGGATGGCGGTGGGATAGGAAAATAGAAGACAAAGTGAAACTCGATATGGAAGGGCTGGAGAATATAGACGAAAGAATCTGGAAGCTTAGAGAAACGGGTGACGTTATTTGTTATTTAAAAAAAAAAGTAGAAATACGCGAATAAGCAAATAACAGATACGGATATGGAAAGAATACATATATATATGTATGAATATCTTACAACACACATGGAATGCAGATAATGGATATGGGTTTAAGAAACTTGATAAGAGTATTAGACGATAATCCATTGACTGTATTAGATTAGACGTCATGGATTCAGTGTTTCCAATTACGTAATCTTACACTTTTATTCAATTTGAGGCCTTGGGGAATCCTGTTCAGTAAAGAAAGATTCCTGGTGCCGCTTGTGATTGAAAAGTCCCCACCCCCCAACACACACACACACACACACACACACACACACACACACACACACACACACACACACACCCCTGAGCTCAGGACACAACCGCTAATAACGACGGTATCGCATGGACACCAAATCTGTTACGAACCACCTATAAGGTTAAGGTCTGAACAAGCACTAGCCCCCGCAAACGAAGAAAAAAAACTCCAGTACCTAATCATCACTCGAGTTGATTGGTTTGATGTTTTACGTACCCATTCATCGCTTGAACACAGATACATAACCCACTTTTTTGTGTATTTGACTCCAGTCAATTTTATTCGAATAAAGGTCTGATCAGAGCCGTAAAAAGGGAGAGAGGGGGGAGGGGGGGTTCAGTCCAGCATTGCAAGGTATCTTTGGCCCTCCCACCATCCTCCTTTTAGCCCCTCGACTAAATATAAACACCTGAAGTGTGACGGTATGAGAGTTCGTCAAGTACGTCTTTGCATCGATCGAGAAGATGAGATCAGGAAGCAGATTTTCGGAGACTGCCTTCCAACAAATGACTTTATCCAACTCTGCGGCACAACTTTGGTCTTTGCGAACTATGTCTTCCGGCGTATTAATGTTGCTGTTGTTATCATCATTTTCATCATTATCATCATTACTATTATTATTATCATTGGTATTACCATCAGTAGTATCATTACTATAAATTGTCATCATCATCATCATCGTTATCATCATTATTATCATTATCATTATTATAATCTTTATTGTTATCATTATTATTATCTATCATCATTATTTTATTGTAATCAGCAGCAGTAGCATCATCATCATCATTGCTATTGGCGTACTCTTCCCTAATACAATTTTCGTTAACTTGGATAGCGCTGACGTTTTGAAGACCTGTGTAGCTGATTACTCAAAAGTGCGGAAGATCTCTTTTTTACTCGTTGTTCAATGTAGACCAGAAGTTTCCAATATTTATCTGGGTACCAGTATCTACAGATTTCGAAGTTTCTTACCTCTTCTTCGGCTGGGTGGGAATAGTAAGTATTCTAATAATCCGAGTTTATATGTTCAAAAGTTGAATGACCTCACTGAGTGAGACTTGTGACCTATTGTCCATGACTGATGTGACCAGTCGGTTACTATGGGGTTCTTGTATTTTTTTTTTTTTTTTTTTTTTTTTTTAAGTATTGATTGATTCTGCCGTGTAAAGATGGTCTAACTTTTTTGATTAACCAGTCTGTTACTATGGAGTTCTAGTCTTTTTTTTTTTTTTTTTTAGAAGTATTGATTCTAGTGTGAAATTAAAGGTGGTCTGTTTTTTTGTTTGTTTGTTTTTTAACCATTTTTGCTATTAGTAGCCTGCGGTGATCTTTTGTTGTTCGGTAAATAATGGAAGTATTAGTTCTTAAATCTGCTTCTTGTGGTCTTTTGTCATGCTGTGGTGGGCAAAAATCTCACCATTATAACTGAGGTGATAGTCTTTTTTCTATAGAATTTCTGGTAAATCCAATATAAGTATTTTGAAGGGATGCACAATTCCTTGTCTGACGTGTCTATGAACTACAATGTTTCCATTATGTTCTCTGATGTTAGCCGTATTGTTCCTCATAATGAGAGACGCAATTTTATTTGGTTTGTAAAAGCTGAATAAGTTTAATTTAGTGTTGTGTGCTTATATAAATCCGTTATTGATTATTCTCCGAATAGCTTTTTCCTTCTCTTTATGTTCATTGTAAAAGTCTTACAAAAGATGTTGATAATTTCAAAATTGTTTTCTTTGTTTTGGCGAACCTTTAAGGAATCTCCCCATTGTACGACAAATACCAATTTATTTAATCACATTAGGAAACCTATAGTTGGCCAAGACTTGCCTGATGCATTCAAGTTCATTGTGTCTTACCAGGTGCTGTAGTGTGCAATGGCTCTTTTGACAAAAGTAACAACATCTTTTTTTTCTTTTTTTTTTTTGTAATTGCTGTTACATTCGGCCCTATCATTCATAATAGTCCCATTATTAGTGGCCTTTATGAATACAAAGGTATTAATTTTTGGTGTTGTTATCAGCGGAGGCAGTGGCAGCGGCAGCGGCGGTGGTGGTGGCGTTGGCGATGATGGTGATAATCATCATTATCAAAATTATCATTATTATTATTATTATTATTATTATTATTATTATTATTATTATTATTATTATTATTATTATTATTAATGGAAGAGAAGGCAGTAAGGGGAAGATGGGCAGAATATTTTAGGGAGTTGCTAAATGTGAAGGATAGGGAGGGAAAGATAGCTGCAGTGGGAAATGCTAAGAAAATGACCGTGATGAGTGAGGAAAATGGAGGAGAAATAAGGAAGGATGAAGTGAAGGCAGTTGTTAAGATGATGAAAGCAGGTAAGGCACCTGGTCTGGATGGATGCCATGCAGAATGTCTAAAAAAAAAAGGAGGTACAGTGATGGTGAACTGGCTGGTGAGGTTATTTAATGTTTG
>NC_134793.1:15484043-15499043 GCF_046742065.1 Oratosquilla oratoria | reverse complement strand
TGTGTGTGTGTGTGTGTGTGTGTGTGTGTGTGTGTGTGTGTGTGTGTGTGTGTGTGTGTGTGTGTTTTATTAAAATCAACTGCCCACATTCAATATGGAATCTATGACAGAGGTCACCATACCAATGGTGTTAGCTAAGATGGCGGATTCTCGTTCTATGGTGGTATATGGCGACACTCAGACCATTGAGCGTCCCCTGGTGTAAGCGTTCTACTAGTCGAGTCCCCCATAATAATTTCTCGTTGCTGTCTACTCATAAGGCCCCATCACCAATCACCCGAGGCCAATCAGCCAATCATCAGTTCCTGACTTCTCTAATATGTTCTCAGTTCCCGGGAATGAATTCATCCCGGAATGAACCGTTCCAGGCAATTCCCAAATTCCCAGAACAATTCGTCTTAGATGTCTTCCTCGACCCCGGAATGATACCAGAAGACCGTATTATTCTGGAATTTGACGGCCACCGGGATGAACGAAGCGTAATGAGATCGAGACCCTCCTTATCCCTTTACTACTAAAAGGCTCGTTTCACACGTATAATTTTTTTGCCGTGTGCCGTCCACGACACGACGTCGTGATCTCAAATAACTGTGGGTGTCTATGGACGCTTTCGAGCGTTACGTTAGTGTACGTTAGTTCTGGTATCCTGTCTTTGGGCACTCAAAAATGCAAGGGTTATATACAGTACGTGACGCATTCAATATTTTTTCAGTGTGCTCCTAGACAATCCTGCATCACGTTCACACTGGTCCCCCTAGATGCCACAAACTTTGTAAACAATCATGTCTACAACGTGATACAGATATTTTTTCATCATGTGCCAGTAAAAGTGTTAATTATGGTGATTTGATACTATTAGATAAAACTTATTGTTCTTTACACAAGTTAGATACATTATTATAGATTGCTTACTCCCTATATAAAAAACGAAAGCTTCATTGTAAGTATCGCTAAGAACATACCAATCCGTTCCAACAAATTACTTTTTTCCCATACTGAACGTCCTGTCCTCTGCCTTTAGTTTTATTTTCCCTTTTGTCGTGTTTATTTTATGTAATCTATTTGTTGTTCACTTACTATTTTTTCCTGATTTTATTTTTCTAAGCTTATCTGTTTGATCATTTTTACCAAATTTTCCAAAAACAACATCTTTTAATTTGTTTCACATAATGCTTTGAAAAGGCCATTTAGTATTAGTAAGAGAACCTAGCCCCATCACTTAAGTCTCTGTATATGTTTTCTACGTGAATAGTTATTGCTAGGTGGTTATCTTAAGCTTTCTTCTCCTGCTTTTGTCTCCGAGTTCAAAATGTTACCAATGTATCATTATTCTCCACCTCTTTTCCTCCCAATCGTGTATTTTCCTTAGTTGTTCTTTCTTCACCTTCATAATTCCTAAACTTGATATCATGTACTCTGCGGAACTCGGCACAATCACTATTCACCAAACACAAGGACGATGCATGAAGAATGAAAAGAATACCTGACATCACTGCCAAGTTGATGGCGCCACGGTCAGGTTTTACGAGAATGGCTGAAGCAGACGATATTTTGGGTACAGAATCATTAATTTCAAATTCCAATATGAAATGAAAGATTTTCTGCGTAGTTTATCTATTATTGACTTTGGTAAATACTAAAAACATATTCCGGCAAAATTAGACATCTTTAATAATCAAAGTGGTTACACTTTAGATATGTTAAAATCATCTGGTTTTAACCATGAAAATTAAAAAATAAAATTCGTCCCCTCAGGGGTTGTAGGAATTTTATTTGAGGTAATTCCTCTTACCTCTATTCTGATGAAGTTCTTTTAAATCAAATTAAATTATCTGGCGTCAAGTACATAGAACAGTACCAAGGGTTCATGAGGAACAAAAGGTCAAAGGTTAAGTTGTCTTTCTTTTACATATGCAGATGTGAGTTAATATCATTTACGACCTTAATGCTTCGGGCCCTTGGTCCCTTTTTATTTATTATTATATATTTTTTCGCCCTGCTATAAAAGAGAAACTTGTTTAAATAATATTTCAACAATATTCACAGAATCTCCTGAAAACACAGACTTTTTCTCTTCATTGAGAGATGAAATGTTGTATATAACCAATCTCGTGATGTAACAGATGTGTTTTGTAATCGTCATGTTTTAAAGAGCAGAGCTGGGCGCGTTACCGACGGAAAAGTAGTGCGTTACCGTCAATGCGCTACCGAAAAATCAGGGGTGTACTACAGTCGATGCGTTACCGATTTTAATTTCCTTCGGAATTATTTTGATGAAAAAATTAAATGGAGAAGTATATACTTCTTACAAATATTGTCAATAAAATAATACCTAAATTACAACATTAATATTCCCTATTCTAAAACATAAAAAAACAGAGCTGGACATCTGCGTTACCACTAGCGTTATTGCGTTACTAACGCACAGATGTTCACAGAATTGATTCGTTCTTGTAAAGCTTCTGTTATTCGTCAAGAGGTACTGAAACCTTCCACCTCCTTCACTTTCTTCTATCCTATTCCTATTCCCCCTCCTCCTCCTCCTCCTCCTCCTGGATTGAGGCGTTCCATTTGTGGCTAGATGAAGGTATTCACAGAATGAATTCTTTCTTATTCTTCATTTGTAAAGCTTCTGTCATTAGACAAGAGGTTCTGAAGCTCCTCCTCTTCCTCCTCCTATTCCTCCTTTCCCCTCTTCCTCCCCCAGATATTTTTCAATACAGAAGAGTGTGAAGTACTTTGTATTGATAATAATAATATCCAGGCCAGCTACACGATTAATGTTATACATCTGGCAAGTGTAAAACAAGAGAAAAACCTTGGTGTTGTGATCTAAAACTATTTCAAACCAAGCAAACAGTGCTTGGAGGTTATAAGAGCTGCAAAGGAATTAATCAGATTTATAAGTAGAGCTTTTGAGTTTAGAGCTGAAGAAATTATTCTTAAACTGTACAATGTTCTAGTCAAACCTAACCTAGAATATTGCGTGCAGTGATGGTTGTCATATTACAAGAAGGATATAAAGAAGTTAGAAAGAGTGCACCGTAGAGAAACAAAGCTCATTCCTAGGTTGCGGAACAAGCCGTACGAAGATCACTTAAGTGAACTAAATTTGAAGTCTTCAAAATTGTCAAAGGATGGACGTGGAAAAACGTCTTACAATTGACACCTCCAATACAACTAGGAGTAATGGATGCAAATTTGTAGGAAACCGATTTCAAACAAACGTAGCAAAATACTCTTTCCTCAATTTCGTTGTTAATATAAGGAATGGTCTAGCATCTAACGTCATTGGTTGTTCCACTGTAGAGATTTTCAATAAACGTCTCTACATCAACTTAGCTACAAATCTCCGACTAGAAATATTTGCACTTGTATAGTTGAAAAGAAAAAATTATACCGAAACAGCATTGCAAGAACCAGTAGGTCTGTTGCTGTTCGTTTGTCCACGTTACTCCATGTAACTCCTCCTTAGTATCATCATCTTCATTTTCACAACTCCCATCACTCGCAATCCTGTTTACCAAAAACATTACGTGCATGTTGCTATTCCAGTTGAAAATATACTTAATTCGTTGTCAAGAGTATATGTGAAATATTTGATTGATATTTTTATAGATTTGTATCAATCGAAAAGCAAACGAAAGTTCTATTTGCAATATCTCATAATATATATATTTTGTAAAAACCCTTACACAGAGAAGCAAAGAAGAGTGAAATTGCATAGCTATGGCATATTCTGGGTCAAATTTTGATGTCCGTGGGTGTTCACCCACGGTCGCATTTCCTATTGCAGCTTGTAGAATCACTACACTATGTTATCAAGTATTTGGTGTATTCTGTCTACAAGATATGGCTGCTACAGTAAAGAGTGGACGTAATATATATTAGATACTGAATCAGAGGCTCAAATAGACTCTAAGACTCTACACCTCTAAAGAAAAAAAAATAAAGAAAAATAATAAATAGAAAAATAATAAATAAAAAAAATCGTCCCTCTTTGTTGATATGGCAGCTCCGCCATTTTGACAACTCACTGACTTTTACCGACATTAATATTTTTCTAGAAATGGAAGAAAAATACGACTGTTACATAAAGATATTTCTCTCCAGTATCTTCATTTCAGTGACATAATTTACATAATATTCTTAAGGTAAAAGTCAGTCATTTTAATTCAAAAAAGGATACACACCCATTGACCTTTCTTGGAAGACGTTTGACAACACACTGTCATGTCATTCAGCCCGGACTTGGATCACGTGTTGGATTCGTGATCGATAGCTATGTATGTATGTATGTATGTATGTATGTATATGTATTTATGTATATATGTTTGTATGTATATATGTATGTATATATGTATGTTTATATGTATGTATGTATGCATGTATGTATGCATGTATGTATTTATGTATGCATGAATGTAAATATATGTATGTATGTATGTAAATGTATGTATTTATGTATGTGTATGTATGTGTGTATGTATGCATGTACGTATGTTATGCAAAGAAATATGGCTCACTGTAATTTCGCAAAACTTTATTTCGTAGACTTTCACCCAACCTGCTGGATTACTCAAGCCATTAAGGCGTTCGCAGAACCATACAGTGCGGGCTGGTGACTTGGTGTAATGAGCTAGCGAACAAAAAGAACTCAAGTTTTATTTGGTCATTTATTTATTATTCTTTTTCATCTATATATATTCCCAAATGTGTGTTTATTTCGTTAGGTAGATGTCTAGATATTGATAGCTTAACTCATTTCTAATTATTTACTTATTATTAATGTTTGGTTACTTATCTATTTATTTATTTGCTTATTCATTTAACTATTTAAGTATTTATTCTTTTACTTACCTACTTATATATTTATCTATTTGTTTATTAAATCACCTATTTGTTCATTTACTTGTTTATCAGATTATTTATTTGCCTAATCATTTATACATTTATTGATTTATCTATTTGAATAGGTGAGACGCAACACACACACGAATTAATAAGAACAGGAATCCTAAACACACAACAAACATTCACAAGCAATATTAATGTAGTTTCATTAACAAAAGTAGTCTTGGATCGATTTGAAATATTTTTGAAACACATTTAGAGAATTCTTAGTTGACAGGAAAGATTGCGGTGGTAAGTAATGGAGATATTGACTAGGCAATTGGTATTTGAATTACGTTTGTTGACACTTGATGGCAGCTGGATCCTATGCGTGTTTGTTTGACAAAAGTGACAGGTAACTATTGAGCTTTCTGTCGTGACTATCTCAATAAGAATTCCTGACAAGAGTTCTTATCTCAGATAAAAATAGACTCTTTTATTCCTAGAATTGACGTGTTACATTGCTAGTTTTCTCATAACAAGTTCTTGCAAATGTCAGGGGAATGGGAGATATTTGGTGGTGTCATGTTGTTGGTCTTGATGTGTAAAGACGAAGCTCTATATTCTATTCTATTTATTCATCAACTTTTTCATTCATCTACTTAGTTATTCGTCTACTTATTTATTATCTTACTCATTAATTCATACACTTATTCAATACTTTATTCCTTTTCACTATTTATTTATTCATTTATTTACATATTTATCTATGAATCATTAATTTATTTATCTTTTCACCTATTTATCAGTAATTGATGCATTCATTTATTCATTTATCTATTTGTTTGTTTATTTATTCATCTATATATAATTTATTCATTTATTTATCTAATTCTTTATTCATTTGTTACTTATCGTTTATTTGCATATTTTCTATTCATTTATCTATCATCTATCGACTGGACTGAGAGATTCCTGCAACTGAATTGATGTCTTTGAAGAAAATAACAGATAGAATTGAGTCCAAAGGTTTTTCCCTGTCCTTTCCTAAGTAAAATTGTTGTCCATTAGTTCGTCCACATTTGGAATATGCTGTTTCCGTATGGTCACCGAATCTCATTAAAGACATTGACAGACTGGAAAAAGTACAACGGCGAGCCACAAAACTGATTCCAAATATCAAAAATAAATCATACGAAAATCGACTTAAGCACATGAATCTGTTTTCCCTAAAAAAGCGTAGACTCAGAGGTGACTTGATACGGGTCTTTAAGATTTTAAAGGGAATTGACAACATCAAAAGTGACCAAATTTTCACATTGAATGAGAATCAGACAAGAAACAATGGTCTCAAACTGTCCGGAAATAGATTCAATTTGGAAGTAGGTAGAAACAACTTTGCCAACCGTGTAGTTAATGAATGGAATAAACTTCCTGCACAGGTAGTGCAATGTAGTTCAGTTCGAAGCTTTACGAATCATTTAGATAAATACCTAAGTAAGATGCTGTAATGATTATAATTTATGTTATATTATTTGTTTTTGTTTTGTTATAATTTGTCTGTCTGATTTTCATTTATTATTAGTTATATGTCAATTTATTATCATTTACTATTTACCTGTTTGTTTGTTATTCAACTATACCTATGCATTTATTTATGTATTTTATTTGTTATTTACATTACTATAGTTTTTATTTATTATTAATATGATTGTTTTTTTTTTTTGTTTTTTTTGGCATCCGACCTAGATATGGATCAAAAGGTCTCCTGTCGGCATGCTCCGCCTTTGTAATCCTTTGTAAAGAAAGATTACGTAAAGTGTGTTATTGCAGTGAAAAATCTAGAGAAAAAGTTTCTTCATCTACCAGTCGTAATTGCTTCCCTTGGTGTGTGTGGCAAGAGATTAGAAATGTCGGTGAATGTATTATTATCGTTGGCTTGTTGCCATGACAACGGCAAGATGCTTGTGTACGATGCGAGAGGGCCGGATTTTCTTTATTCTCGTGTTGTTGTTTTTTTCGTCTATTTTGTTTTTGTAACCAACGAGAAGTCATTGGGTTCCCTTAAGCTGGTTTACCTATTTATCTACTCATTTTTGTGTGAAGGTAAGACAATGTTTAATGGTTAACTAATCAGTGCTTCTTATCATAACTATTACTATTGTTCTCTAATGCACAAAGGTCTCCTTATTCAGCGTTCGTGTATTTCTTGTTGGTCGCCAAAAACTGGACAAACCTCTAACCATTGAGAAATAACAATATATATACATATATATACATATATATATATGTATATATATATATATATATATATATATATATATATATATGTGTGTGTGTGTGTGTGTGTGTGTGTGTGTGTGTGTGTGTGTGTGTGTGTGTGTGTGTGTGTGTGTGTGTGTGTGTGTGTGTGTGTGTGTGTGTGTGTGTGTGTGTGTGTACATATATATAGTTCAGCAACAAGTAGTCAATGAAAACTAACTTGCCGACGGTACTTTTCCTATCTTCTAGATACAATTTCTACTGAATACAAATGCTTATTACACGAGTATATAAAACCATAAACGGGTCACTTGGGGAGATTACTGTAAGTAAAGACATTGACTACGTAATCTAACGGTATATGGTGCTCCGTGTGATGCTTTACTGGGCCGATGTTTTGTAAACCTCCGCTAAAGTGAAAAACCTGAAGGTCATTATACTGGATGTTAACTGAAGGTAATACATTTATTTACCGCTAAAGTGAAAAATCAGAACGTTCTTATGCTGAATGTTAACTGAAGGTAATACATTTATTTACCGCTAAAGTGGAAAATCAGAACGTTCTTATGCTGGATGTTAATTGAGGGTGATACATTTATTTACCAATAAAGTGGAAAATCAAAACGTTCTTATGCTGGATGTTATTTGAGGGTGATACATTTATTTACCGCTAAAGTGGAAAATCAGAACGTTCTTATGCTGGATGTTAATTGAGGGTGATACGTTTATATATACAAACATTTTCTAGTAAGAGGAGACGACTAACTTCATCATCTTCTTGGTACGGTATCTTGGGAATTCCACGTTCGTGGAGGTAATGTTTCTTAATGGATTTTACTTGAGAATGGCAAGTGAGAAGGTGTCTAGAGAGGCCGAGTTCTTGTCATTCCCACGAAAAGCCCACAGTCCTCGTTTTGGTAAGTGTACATGTCAATGGTGTATGTCCTCTGTAAGGGCTAAGTGGAAACGAGAGAGCTGTCCTTTAAAGTATGTGTGTATATTTCTCCAGTGAAGAACAACCAAGTGGTTTAAACGTCTAGTTCTGAATAAAAGTTTATAATATATGCTTAAAATTCAATTTATCACACCTTTGTTATGTCAATATTTACACACATGTGTATATATGTATATGTATATACATATATGTGTGTGTATACATATTATATATATATATATATGTGTGTGTGTGTGTGTGTGTGTGTGTGTGTGTGTGTGTGTGTGTGTGTGTGTGTGTGTGTGTGTGTGTGTGTGTGTGTGTGTGTGTGTGTGTGTGTGTGTGTAAATATTCATACAGCACGAATTTTATATCTGTTATGGCAATAGCCATTGATGCCAATTTACAAAAAGAAACTGGTAAGCAGGAAACAGCCTAACGCTTTGTTGCAATATGTGAATGACGAAGCAGGTTTCGGGGTAAAAGTGTTGCATGTTGTTTTGGATTCAAATTTTTTATTTCTCACTCTCTGCCCTCTCTCTCTGCCCTCTCTCTCTCTCTCTCTCTCTCTCTCTCTCTCTCTCTCTCTCTCTCTCTCTCTCTCTCTCTCTCTCTCTCTCTCACTTTTCTTATTACCTCTGTCTCGTTACAGAACATTTTCCTCCTGCTTATACCACGGGCCTTCGTAATGCTTGCATCCTGATCATATATGTTATACATTTCAATTACTCACTCATATGCTCTAGTCTTTTTTTACCGTATTTCTTATTCGTGTATGCTTGTATTCCCTTCTTACTAAAGCCAGACGGTTCTACTAAACTAAAGATTGACCCATGACCTAGCATCGACCTCGACTTGCCCTCGACTTTGACCTGAGAAAAGACCTTACAGCCAGTGACTTCGACACCAATAACAACATCGACCTCGACTTGCCCTCGACTTTGACCTGAGAAAAGACCTTACTGCCAGTGACTTCGACACCAATAACAACATCGACCTGAACCCAAGCTCGACTTCCTCCTTGACCTTCAGTGTCAGGAGATCACTTTCTCCTGGAAGATCTTCAGCTCTTCTCTCTGGAACATGCGATCCATCGTTGTCACCCTGATTGCCTGGATCCTCTCGTAGCGTTCCACTCCAAGTAGGCATTTACACCAAAGCTTGAGGTCTCACATGATAAAGGCGTTGCAGCCCTGCCTCCTCTTCCTCCTCATCCTCCTGCCTCCTCTTCCTCCTCATCCTCCTGCCTCCTCTTCCTCCTGCTCCTTTTCCTCCTCTTCCTCCTGCTCTTCCTCCTCCTCCTCATCATCATCATCATCTTCCTCTTCCTATTCCTCTTCCTCCTCCTACTCCTACACTCACTCCTACTCCTCCTTCTCCTACTCTCCATCCTCCTCTTCCTCCTCCTACTTTTCTCCTTTCTCCTCCTCCTCTTTTTCCTCTTCTTTCTCTCCCTCCTCCTCCTCCTCCTCCTCCTCCTATTTTTCCCATTTCTCCTCCTTCTCTTCCTCCTCCTCCTCCTACTCCTCCGACTCTTCTTATTCCTACTCCTCCTCCGACTCTTCTTATTCCTACTCCTCCTCCTCCCCCTCCTCCTCCTCCTCCTCCTTCTGGGACCGCCACAACAGACTATCTCCGGAATTCAAGACCCTGTTTCTCTCTCCCTCTCTCCCTCTCTCTCTCTCTCTCTCTCTCTCTCTCTCTCTCTCTCTCTCTCTCTCTCTCTCTCTCTCTCTCTCTCTCTCTTCTGTGTCCATTTCATTCCTCGTTATTTTCTTTCTCCTAATTCCTTCTTCCTCTGCCTCCCTCCTTCATTCTTGCAAACAAACACACACACACACACACACACACACACACACACACACACACACACACACACACACACACACACACACACACACACACACACACACACACACACACACACACACACACACAATCCTGATCTCGATTTCAGACAAGCTCGTCCTTGCATATAATGTAAAACTCACATGAAATACTCACATTATTAGATAATAAATAGACAAAAACCCAACATAGATACGAAATTTAATTATAATTCTGCTCTCTCTCTTTAGCCTCCTATTCATCTCTCCTCCCACCTCCTGTCCACCTGAGAAGACGGGTTTCATAATCCCACCTGAGCGTGGGAGGTATGTAACCTCATACCATCTTAAAAGGAAACTAGATCCTTCTTCCATATATCTAGAATACCCGGTTTCTAATCCTAGTCTCGAGAATACACAACACCCACACGTAATCATTACTCTGCCCAGGCTCTTTTCAAAATCAGAAACTCGAAATAAAGCAATATGGAGTTCAGGTCTTGAGAGAAAATGTGGTAAATTAATAGAATGATGATGATTTCATTGTCATTTTCTAATCTTTCTAATGACTTTGTCTAGGTTATGTTAGGTTAGGTTAATTTGGGTTAGGTTGAGGATAGGACAAAGCAACCCCCGGACAAAACACCCCGGATAAAACACCCTGGATGAAATACCTCCCGGACAAAACACGTCCCGGACGAAACATTTACGGACAAAACACCTAATATTCTCAATCAGTTTGGTTACTATTAAAATTGTTACGTCCTTAGCGTGAATAGAATCCTGTGGTTGTGCTCTGTCACACCCTTGTGTGAATAAAGTTTCCTATTTGTAATTTTAAGGCACGCCTTATGTGAATATGTGCTATAAAATTGTAATTATCTAATGTATATATATGTATTTCTTGAAATATTATGCATTGCCCAAGACCCGTCTGTTGGAGGACGCCCATTACGCATTATCAAATGACGCCAAGCTGAGAAACGTATCATAATTTGGCGGGAAAAGTTTACTCTATTTTTTCATTGGCTGAAGATCTTTAAACTATCATTTTACGGACGATTTGTCATATTTTGAAACGTCGGCTTCCATTACCAGGAGTATAATAAGGCGATGCAGAGAGCGACCAAGAGAGAGAACAGAGACCAGACAGAGAAGCAGAGACAGTTCTTGACCGAAAAATAATCGAGAAAACAAGAAAAGAAGCAGACGATCAGTACCCATCTGAATCAACGTAGAAATTAAATTTACCTTCGTCGATTACGACAACTCCGTTAAACAAGTCCTCTGGACCACATCTACTGCTCGTCTTCAAGTGAAACTCAAAGTCTTCGTGTATTTCCCGAATAGTATCGGACATTCTCCAAATTGCTGCTTGACTACGAACGAATTTGACACTGTTATTTTCTCAATTTACGAAACATCATCCACTATCTTATTTATACCCCCCCCCCTCCCGGGTATAAGGTTACGTCAGGTTAGGTTAGATTAGGTCTGATCAGGTCGGGTTATGTTACGTTACATTACGTTACGTTAGGTAAGATTAGATTCGGTTTAAGCTAGGTTAGGTTATTTTTTGGCTAAGGTAGAACAATTATCACCAAATACTGGCTGGGATTCTCAAGATACCGCCATACCGATAGCGAATTTGGCGGAATATTTACATAACAACGGCGACACCTTCATCTGAGTTGGTGATATTTTTGTTCTAATTTACCCACAATTAAAAAAATAATAATAAATAAAAAAGAAACCTAGGACAGTCGATCAATGATTTTTCCTCCTCCAATCTCCCCCTTTCTTCCCCCTCCCGGGCTATCTCCCTATCAGTTGCCTCCCTCTTTTCTCCCAACGCCAACAGAATGCAAACACTTCCTTCTACTCAGATCTGCAAACACTCGAACTGCCTCAAAAGAACCGCCAGCTGCGTACTGTTGTACCAACAAGGTTCGATATACGGGACTTCGACGGTGTCTCATTATCTTCGAGCATAATTGGGACCAGGAAGGAGGAAGAGGAACAGCAGAAGGAGGAGGAGGAGGAGGAGGAGGAGGAGGAGGAGGAGGAGGAGGAGGAGGAGGAGGAGGAGGAGGAGGAGGAGGAGGAGGAGATAAGTGACTGTGATAAGGCAGAGGCGGAGAAGGAACTGGAGATGGGAGGAGGAGAAAGAAAAGCAGATTAAAAAGAAAGATAAAGAGTTGAAGAAATCAGGGAAAGAGAATAAGGTAGAGTAAGAAGAGGAAAAAATAGAAAGAAAAAAAGATGAGGAGAAAAAGGAAGAAGAGGAGGATAAAAAGGAGGTGGAGAATGTGGAGGGGAGGAGAACAGCAAGAAGAGTTAAAATGGGACAGAAAGACAAGAAGGAGGTAGAAGAGAAGGGGAAGGACGAGGAGGAGAAGGAGCAGATGAAGATGATGGTAGGGTAGATTATGGAGGAGGAAGAAGAGAAGGACATGGATAAGGAAGAGGACAGGAGTAGATGAGGACAGCAGGTAGAATAAAGGCAAGGAGGAACGTAGAGAAACTAAAAAATATGTGTGTATATGAATGTATATATGTATGTATGTATGTATGTATGTGTATGCGTGTGTATGTATGTATGTATGTGTATGCGTGTGTATGTATGTATGTATGTATGTATGTATGTATGTATGTATGTATGTATGTATGTGTGTGTGTATGTATGTATGTATGTATGTATGTATGTATGTATGCATGTGTATGCGTGTGTATGTATGTATGTATGTATGTATGTATGTGTATGCGTGTGTATGTATGTATGTATGTATGTATGTATGTATGTATGTATGTATGTATGTATGTGTGTGTGTGTGTATGTATGTATGTATGTATGTATGTATGCATGTATGCATGTATGTATGCATGTATGTATGTATGTATGTGTTGTAGGATACTCCCAGGTGACACTGACGCCTTCTTCTTGCAGAACTGAAAACTCAACTTTCGAGTTTCGAAAGAAAACAAACCTTGTCCGGAGGCAGAAACTCAAAAAAAAAAAAAAAAAAATCCGATTTCCTTGAAGAGCTCCTTCAAGTCTTCTTCGCGCCAAGAATGTCCTCTTAATACTCGAAGACCCCTTGAGGACGAGAGTCCTAAGAACTCTTGGAGTTTCTCCGCACAAGTTCTTCAAGTATTAAGACCACGCTTTTGACTCGAAGTTGACCCGAAGACTCTCTTCAAGAAAGGAGCTGTTGTTTGAACCTCCTCTCCTGCTGGAGGTTCCCCCCCCAAGACCAAACGAGGGCCACTGGTGGGCCATAGTGGTCTTCAAGGTGTGGCCCATGGACCCATTGTGGGCCACAGTATTGGATCCGAATTGGACCAAAAGCACATAACCAATGGTACTTCGTGAATGCCCTGAGATTCTATTCAGTATTGAAGTGGTTTTTAAGATGCTAAAGAACAGCGGTGCATAAGTATGGGGATACAACAAGAAAAGAGGTTAGGAAACTTGATCTACTTGGAGGGAGAAAAAAGGAAGACGTATTTCTGAAGATGAGAGGAAGGAAGGAAGGAGGGAGGGAGGAATAAAGGGAGAAAGAGGGATTAGGAAGAAAGTAAAACGAGATAAGGGAAGGAGGAATGTTGGAGAGGGATTGCTGAAGAGAATAGGAGAAAGAGGGAGGGAGGAAGGAGACAATGGTGGAGAAGAGAGAAGGGAAAAAGTATATCGGGAGAGGATAAAAGAGTCGGAAAGCGATCGAGAGAGAGTAGTATGGGAGAAGACCGAGAGAGGAGTGAGAGCAAAGGAGAAAGAAGTAAATTGAAGAATAAATCAAAGATAATGAGAGAGGTAAAAGAGTGGGGAAGCTGTTAGGAGAGAAGATGGGATAAAAGAAAAAGAGAATGAGGAAAAGAGAGAAAGAAAAAGAGAAAGAGGGGAAGAGAGGAAGAATAAGAGAGACAGGAGGAGTGAGAGGAAAGAAGAAAGAGGAAAGGCGCAAATTAAAGAGAAGGGCACTTGAAAAGAGTATGATGAGAAAGAGAGAAATGGGGGAAGGTTGAGGGCGTGAGTTATGACAAAGAGGACGCTTTGTAGGAAGTAAGAAAGAGATGAAGAGGCGAAAGAAAAATATGGTGGATAAAGAGGAGGAGGAGAGGAAGACAAGGAAGGAAGAGGAGAGGAAAAGAAGGAAGGAGGAGAGGAAGAGAAGGAAGGAGGAGGAGAGGGAGAAAAGGAAGGAGTAGAGAAATTAGAGAAAATAGAGGAGGAGAAAGAGGAATGAGAAAGGAAGAAGGAAGGAAAGAAGAGGGAGGAGAAGAATTGGAGGATAAAGAGGAGAAAGAGGAAAATTAAGAAAAGAAGTAAAGGTAAGAAAGGAAAGAAAATGCGAAGAAGAAGAAAAAGGAAGGGGAGGAGGAGAAGGAAGAAGAGTAGGAGCATAAAGAGGAAGGGAAGGGAAATGAAGAGCAGAATTGGAGAGCAGGAAAGAGGAGAAAGAGGAAGGAAAGAGAAAGGAGAAGAGGAAGAAAAAAGGAGAAAGAAAAGGAGAAAGGAAAGGAGAAAGAGGATAGGGAGGAATAGAAGAAGGTGGGAAAAGGGGAGAGAAAGGAAAGAAGAAAACGAAGAGGAGGAAGAGGAGGAAGAGGAGGAGGAGGAGGAGGAAGAGGAGGAGGTGATGGAAGAGGGGAGGAAGAGGGAGAAAGAGGGGGAGAGACGAGAAAGGAAAAATGAAGAAGAGGAGGAGGAGGAGGAGGAGGGAAGGAGGAGAGGAGGAGAGGAGAGGAGGAGGAGAGGAGAGGAGGAGGAGGAGGAGGGAGGAGGGAGGAAGGGGAGGGAGGGAGGAGGAGGGGGAGGAGGAGGGAGAGGAGAGGAAGGAGGACGAGGAGGAGGAGGAGGAGGAGGTGGAGGAGAAGGGGAGGAGGAGGGGGAGGAGGATGATGAGAAGGGTAAGGGATAAAGAGGATGTGGATGAGAAGAAAGAGGTGGTGGAGAGGGAGACAAAGGAAAAAAGAGAAGGTAAGAAGGGGAAAGGGAAAAGGAGGTGGAGGAAGAGACTGAGGAGGAGGAGGAGAGGAGGAGAAGGAGGAGGAAGAGGTGGTTCCACCACAAAGGACTGGCTAACAAGCAAAGCCGTTTCTTGCAGCCTGAACGTGATTCTGAAAACTCACAAGTCAAACATA
>NC_134793.1:15471543-15476543 GCF_046742065.1 Oratosquilla oratoria | reverse complement strand
TGTGTGTGTGTATATGTACATGTGACGTATATGTATATGCACCCCACATACACACGCGCGCGCACGCACACACACACACACACACACACACACACACACACACACACACACACACACACACACACACACACACACACACACACACACACATTTAAAAAAAGACAAACAACAAAAAGAAGTTTCAGGTTCTGAAGTTGCCTGAAGGACTGTACTGGTCCCTTCAGGAGATAGATTGCTGAAGCCATTCGCATAATAGGTCACATGACAATAGCCTGAATGTTGAGACTCATTACCACGCTCGCGTAATAATGACGTCATTCAACCCCGATGACGTCAATATATTCCTACATGACGTCATAAATGCTGTCACCCTCATCAATGACGTCATCAACAAGAGACAGACTTGAGGTCATAGTCACGAAGGTTTGAGATCTGGGTGTGTGTGTGTGTGTGTGTGTGTGTGTGTGTGTGTGTGTGTGTGTGTGTGTGTGTGTGTGTGTGTGTGTGTGTGTGTGTGTGTGTGTGTGTATGCGCGTGTCGTATGTGGTTTACCTCGAGTTTGTTCAAAGAGCCAAGCCCCCCACATAAATCGGCAACGATCCTCGAATTCTCCCATTGATTCTCTCTGTTTGTGTTGTGTGAGATATTTCTCTAACCGGTTAGCAGAAGGAGGAGGGAAGAAAGGAGGAGGAGGAGGAGGAGGAGGAGGAGGAGGAGGAAGAGGAGGAGGAAGAGGAGGAGAGGAGGAGGAGGAGAAGGAGGAGGAAGAGGAGGAGGAGGAGGAGTGGGTTGGGAAGAGTTACCGGCTATCATTTGTCTTTTTACGCAAAGATTAAATTTAGATTAGAATAGGCTAGATTGGGTTAGAGTATGCTAGATTAGGTCAGCTTAGGTTTAGGTTAGATCATGTTAGATCATGTTAGAACATGTTAGATTAGGTTACATTAGGTTAGATTGGATTTTGGCTAGAATAGGTTAGGTTAGGTTAGGTTAGGTGAGGACCATTAAGAGCATGAGCAACAAAAGGTCCGCCTAGGACAACAATGGTTGGGACTAAATGCAGTAGGGGCAGCAAATTGTGTCCTTGATGTATTACGTCATGTCATGCAAGCCTCTTTTTCTAACTCTTTTCCTGACTCTTTTTCACCCAAGTCTGTCTCCGCCTCTTTTCGTTCGTTCTTTTGTTTGTTTGTTTTTTGTTTTGTTTTTTGCCTCTTCCTTTTCCCGATGTTTTTTTCTTTCTTTTTTCGTTTCTTGTTTTGACTGTTCTCTCTTTAAACCTCTTGATTTTTTATGTTCTCTGTTTTCTTTTAACTTTTTTCCACCTCCTTGATTTCCCAATCGTTATATTTTCTATATTTCATTTCATATTCCTTTGCCTCCTCTTCGTCCTCGTTTCTCTTTTTCTTTTTCTCTTTTTCTTTTTCTCTTTTTTCTTTTTTAGGTATCTTCCATTATCACTTAATATTTCCTCCTCTATTTATTTCTCTTTAATTCCTCGTCTTTTATGACGTCATATGTGAACGTAAACAAAACAAGTCTATCGAATAAGCTTTCACTGGTCTTACTTTGTAGTGACGTCATATAATGACGTCATTGTGATGAAGTTAGAGGTAATGACGTCATATATAGTGACGTCATATAATGACGTCAGATATAATGACGTCAAATAGTGACGTCATGGTTGAATGTAAACAAAAGACTGTCGATGAGAAAACAAAACGACGAGCAAAGATCATTTGAAAGCGAACATTTGAGTTCATGATTTCTGAGCTTTTTTTTTTTCTTGCTTTTTTTCTTTCTAGGGAAGGTTGAGCAAATAGAAAAAATTACAAACGCGGAAATTAAAACCTTTGAAAATGCTGTCCTTCACTCGTAGGGAAGTTGACAAAATCTCATTATTCGCTATGATTAACGATTCAAAAGAACTCCTCTAGTCTAACTTCGTCTCTTGCTAGTCTGTAGGATGGCTTCATTGACGATAGAAAAAAAAAATAAAGTAAAATAAAATGAAATAAAATCCTGAAAGGAATTTACATATTTCTTTTAACACCTTAGACTGTCCTATTCATTTTTTAGAATTTGATGATTCAACACATTTCCACTTAGATACAAATAAAATTGTAATACATTCTTGTTATATTGTATACTAACTCTGTTATTATTAGTCCAATATAATGTAGGTAGCCATTAATAGAATTATCTTCATATACTAGAACATAACTCTGTTGTATTATACACCCGACATTCACTTGCGAGTAAAACTATTGTATTTTGCAATTCATTCCTCCTCTTCAGCTTTTGATGTGCTCCATTTCCTTACAGACTTTTATCTCATTGGATGACGCAAATCATTACACTCTCATATCCATTTTTCTCATTTCCTTCGGAAAATGTTTTCGACGATGAACAGAAAGAGAGAACAAGTTGGAAAATTATTCAGCATTTGTCAAAGAAAAAGAAGAGTAATTGACGAACGTGAAAGGTTACTGTCCAGCAGGAACTGACTATTTTGAATTATCTTTGAGTACAGTATCCCAAAGCACGTCCAAGTGGTCCCAATTAACAGGGATATTCTGTTATCTGGACTGTGTGCGCGCGCGCGCGTGTGTGTGTGTGTGTGTGTGTGTGTGTGTGTGTGTGTGTGTGTGTGTGTGTGTGTGTGTGTGTGTGTGTGTGTGTGTGTGTGTGTGTGCGTGCATGTACGCGCCTTTGTATGTATATGTGTGTGATTTAATATGGTTTTGGAACACGTGCTGTACTCGTGATCAATTATAATTCCTTTGATACGCTCATTATAAATGCTTTCTAAAGAGTATCACCTCTCTCTCTCTCTCTCTCTCTCTCTCTCTCTCTCTCTCTCTCTCTCTCTCTCTCTCTCTCTCTCTCTCTCTCTCTCTCACTCTCTCTCTCTCTCTCTCTCTCTCTCTCTCTCTCTCTCTCTCTCTCTCTCTCTCTCTCTCTCTCTCTCTCTCTCTCTTTCCTCCATCCATTCCTCACTCATTCACTCCCTATTTTGATCCATCCATCCATCCATCCATCCATTCAACCCTCCATCTATCTAGTTTTGGCAATCTTTCTCTCCTCTTCATCCCCTCTTCATCTTCTTCCTCCCCAATTTTCCTCTTCCGCCCTCTCCTCTTTATCCTTCCTCCCTCCCTTCCTCCTTCCCTCCCTTCCTCCCTCCCTCCCTCTCGGCCGGATATCACAAGCTCGCTTGACAAGCCTCACTGACATATTCTCCAAGAAATGTACATGAAATCGTATTTTGATCTAAATTTCCCTCTCCAGTCCTCTTTCTCCTCCTCCTCCTCTTTCTCCTCCTCCTCCTCCTCCTCCTCCTCCTTCTCCTCCTCCTCCTCCTTCTCCTCCTCCTCATCTTTCTCCTCCTCCTTCTCCTCCTCCTCCTCCTTCTCCTTCTCCTCCTCCTCCTCCTTCTCCTTCTCCTCCTCCTTCTCCTTCTCCTCCTCTATCTCCTCCCACTCCTCATTCTCTTTCTTCTTCTCTTCCTCCTCTTCCTTCCTTACTCTTTCTCCTCCACTTCCTCATCTTCCTCCTACTTCTACTCTTCCTCTTCCTCCTCGTCCTCTTCCTCCTCTTCTTCTTCCTCTTCTTTCTTCTTCTCCTCTTCCTTTTCATCCTACTCTATCACCTCTTACCTCTTTGCTTCTTTCTCCTCCTCTTTCTCTTTTTCTTCTTCCTTCTTTTCCTCCTCTCCCTTCTCCTTCAAATCTTCATTCTCTTCCTTCTTCTCTTCCTACTCTTTCTCCTCCTCTTCCTACTCTTCATGCTCCTCCTCCTCTTCCTCCTCCTCTTCCAACTCCTAATCATCTTGTTCCTCTCCCTCTTCCTCTTCCTACTCCTCCTCTTCCTCCTCCCCTTCCTTTTCCTCCTCCTCCTCTTCTTCCTTCTCCTCTTCCTCCTCCTTTTCCTCCTTCTCTTCTCTTCCCCCTCCTCCTCTTCCTCCTCCTCCCCTTCCTTTTTCTCTTCTTCCTCCTCCTCCCCTTCCTTTTTCTCTTCTTCCTCCTCTTCTTCCTCCTCCTCTTCCCCCTCCTCCCCTTCCTTTTTCTCTTCTTCTTCCTCCTCTTCCTCCTCCTCTTCCCCCTCCTCTTCCTTATCTTCCTCTTCCTCCTCCTCCTCCTCATTTTATTCCTCCTTTTCCTCCTCCTCCTCCTCTTCCTCCTCCTCTCGTCCCCCATCCTCTCACCTCCTCTCTGGTAAGCAAACAGCTGAGCAAAGGAAGCCAAACGCGAGGCAACAATGCCGCTCCATTTCCTCCATCCGACGTGGGAGAGGAAGAAGACAAGAGGAGGAGGAAGAGGAGGAGGAATAAGAGAGGAGGAGAAGGATGAAGAAGGGATGAAGAGGAAGGAGAGAAGAAGAGAGGATATGAATGAGGAGATGAGGAGTGGGAGATGAGGAGTGGGAGATGAGGAGGAGGAGGAGTAAGAGAGGAGGAAGAGAAGAAAGAGATGAGGAGGAGAGGAGGAATGGGGGGAGGAGAGGAGAAGGATGAAGAAGAGAGGAAGCTAAGGGAGAGGAAGAAGAGAGGAGATGACGAGGAAGAGGAAGAAAAAGAGAGGAGGAAGATAAGAAACAAATGAAGAGGAGAGGAGGAATGGAAGAAAGAGAGGAATAGGAAGGAGAGGAAGAAAAGAGAAGGATGAGGAGATGATGATGATGAGGAGGAGGAGGAGGAGGACGAAGAGGAAGAATAAAGGAGGAGGAAGAGAAGAAAGATGAAGAGGAGAGGAGGAATGGGAGGAAGAGAGGAGGAGAAGGATGAAAAAGAGAGAAAGGGGAAGGAGAGGAAGAAGAGAGGAGTAGGATGAGTAGAAGATGAGGAGGAGGAGGAGGAAAAGGAGAAGAGAGCAGAAGGATGAAGAAGAGAGGAAGAGGAAGGAGAGGAAGAAGAGAGAAGGAGGATAAAAAGGAGATGATGAGAAGGAGGAGGAAGAGGAAGAAGAGAGGAGGGGAAGGATGAAGAAGAGAGTCCAAAT
>NC_134793.1:15446543-15456543 GCF_046742065.1 Oratosquilla oratoria | reverse complement strand
AGGGGAGTTGAGGGCGTGGAGGGAAATGACCTGAGTATCAATTCTAGAATTTGAGGAAATAGTTGAGGTGAGTTGAGGGCGTGAAGGAGAAAGGAAATGACCCGGGCATCAATTCTAGAAGTTGAGGAAAGAGTTGAGGGGAGTTGAGGGGAGTTGAGGGCGTGAAGGACGGAAATTACCCAAGTGTCAATTCTACTGTAGAAGTTGAGGAAAGAGTTGAGGGGAATTGAGGGCGTAAATGTCGGAAATGACCCAAGTCTCAATTCTTGAAGTTGAGGAAAGTGTTGAAGGAAGTTGAGGGCGAGGAGAGAAATGACCCGGGAATCAATTCTAGAAGTTGAGGAAAGAGTTGAAGGGAATTGAGGGCGTGAAGAACGGAAATGACTCGAGTATCAATTCTAGAAGTTGAGGAAATAGTTGAGGAGAGTTGAGAGCGTGGAGTGAAATGACCTGGGTATCAATTCCAGAAGTTGATGAAAGAGTTGAGGAGAGTTGAGGGCATGAAGAAGGGAAATGACCTGGGTATCAATTCTAGAAGTTGAGGAAATAGTTGAGGAGAGTTGAGGGCGTGGAGGGAAATGACCCGGTCATCAATTCTAGAAGTTGAGGAAAACTGAGTTTGGGATGGAGACGCAGAGGATGCGAACAAACAAGCGTTGGAAGGATCTCCTTGTCTCTAATAGAAACTAGAGAAAAAGTTGGACTTGGGATAAAAGAAGACTTCAAAATGGGTCTAATGGAGATAATTAAACTCGAGAGAAAATTAGGGAATTACAAAAAAAAAAAAAAAAAAAAAATTAATTGAAAAAATCTAAGAAAATTTTGCGGTGGAATAAAGTGGACAGGAATCGAAATGTGGCAATGAAGAAGTGAAAATGGAAAAAAAGAAGTTGTTCAAACAAATCAGAATGAGATTTTTTTTTTAATAAATCAATGTAAAGATAATGTCATGAAGCAATACAAAGGATTTACAGAGGATTTACAAAGGTGGAGCATGCCGACAGGAGACCTTTTGGTCCATAACTAGGTCGAATACGAAAAAAATAATAATGATAAGTAAATAAATAGATAAATAAATAAGAATATATTAATATAAATAATAATAAATGAAATAAATAAATAAGTGCATATGTACAAATATCAATACAAGACAAAAAGAATAAAAAAAATAGAACGAATGAAATAGAGGAAAATAAATGTGACAAATGATAATGAAAATGTATGAAATGAAATGAAATTTTGAAATAAATGAGAATAAGAAAAATAAAAAACATAAAAAAGTGTGAAATAAATATAAAATGAAGAACTAAAAGAAAAGAAAATTAAGCAAAGAAAACACCAAAAATATAGATAAAACAAAGAAGTTCTAGAAAGTAATATGAATAAAAATCAAATAGAAAAACGGAAAGTAATAATTAATAAAAACTACCTAGAGAAAAATACTCTATAATGGTTAAAACTAAAATACCAGAACAAGACAAGGAAGCTCCGAGGGAAAAAAAAAAGACTGAAACCAGAGACGCCTGAAAAAAGTAAAGAAAAATTAATTAAGACATTAACCAAGATTTCCCAAAAAAGGAGTGAATTACAAAGCCCTTGGAATGGGAGGAAAAAGGTCTGGAAAAAGGTCTGGAAAAAGGTCTGGAAAAAGGAAAACATTAAGAGTAAAAGGAACAACGCTGATACAGAACTGAAATGAAGAAAAAGAAAAAGAGCAAAACATTGAAATCTTTAGAGACATAAAGAAAACATAAACAACAGAAAACGGAAAGAAGAAATCATTGAGAAAGAAAACGGAGAGCGGGGAAGAAGACGAGGAAGATCAAGGGAAGATATGTTGAAAAAGAATGGAGATTGAGGACAAGAAAATAAGAAAAAATTAAGCAACATTAAGACAACATAAGAAAAAGGAAATGGGAATAAGAAAACCTTAACGAAGAAAATGAGAACCGGGAAATGAACAATAAAAAACGGAAAATAAAAAAAAAAACAAAAAAAAAAATGAATACGGAGAGAGAGAGAGACAGAGAGAGGGAGAGAGAGAGAGAGACAGAGAGAGGGAGAGGGAGAGAGAGAGAGAGAGGGGGGGAGATAGGGAGAGAAACAGACGGTCAGACAGACATACAGACAGACAGACAGAGAAGGAGAGAGAGAGAGAGAGAGAGAGAGAGAGAGAGAGAGAGAGAGAGAGAGAGAGAGGGGGGGGAAGGGAGAGGGAGATGGAAAGGGATAGGGGAGGGAGAGAGGGAGAGAGACAGACGGACAGACAGACAGACAGAGACAGGAAGAGACAGAGAGAAAGACAAAGATAGCGAAAGACAGAGACAAAGAGAGAGAGAGTGTGACAGAGAGAGAAAGTTATGAAAAGGTGAGGGAAATGGCTGAAAATATTAGAAAGAAATAAAAAGACATAAAAATGCAAATGAAGCGGAAAGCTAATGCGTTCCGAAACGAGAAGAAAGAAAAAAAGAAAGAAAGACAAGACGATGAGACGATGGAAAAGGATAAAAGACAAACGAAACGAAACGAAACGAAACGGGGGGGATAAAACAAAGAGAGAAGAAAAAGAGAGATCAAAAGAGAGCAATGAGAACATGGAGAGGAAGCGAGAGGAGAAAGGAAGAGACAGAATAGAGAATGAAAAGATGAATTTAGAAAAAGAAAAGAGAGAAAGGGGTTAACAAACGCCATGATGGAAGATAGATAAGTTCAAACTCACTGTCATTATGTAAAACAGATCTAATGTCCATAACAAAGAAGACCAATAAGGTCCATATTACAATGTGTATATATGTACACGTGACCCTTATGGGACCAAAACGTAAAGTATAAATTTGCTTGGAGCTGTCTTTGCTGTGAGGCACGCACTCGGACTTCCAGTGGCTAGTTTCATACTTTCACGCTAACGACTCTCAGTTTCTGAGTCTCGTTGCTTTCTGGTCGCGGGTTCGAGTCCCGCACTTCTCTCCGATTCTCATCAGTGACTGTTATGTTACATGATCTGACATTTCGCAAAGCGCTTATGGCAAAGGGGCGACTGTTTTGGTTGCGGATATTCAGCGTCTCCTGGTGTAGGCTCCTGACCTTGTGCCTTCCAACCCAACAAATCCCAGTGGTCTTTGGATTTATTTATTTTATTTATTTATTTTATTAATTATCATTAATATATATATATATATATATATATATATATATATATATATATATATATATATATATATATTTTTTTTTTTTTTTTTTTTTTTTTTTAGGTCATATTCGTATGAGGAACTGTGAGGCTTCGTAGGTAATTAAAATTGCCTGGACTATAGACACATACAAAGAAATTTTTCTTTTTTCCTCTTAACAAAAATAAAGCCTCTAAGCGTCAATAATTGATAGATTTTCTCTATGTTGGAAAAAAAAATATCTATACCCGCGTCAGAATTATGTCTTACAACAGCAATGATAATAAATTATGAAGAGGATAATGACATGGAAGTAATGTGTAATATTGAAAGCAAGTGACATGAAAATGTAGATTAGTGGAACAGTGATGAAAGATGATGAAAAGAAAGTAAAGATCAAATAACATTGAAATTAAGGATACCATCAATTACGTGACACAGCACACAAATGAAACGGTGATGGGGTGAAAATAAGAATTAGACTGAAACTGGGGATATCATCAGTTACGTGAAACTGCAGATAAAGGAAACGATGATGAGAGAAAATAGAAAAAATATTAGGTAAATAAGATGGAAATTGGGAATACCATCAAAGAAGATAAAGAATCAGAAGTGAAAATAGGAAACGGCAGCGAATTCAAAAGAGCAGCCGACTTGGTGAAGAACTCAAGAGAAAAGTTTACAGAAGATAACAAGCAAGCGACGACATAAACAGCAGAGGGGGAGGCTTGACAAGAATGACGAAATGCTTTATCCACTAAATAATGATAAAAAAATAAACAAATAAAAAAACCGACTTGGCGGAGAACGCAAGAGAAAAGTTTACACAAGCTAACAAGCAAGAGGACGACATAGACAGCAGAGGGGTAAGCTTAACAAGAATGACGGAATGCTTTACCCACTAACTAATGATCAAAAAAATTTCCTACGAAATGCGTGAATTGTTGCAGAAGATAACGAGTATGGAGAGAACAAAACCAGAAGGGCGAGTTAACAAGAATTGTGGAATGGTTTCCAGGCTAATTAATGACAGGAATATTACAATGAGGTGAAAGTTTGTCCTCCAGAATTATATTACGTCCTGTACCAAGCTATGGCTGTGAAAAGAGAACAAGATACTTGTAGATTCAAGCACCAAGTAATGAATATGGCGAGGGAAACTGAAAGAGAATTATAGTGCTGGAATGACCAACAATAAAATAACTTCAGAATTACAAGTCAATGAGGAGCGAAAGCTAACAGAAGTCTAGGTCCTTGCAGGATCACCGCTCTACCCTCTGGATCAGCGTTTTTCAACCAGGGTTCCCCAGAACCCTAAGGTTCCGCAAAAGATCCCTAAAGGTTCCGCGAGAACAAGTGAGATAAGCTAATACACTTTTGATCTTTTATCTAATTTCATATACGTAATATAATTAAACACGCACGACATATTCTTGGTTATTGTAATAATGTAATATAGAGATCATCCTATCTAACATATTATTACGATGAAAATAAAATGAGAAAGATATGGTATATGTTTTTTTTTTTTTTTTTTTTTTTGCGCAGGGGTTCCTTGAGACATGCAATTTCTTTTGAAGGTTACGCAAGGGTAAAACGGTTGAGAAACGCTGCTCTGGATGCATGATACAGATTTTGTATCTTATCAAAGAACTTATATCCAATTTGGTAATGCTGCATAAATGGTGTGAAGTATATCCCAAGTGTCGAACGCGTATGAATGACTGTGGTAGAAGATGGTGTCTGAAAGCATTGTGATCAACTTGATCACAATAAACAGTTGGCAACACTGAAGTATGATAAACTTGATGATAATGGTCAGTTGGTAGCACTGAAGTATGATAACATTGATCATAATGATCAGTTGGTAACACTGATATGTAATCAACTTGATCATATGGATCAGTTGGCAACACTGAAAGGTAACCAACTTTATCGTATGGATCAGTTGGCAACACTGAAAGGTAACCAACTTTATCATATGGATCAGTCGGCAACACTGAAATGTTAAGAGCATAACAATACTTGTAGATGAGACTGCAAAAGACCATAAGGCCTACACCAGGCAGTTCCATGTCCATTATCACCTGCCATCCCCATCAATAAAGTTATCTAATCTTTTCTCAAAACAAACAATTGTTCCAGCGTTATGTCATTGTTTCATGGTTACTACATCTATTCCATTCGTTAACCACTCCATTGGTAAACCTGTAACTATTTCCCTCTTCAGTTGGTAACACTGAAAAGTTGCTAAATGATCAAAGGCGTGTTAAAAAAAAACTGAGATGGTACATAAATTATATTCGGATAATGGCGGTTTATATAAAAACAGTCCGGATTTGGGAGGGATTTTTGTATATCTCCCAGTAAATATGAACTTGGGATGTTCCCTGGCCGAGCGGTTTAGAGCGTCGGTGTTTGCGGCGGAGGCCAAGGTGACGGAAATTCGAGATCTGCCGCCAGCGAGTTGGACCAAGGGCATGGTTCATTAAAATCCATGTTTCCAAGTCCTTTGTAAGGGGCACCGTGCTATCCCTGTGTCAGTAGTAGTTCACGACGTTTAATTGATTCATCATCAATCAAAAATTAACTTTATCACAACCAAAAACATCTAAGTGTATTGTTCTTGAAAAATTATTTTCCTTGAGTTAATCCTACTCAGAATATTTATATTTTTTATTCTGGTGAAGATCAAGCGATGTTATGTAGTTAAGAGGATGGGGTGATCTTCCAAGGGGTCTCGATCATCTAGGAATTCTATCAAACGGGGTCCCTTGAGGCGAAGGTCGAGGGGATGGTGGCTCGAATCCTGCCACCGGCGAAGTTGAACCAAGTACATGGTTAATTAAATTCCACGCCACAAAGTCCTTTGTGAGGGGCACCGTTCTAGCCTTCTGACAAGAGGGGTTTGTGCCTTTAAACCATATCTTTATCATCAAAATCATCATCAGATATCTACGAGTACGTTGTGGTTCACAGTGTTCAAAGATTAGCTCCAATCTAATCAAGGTTTACGCACTTGAGGCACATTCGAAAGCTTCAGAAAAATCACTTATAAATAAACGTTTCCATAGAAACCTCACCTCAAGTTATACCTTTGAAATGAAACATTTCCAACTTCAGTCATCTTCATCCCATCTCTCCTTTAACTTCCTCCAGCCTCGTGATGAAGTTAAATTCTATAAGCAAAAGAAATGCAGATACAAAAATCTCATCACTAATTTGTGTAATTCTGTACACGGAACTGACTAGGAGTTAGTACTCAGCTTCTAACCATGAATATAGAAAAGGTCACTCAGATACAAATCCAAATTAAAGTGGCATAGTCCCATAAAGAAATGAGTTGATTATGAAATAGTGAAAATATCGTGTCCATCTCACCCCACTCTCTCTCTCTCTCTCTCTTATATATATATATATATATATATATATATATATATATATATATATATATATATATATGTATATATTTCTATCTCTACCTCTATTTTTATATATCGGTATCTACCTATCTCTATTTTTCTCTGTCTCTTTCTACCTCTATCTCATATTTCATATTATGTATATATATATATATATATATATATTATATATATATATATATTACACACTTATCTCTACCTATCTATCTACATATCTCTCTATCTACCTATCTATCTACATCTCTATCTATATATCTCTATCTATCTCACTTTGTATCTACGAGTACTTCTATCTACCCCTCTCTATTTATTTCTCTCTCTCTCTCTCTCTCTCTCTCTCTCTCTCTCTCTCTCTCTCTCTCTCTCTCTCTCTCTCTCTCTCTCTCATTTTTGAGAGGAACGTGAGGATAATAGTCAACAAATACATAACTAATCAAGGGTAGAAAAGCTTTCCTGTCGCTCCCTCCACTGGCGATGACTTTTTCTCCAAAGGTTAAGAAGGGTTTGGTTTCTGTACAAGAACATTGTTCATTCAGCTGGTACTGCACGCACACACGCGCGCAAGTACACACACATACGCACACACACACACACACACACACACACACACACACACACACACACACACACACACACACACACACACACAGAAGGAGAGGGAGAGGTAGAGTTACATAGATATAGATACGTGATTACAAAGTTAGACATACATAACACATACATACATACATACGTACATATATGCATATATACATACAATGTATACACACATTACATACATAAGTTATACACACACATTACATACACATATTACATATATGCATTACATACATACATATATGCACTACATACATACATACATACATACATACACACAGTATAACCAGATTTGCATTTGCGACGAAGAGTTCCAGAGTTGAGAGAAATTATATTATTGGTCTGAGTTTATCTAATATAAACAGAGATGGGGAATGACGAAATTATATAAATCCTGTCACTTGCATCCAGGTAAACGAGTGCACGAGCCTACAAGCACACACACACACACACACACACACACACACACACACACACACACACACACACACACACACACACACACACACACACACACACACATACATACATCTTCGCACACAAACACAAAGAAACTAGCACACAAAATTAAAGACAAATGTACACACAAGCGAGGCAAATACAAGCCTAAACCTGTACACATGTATAAACACACACACATACATACACATACACACACGCACACACACATACACACAAATGCGCACACACACACACAAATACACACAGGCACAAATAAACTCACATATCAATAGTACCGGCTGTTTGTCTCCCCCCCACGAATAATCATGAATTAACTACGTTGACAATTAAATCTTATAACTTAGTTGACAACCAAGTCTGCAACTGTATTATAAAACATTAAAACATTTGAATGATGGAGACTATTTCATGTCCATTACCACCTGTCATCCCCATCCATAAAGTTGTCTAGCTGTTTCTTAAAACAACCGATAGTTTCAGCGCTCACTACATGGTTACTAAGTCTATTCCATTCGTTGACCACCCTATTTGTAAACCAATTCTTGCCTATTTCCTTCTCAAATCTAAAATTGTTCAATATAAATCCATTACTGCGAGTCCTGCCCTGTTGTCTTATGATGATATTGTTTGCATCACCTTTGTTAAAGCCTTTGATCCACTTGAACACCTCTATTAGATCACCCTGTACTCTGCATAGTCAAGGATGGGTTTAACTAACGCTAGATAGAGTTTGATCATTACCTCTGCACTTCTATTCGCAACCGCCCTAGTAATTAAACCTAATTCTCCGTGATCTTTATTCCTGGCGCTAATGCATTGTTTCCTGGATTTAAGGTCAGGACTCACTAGAACTCCCAAGTCTCTCTCGCATTCAGTTTTCTCTAAAAACGTTATCTAAGCTATATCTATTTTCGGGGTTGTGTAGTCCTACGTTTAACACGCTGCACTTTGATATATTGAAGTTCATTTGTCATTCCACCGACCATGTGAACATTTTGTTCAGATCATCTTGCAGAATCTCGGCGTCGTCTCCTGACCTAATTAGGCGTCCTATTTTAGTGTCGTCCGCAAACTTACTAACATCACTATTAATTCCCTTGTCCATCTCGTTTATGTACATAATGAACAATAAGGGACCCAAAACTGATCCCTGAGGTACTCCACTAGAAACATTCCCCCCATTTGGATTTTACACCAGTTGTTTTCTGTCACTGATTCAAGCTCTAATCCATTCTAACATTTTTTTTTCTCCCAAGCCGTGGGCTTTGATTTTATTTAGTAGTCTCTGATGAAGCATCTTGTCGAACAGCAGTTTACCATTTCACATGATTTAATATTTCATTTCTCTTGTCTTTACTCTCTTTCAATCTATTGGCATTATCATTCCATTTGTAGTTTGAATATCTTATATTGTTTGTTACTTTGATTAAGTTTGAGTTTTGACATGCAGTAGGAAGAGTACATTAGTACAAGTTTATCTGCAATTGTGGCTGTCACCTTTGCCCTATATGCTGTGGTAGCCTAAGGTAGCTTGTTGTCATTGGTATAAGCGCAGGATTGAAATGGTGACTTTGTGTTCATAAGCACGAGCTTATTCGACCACCCCACAGATGAACACTCTTCGTAATGTATGTTATATCAAGGCTATCGTAAGAGGATTTTATTGAGATAATTTTTTATTAGGCTTTTATCTCCTTGGGCTCTTCTTCAACTCGAACTAAAAAAAAAGAGTAAAGAGTTCAGAAACAACATTTGCTCTTAGGGTATGAGGCGAATGAAATTGATAAATGCTGAAGACCACAGACACCTAGATCCACTCCTTCAACTTTATTTTTTCTTTCTTTAGTTGTTCGAATTCTAAAAGCGATAGATAAACCGTTTTCTATGTCCTTCAGGGCAACGGAGACGTATACCTACGTACCCTGAATGCATTATGAGAAGGAATGAAAAAGAATAGAGAAAAAATACACCCGACCCAGAAGACAAGCCAATGCAGATGTATTCTCTCTACAAGAAATATATCTCAGTTGGTTACCGACAGTTATCACACATAACAATATCAAAAATATAACTTTACCTTTTTATCTTCTTTATCAGTTAAAGAGCCTCAAAGTATTAGTGACGTCACATGACGTCATAATATTTGAAATAATGACGTCATAAAATAACGTCATAATATTTTGTGGAAAAGAATGACATATGAAATATATATAATATCTTACGTCCTCTAATGGCCCTAAGGCACCACATGGCGACCACAGGGCATTGGCCGAACGTCGCCGAAGATTTGTGTGGTCAAGGAATATTTCTCCCCATTTTTTCCATCTGGGTCCGTTTGCCCACAGATGGTCC
>NC_134793.1:15421543-15436543 GCF_046742065.1 Oratosquilla oratoria | reverse complement strand
CCCTCTTTCCTCCTCTTTCCTCTCCCCTTCTTTCTTCACTTCCCTACCTCCTCTTCCTCTGTCCATTCAAAGGCGGAGGATGCCAACAGGAGACCTTTTGGTCCATATCAAGGTCGGATGCGGAAAAATTATAACGATGATAAATAAATAAATAAACGAATAAATAAAAAACTATAATCAAGTAAATAATAATAAATCAAATAAATGCATAGGAATAGTCAAATAACAGACAAAAAGATAAATACTAAATAAATTCACATATGACTAATAATAAATGAGAATCAAGCAAATAATAATAAACGAACAGACAATTGATAACAAAGCTCCTTTACCCTACACACCAACCTTTTCCTCTCCTATTTCTTTCCTCTCCCATCCTTTCCTCTCCTACTCCTCTCCTATTCCTCTCCTTTCCCCTCCTCTCCTCACTTCTTCTCTCCTCTCCTCTACTCTTTCCTCTCCTCTTTCTTCTCCTCTCCTGTCCCGTCTATCCTCCCCTCTCCTCTCTCCTCTCCCCTTTCCTCTCCTACTTCTCTCCTATTCCTCTCCTTGCCCCTCCTCTCCTCTACTCTTTCCTCTCCTCTCTCCTCTCTTCTCGTCTTACCTATCGTCTTTCCTCTCCTCTCTTGTCCCCTCTATTCTCCCCTTTCCTCTAGTTTCCTCTCTCCTCTCTCCTCTCTCCCCTCTCCTCTCTCTTCTCTCCTACTTGTCTACTTTTAATGTTTTGTAACTTTTCCTCAACGTGCCTCTCATCATATGGTGGAAGAATATAAGGACACTCCATTGAAATAAAGTTAGAGGGAAAAAATAACAGAAAAAGGTAAAAAGTTTGGTAAGTAGTCTTTTGTAACTGCGTAATGGAAGTATAATGTACTAAAAGTTGATAAAAAATAGAATTTGCATAATTAGAAAATGGAATAACAGTGTTGTAGAGAAAAAGTCGTAATTTACATAATTAGCCCAAACATAAAGCTAGGAAAAGGCTTAGAATGTGATCTTTAATGATGGCATGAGGAAAGTATAGTGAACTAAACAAAAAATAATAATAATTACGCAATTTACGTATATAAAGAATGGAAGAACATGATGCTTAAAAGAAGGTAACCGCAATTTGCGAAATTACCCAAAACAGTACCATAACGTAGGTAAGCCTATGCAGGAGTCAAAAATTAAATCCTCAATTTGTATAAGTAGAGAATGGAAAAAACATACTACTTCTACTACTACTACTACTACTACTATTACTAAAAAAAAAAAAAAAAAACATTAACTAAAGCAGTACCATAACGTCCGTTACCTCAAAGCATAATCACACTGACTAGGGACAACTTGATATTTTTTCTTTCGTGATTTCATTTATTTTCACGAGAACCATGTTTGAAACAAATATCTTATCTCAAAAGTAGTTTGGGGGGGACATTGTGACAAAAATGCTTTTTGTCTGACAATCTGCATTCTAAAACACAACATACAGCGCCATCTCTTCGTGTTAGTTCTGATGACGTCATGGTATATGTATCAACCCAAGCCATCTCAGTAGACAATGTCGCCCTGTAGCGAAACAGACGATATTGAGAGTTTTTCATCGCCTTTTGAGAATATTCTCGACTCCCTAGACATTTCTGACTACAGGCGAGGTGTGTGGATAGACGGGCTATTATTTTGAACTTAAATATTTCTCTGAAGAAGATTTCCTATTGGTGCATCATTGGCGTTCACCTGTGTCCATGTTAATTCTGCAATGCTGTCTTTGGGAACTCAAAAAAGTAAGGGTAGTATACCTGACACATTCAATATTCTTGTAGCTTACTCCTCGACAATCCTCCATCACGTTCACAGTTCGACCCCTAGATGTCACGAGCTTTGTAAACAATGGTGTCTTCAACATAACAGATATTTTTTCATCTCGGCCTTAGTGGGCCAGTGAAAAGATTAATGATGGTGGTTTGTTACTGCTGGATTTAACTAATCATTCTTTACACAAGTTAGATATATTATCATAGATTGTTTACACACTATACAAAAAAAAATCATTACAAATATCGTAAAAACGTACCAATACGTTCCAACAAATGACAAGTGTTTACTTATTTAGTCCAGTACTGCACGCCCTGGCTTCTGCCTTTTTTTATATATTCATTCTACATAATTTCTTTGTTATTCATTTATAATTTCTCCTGCTTTTATCTTTCTAAAGCTACATATCTTGTGAATTTAATCAAAATATCGTAAAAAGATACCAATACGTTTTAGCAAATGACAAGCGTTTACTTATTTAGTCCAGTATTGCACGCCTATCCTCTGCCTTTTTTATACATTCATTCTACATAATTTATTTGTTATTCATTTATAATTTCACCTGCTTTTATCTTTCTAAAGCTATTTATCTTATGAATTTAATCAAAATGTCCAAAAACAATATCTCTTACAACTTTGTATAATTCTTTGGAAAAGACTATTTAGCATTATTGTAAGTGACTATCCGCGTGTATGTTCTGCACGTGAATGATGTTGCTGGGTGGTTATCATAAACTTTCTTCTCCTGCCTTTTTGAGTCCTATACGTTATTAACATATTATTATTTTCCACTTTTCTCCTATTATTTCCTTTCCAATAATATGTTTTCCTCATTAGTTCTTTCTCCGATTTCGTAATTCCTAAAAATAATATCAAATACCCTACGACACTCGACACGATTACTATTTATTAAACACAATGACAATGCATAAATAATGAACAGTTCTATGACGTCATCGCGAAGCAGGTAGCGCCACGGATAGGTTTTACGAGAATGGCTGAAGCAGACGCCGTTTTTAAGCAGACGATACAATTTTAATTTGTAATACATAAAAGATGAAAGAGTTATTGTGTAATTTATTCAGCTACTATTGACTTTGATAAGTACTAAAGACATATCCCGGTAGAATTAGACACCTTTTATTTTCAAAGTGGTTACATTTAAAGCCTTCAGGCTTCAACACATTCAAGCAGAAGTCCAATACCTGAATCTTTTATATTCTCAGAGGAGAACCGGAACAGAAAATGAAAATGGCGTTGGATATATTGCGCTATACATAGAAAGTGAAATATATAATTTGTGAAAAAGTGAAATAAAAATGAAAAGCAGGAAAATCTAGTAAAATATATTGTGTACGAAAAGGTAAAATGCCAATTTTGATGATAAATTTTGTGATAGACAGAAAAATCTACAAGCTTAAAGAAAGATAGTAAGGGGAGTATAGTTCATCTTGAATGAAAATATAAATATGATGATGATAATGATGATGGTGGTGATAGTGATAAGGATAGAAATGATGATTGTGAGTGATAGTGATGATAGTGATGATGGGTAGATTCGTGTTAACATCTTAATCCAATCTATTTTTATCACACACACACACACACACACACACACACACACACACACACACACACACACACACACACACACACACACACACACACACACAAACACGGCCCATCAGAGCGCCGAGGACTGACCGATACAAGAACAGTGCCATTCCATCCATTGTCCGCACAATAAACTCATTATAAATTTTAGACTAAGCATATCACTCTTATAATTACTATATTACTCATAAAAGTACTCAATTGTATTATTGTCAGTGTATCACTGCTATCTCAATAAACCTATTATTATTATTATTTTTATTATTATTATTACACATTATATACATATATATATATATATATATATATATATATATATATATATATGTGTGTGTGTGTGTGTGTGTGTGTGTGTGTGTGTGTGTGCGTGTGTGTGTGTGTATGTTTGTGTATGTGTGTGTGTATGTGTGTTTGTATGAGCGTGCACACACGTATGCATTCGTATACATGTGTGCATGCGTCGTTATGAATATCGCAGAAGTGGATGTAGGTGGATGTACAAGAAACCTTAATCCACCTCTCAGTGTTATCCAATGCAGACTCATCCAACGCGGTGGCGTAATCGGGAGCGTGCTGTTCTCACATTTCCTTAGTTGTGGGTTCGAATCCCGCACTCCTATCCAATCCCCAGCAGTGACTGTTTATTACCTGCCCCAACAGGGCAAAGGTGACGGCTTCGGCCGCAGCTACTCAGCGCCTCCTGGCGTTGGCTCCTGACCCTCTTCACCTCTGACCCGGTGGACCAAAAGGCTATTTTCACCAAGCCCATGAATTGGGAGTGACAGGTAACGAAAGAGTTATCATGTTCGGCGTACCTTTTCTTCTTAAAAACAAGTAAAAATATCTTCTTAAAAACAAGTATTTTTTTTTTTGGGGGGGGGAGTGTAGGTTGGGCACGTACAAGGGACTCCAAGTAAGGTAGTTTGTTATTCAACACAAAATACCTTGATATCGGAAGCTTCATCTCGGCTTGTCACTGTCTCCTCTTCAGAGCTCCGACAATGCCCGCTGGACATCCCCACCTTTCTCCATAAGGGTCAACGCACCAAGTATACACAAGGGAACTTAACACTTACTGCATCTCATAGAGTCTGTCCTCTACTCTTCGTTCTTGTTGTGGTAATAGTCAACCCCTTGACCATGCAGGTCTCACTCTCTCCTTTCTTTTCTCTCTTTCTCTTTCTCTACCTCTCTCTACTTCTCTCTTTCTTTCTCTCTCTACTTCTCTCTACTTCTCTTTCTTTCTCTCTCTCTCTCTACTTCTCTTTTTTTTCTCTCTCTCTACTTCTCTTTCTTTCTCTCTCTCTCTCTACTTCTCTCTCTCTTTCTCTCTCTCTTTTCTCCCTCTCTCTCTCTCTCTCTCTCTCTCTCTCTCTCTCTCTCTCTCTCTCTCTCGCTCTCTCTCTCTCTCTCTCGCTCTCTCTCTCTCTCTCTCTCTCTCTCTCTCTCTCCTCTCTCTCTCTCTCTCTCTCTCTCTCTCTCTCTCTCTCTCTCTCTCTCTCTCTCTCTCTCTCTCTCTCTCTCTCTCTCTCTCTCTCTCTCTCTCTATCCCTCTCCCTCTCTCTATATCAATCTATCTAGCTATCCATCTACCCGTCTATTTATCTATCTATCTATCTCTCTATTTATCTAACTCTCCTTCTCTCTCTACATCTACCTCTCTCTCTCTCTCTCTCTCTCTCTCTCTCTCTCTCTCTCTCTCTCTCTCTCTCTCTCTCTCTCTCTCTCTATCTCTCTCTCTCTCTCTCTGCTCCCACATCTGTGCGCTTGTGGTTTAATAGGAGGCATACTGATCCTGCAATCGCTTAGTTGTGGGTTCGAATCCCGCTCTCCTCTCCGATTCCCATCAATACCTGTTACCTGCCCATCAGTCCCTAAAGCACATAATAGGTCAAGGGTGACGGTTTCGGCCGCAGCTACTCAGCGCCTCCTGGCGTAGACTCCTCACCCCCCCCCTCCACGTCACCTCCCCCTCCCTCTCCCCCTCACCCTCCGCGTGCGCAAGAGACGAAGTAGAGAAACCCAAGACTTGCTTTGCTCTGCTCCTCTCAACTTTACCAGACAATCCTTTGGGTTAAAGAAGGAAGAAGAAGAAGAAGAGGAAACAGACGAAGAGGAGGAGAGGGGAGGAGGAGGAGGACGGAGGGGAAATGGAGGGAAGGTGTGGAGGAGGAGAGGGAGGAGGAGTGTGGAGTGAGGAGGAAACTGCTCTGCTTGTTATGGAGGAGAAACTTGTCAGTTTTCGATGTTGAGCAAAGAAGAAACGGAAGAAAGGAGGGGGAGGGGAGGGGGAGGAGGAGGAGAGGGGGAGGAGGATGGGGGAGGAGGATGAGAGGGGGAAGGGGAGAAGAGGGGAGGAGGGATGGGATGAGGATGGGAGGGGGAAAAGGATAGGAGGGGGAAAAGGAGAGGAGGAGGGAAGAGGAGGGGATGGGAGGAGGATGGGAGGGGGAGGAGGTTTAGAGGGGGAAGAGGGGAGGAGGGGAGGAGGATGGGAGGGGGAGGAGGTTTAGAGGGGGAAGAGGGGAGGAGGGGAGGAGGTGAGAGGTAGGAGGAGGGAAGGAGAAGAGTAGGGGAGGAGGAGGAGGAAGAAAGGGGAGGAGGAGGAGGAGGGGACAGGGAGGAGGAGGGGACGGGGAGGGAAGGGTAAGAGAGGTGGGGGAAGGGAAGAGGAATGAGTAGGGGAGGGGAAGGAGGAGAGGAGGAAGGAGGAAGTGACGGGGAGGAGGGGGCGGGGAGGAGGAGGAGGACAGGGGAAGAGGGAGGGAAGGGAGGAGTAGGGGAGGAGGATGAGGAGGGGAGTAGGGGAGGGGAAGGCTATAGGAAGATGGGAGGAGGGGAGGAGGGGGGAGAGGGAAAGGGAAGGAGAAGGGAGGAGGGGAAGGGGGAGGGAAAGGTGAAGGCTGAAGGAAGGGAGGGGGAGGAGGAGAGATGGGGAGAAGGAGAGGGCGTAGGAAGAGAGGGGGAGGAGGGGGTGGAGGAGGAGAGGAGGGGGAGGAAAGGAAAGAAGAGGGGAAGGGAAGCCATGGTGGATGAGAGTGGAGGAAGGAAAGTGGATTAATAGGTGGAAGAAAACAAGATCAGGTGGAAGAAAGTGGAGACTGAAGGTGTAAATGGACTTAGAGTGGAGGTGGATTGGAAGCGAAGGAAAAGGTGGACTAGGAGGGGAAGAGTTGAAGAAAGAAGATGGAGAAATTTACCCCAGGAGACGCTTAACTAGGGGCTTATATCCCAGCTGGAGGAAGGTCCTCGTTTCGCTGAATGAGATCGTCTGACGCAGAGCAGAAGCCTTTAAGGAGACGAATCGACACATTTTCTTTTTCGTTTCCTCCGAATAAAAGTAGATAAATATGTAGATAAACAGATAAATGAATCAATTAATATACAAAAATATATAAATAAATAGAAATAAAAAATAAATAAATATCAAATAATAAATAAATAAATAAACAATATATGTAAATAATGAATTAATACATATGAATACATAAATGAATAAATACATAAATGAATAGGTAAATAAATGTATAAATGTATAGAGAAATAGATAAGCAAGTAAATAACTAAATTGATTAATTGATAACTAAATTGATAAATGAATAAATGAATAAATAGACAAATAAAGAAATTCTGATCACTTTGAACTTCTACTTTTAGTTCTGTACAGATAAATGTATAGAGAAATAGACGGGAAATTAGATAAATAACTTAATTAATTAATCAATAGATAAATCAAATAATAAATAAATAAATGAATAGATAGGGAAATAAAGAAATTCTGATCACTTTGAACTTCTACTTTTAGTTCTGTTTCCTCCTGGATTCTCTGCCTCTTCGGTGAGATATTTTCTCCAAGGATAGAGGCGCTGGTCATTACTAAGGGCAATTAGATAAGAGAAAAGGGGAGAGGAAAGGGGGAGAAAAAGGGAGAGTAAAGGGGGAGAAAGGGGAGAAAAGGGAGAGAGAAAAATGGGTAGAGAAATGAGAGGGAGAAAATTGGGGAGAAAGGGGGAGAAAAAGGGGGAGAAAGGGGAGAGTAAAGGGGAAGATAAAAGAGGTAGTAAAGGGGAAATAAAAGGGGAGATTTTTTTTCTTCTCTCTCTCTCCCTCTCTCTTTCTCTCTCTCTCTCTCTCTCTCTCTCTCTCTCTCTCTCTCTCTCTCTCTCTAAATAATAAAATAAATAAATAAGTAAAAAAAAAAAAAAAAAAAAAAAGTCCTTCACAACTTTTTTGCAGATCCGATGGAAGGTCCCGGCGTCACTAACAGGCTTGAGAGTCCAGATCAATTTCTTAAAAAAAAAAATAAAAAAAAAATAAAAAAAAAATAAAATAAGAAATAAAACAGAAAAAGGAAAATTGGAAATAAGACAAACAAAAGAATTGTAAGGACAGAACGACAGAAATAAGAATAAAAAATAAAAAAAAAATAAAAAAAAATAGATAAATAAAAAATAAAAAATAAATAAACACGAAATAGCACAGAAAACGATTTTGTCTCCCCCAGATAAAAGATAGCATAGATAAAAGGAAAGCAATATAAATGCCAAAGAAAGAAGAATAGGACATAGAGAGACAGGAATAACAGAAACATGAAGGAAATAGAGCAAAGAGAAAATAACACTGAATATCAATTTCTTTCTCGAAAACAAAACCAAACGGAGAATATGCAAAACAAATGTGAACGAAAACAAGAGAGAAATGAACGAAAGAATAAGAGATATACAACCAAATTGATATGGACGAAACAGGAGGAAAGAATATCATTAAGGATCAAATTCTCTTTCAGACAAAGAATATAAAGGCAAAATAGATTATTGTTACAAAAAAAAATGAGAACACAGAAAAAGTATATAAAGGTAAAATAGGTTATCCTTCCAAAAAGATACGAAAAAATGAGAACACAGACAAAGAATAAAAAGGCAAAATAGATTATTGTTACAAAATACAAAAAAAAATGAGAACACAGAAAAAGTATATAAAGCTAAAATAGATTATCGTTACAAAAAGATACGAAAAAATGAGACCACAGAAAAAGAATATAAAGTCAAAATAGATTATTTTTACAAAAAAATACAAAAAAAATAGAACACAGAAAAAGAATATAAAGGCAAAATAGATTATCGTTACTAAAAAAAAAAAAAACGAGAACACAGAAAAAGAATATAAAGGTAAAATAGATTATCGTTACAAAAAATACAAAAAAATGCGAACACAGAAAAAGAATGTAAAAGCAAAATAGATTATTATTACAAAAAATACAAAAAAAATATAACAGAAAAAGAATGTAAAGGTAAAATAGATTACCGTTAAAAAAAATGAGAACACAGAAAAAGAATATAAAGGCAAAATAGATTGTTACAAAAAAAATACAAAAAAATGAGAACACAGAAAAAGAATATAAAGACAAAATGGATTAGTTACAAAAAAATACAAAAAAATGAAAACACAGAAAAATAATATAAAGGCAAAATAGATCAGTTACAAAAAATACAAAAAATGAGAACACAGGAAAAGAATATAAAGGCAAAATAGGTTATTGTTACATAAAAATACAAAAAAAAACGATAACAGAAAAATAATATAAAGGCAAAATAGAATTATCGTTACAAAGAAAAAAAAAATGAGAACACAGAAAAAGAATATAAAGGTAAAATAGATCATTGTTACAAAAAATACAAAAAAAATGAGAACACAGAAAAAAAATATAAAGGAAAAATAGATTACCGTTACAAAAAATTTAAAAAAAATGAGAACACAGAAAAAGAATATAAAAGCAAATTAGATTATTGTTACAAAAAATACAAAAAAAATGAGAACAAGAAAAAATTTGACACAAAATGTATGTAAACATATAAAGGTAAAATAGAGAATAAAAAATAAAAAGGTTAGAGAGTGTGTATAAAGTCTGAAAGAAGAAAGATGAAAAAGGTGATGTGATAGAAACTAAGGACTACTAATTCATTTTCTTCATTTTCTTCTTCATTTTCGTCGTCTTCTTCGATTTCTTCTTCCTCTTTATTTTCTTCTTTTTCTTCTTCCTCTTTATTTTCTTCTTCATTTTCGTCTTTTTCATTTTCTTCTATCTCTTCATTTTCTTGTATAAATCTTTTTCTTCATAAGTTTCTTCTTCATCACATTCATCATAATTTTCTTCATCATAGTTTTCTTCTTCATAATTTTCTTCTTCATAATTTTCTTCTTCATAATTTTCTTCATCATTTTCTTCTTCATCATTTTCTTTTTCATAATTTTCTTCTTCATAATTTTCTTCTTTATAATGTTCTTCGTCATTTTCGATTTCATCATTATTTTATTCAACATATTTTTCTTCTTTATCATATTTTTCTTCTTTGTAATTTTCTTCCCCTTCATATTTTTTTCATAATTTTCTTCATCATCATAATTTCTTCTTTATCATTTCCTTCTACATCATTTTTTTCTCCTTCATTATTTTATATTTCTTCATTTTCTTCCTCTTCATCATTCTTCTTCATCATCATTTCCTCTTCTTTTTTTCTTCATTATTTTTCTCTTCTTCTTCATCATCATTTTCTTCTTTATTTTCTTTTTGGTCATCATTTTCTTCTTCATAACTGTCTTCCTCTTCATTTTCTATGTTTGTTTTCTTCTTTATTGTCTTCTTCGTAATTTCCTCCATCATTTTCTTCTTCATAATTTTTTCCTTCATCATTTTTCCTTCATCATTTTCTTCATCATTTTCTTCTTTATCATTTTCTTCATCATTTTCTTCTTCATTTTCTTCTTTATCATTTTCTTCTTCATTGCAATTTTATGCACTTCCAAGGGCATTAACCCAAATCATTGTATACGTAAGTGTTGCTACCGGTTTCTCTAACCAATTTTCTGTACATTGTAACGCTCAATAAATTCCTCTTATGTATTAGAAAGTAGAAAACCAATAACTATTCTATTCTTTGCTCGTCCTGTGACCTAATTACATCATCAATTGCTCCTTCATTATTTCCTTCTTCGGTGTTTTTTTCTTCGTCGTCATTTTCTTTTCTTTTTTTCATCACTTTCTTCCACTTCTTCATAATTTTCTTCTTCTTCTTCTTCTTCTTCCTCTTCTTCTTCTTCTTCTTCTTCTTTTTCTTCTTCCTCTTCCTCTTCCTCTTCCTCTTCTTCTTCTTCTTTTTCCTCTTTATAGATTTATTTTTTTCGCCAACTTTCAGTGGAAAAAAAAACATGGACTCCTTCGGCATGTTGATGTATTTTACAGACACCCAATCCTGACCCATAATGCTTCAGAATTACGCGAATTTCCCCTTCATTTTTAGTTCAGCAATACAGCTATTATTCACTAAAGGTCATCCACCTCTTTGAAAATGGGGGCGTAAAATTGAGGACATTCAAACCTGCTCTATGACAAATGGAAACAAATGAATAATATATACATGTGCAGAGTGGTTTCCATCTGCTGAATAAAATCAACTGGTAGCAACTAGAATAAAAATCATAAATTGATAGACATGTCAAGACGAGACTGTCGCCGCTGAGATGACAATGTCAGAAGTCAAGTTCGGTCAGGTTAGGTCAACTTTGGTCTGGTTAGGTCAATATGAGTCAGGGTAGGTCAACTTTGGTCAGGTTAGGTCAAGTAGGGTTAGGTTAGGTCAAGTTTGGTGTGGTTAGGTCAACTTTGGTCAGGTTAGGTCAAGTGGGGTCAGGTTAGGTCAAGTTTGGTGTGGTTAGGTCTACTTTGTTATGGTTAGGCCAAGTTAGGTCAATTTTGGTCATGTTAGGTCAAGTGGAGTCAGTTTAGTTCAACTTTGCGCAGGTTAGATAAAGTGTGCTCACGTTAGGTCAACTTAGCGCAGGTTAGTCAAAGTTTGGTCAGGTTAGGTCAAACTGGGTCAGGTTAGGTCAAGTTTGGTAAGGTCAGATCAATTTTGGTCAAGTTAAGTTAGCATAAGAAGGATAGTACCGAGTATTGACCGAGAATACCGCCATAATAACAGCAACGACGATATTAATCGAACATGGGCTTGTGTTGAAATCACAGTGACGGCCGTTCTATAATCTGAACGGCAATATTGTAGTCTAAATCTAATCACAGTACCTCAATAACTCTATACAGGACAGAGATTAAGCTAGGCCGATTGCTATCATCCGATGCTAGCCAGATGACATTCATTTGAGATAACAGATTGTTGATAACGATTTATTTTCTATCTCGAGTCTCCGTCATCCATATGTCAGTATATAAGTGTAATATCAACAGTTTAACGAAATTTAATTTAAAAAAAATCAGTACGACATTCTGGATACAGAAACGGACTAAAATCTCAGAAAAGTCCGCCATTTGTGGTTTTGATTTATCTGATACCTTTTCATTATAATGTCAACCAAAACAAAAGCTTGTCATTGGTGCTGCTACATAGTGCATTTCTTCTTCTTCTTCTTCCTTTCTTTCCTTCTTTCTCTTTATCTTCTTTCTCTATCTCCACTTATTCCTCTTCTTCCTCTTCTCTCTATTCTTTCCTTTTTTCTCTTCTTCCTCTCCCTCCTCTTCTATTTCCTCTTCTTTTTTCTCTTCTTCTTCTTCCTCTCCTTCTTTCTCTTCTTCCTCTCCTTCTTCCTCTCCTTCTTCCTCTTCTTCCTCTCCTTCTTCCTCTTCTTCCTCTTTTTTTCTCTTCTTCCTCTTCTTCTCTTTTTTTTTTCTTAAGACAATATCACTTTGAAGGTGATGAAGCGTGGAGTGGATAAAAGAGAAATTTAAAGAGGAAAACTAAAAAGAGGGAAAACAAACGAAAAATTTAATTTCTTTCTTAAGAGAAGGTTCTATCCTCGGCAAAGGCGCCGGCCTTGCTCTGACGCTGTCGTTTGTCCAATCTCACTCAATTAGTTGTGTTGACCGAACTCCCACGGGAAAGCGGATTAGCTAGTCTGCCTAAAACGTGAGAGTCGTCGTGTAGCCGGTTAAGCCTCCAAGGTGCTGACAAGGTTAACTAACATATGTCTCTTTTTCAAGTTATCGCTCACTTCCGCTAGAGGCGCCACCGGATACTTGCTGGTCTCGTATTCGCTCAGTTGTGGGTTCGAATCCCGCACTCCTCTCCGATTCCCAACAGTGACTAGAACACGGTTCTCGATTATCGTATTACTGTGCCTTGGAGGAGGAGGAGGAGGAGTAGGAGTAGTAGTAGGAGAAGAAGAAGAAGAAGAAGAAGAAGAAGAAGAAGAGGAAGAGGAAGAGGAAGAGGAAGAGGAAGAAGAAGAAGAGGGAGAGTGAAGACGGGAGACCCTCTTATTCATTCTTACCTTTTCTTCTGCTGTCGTCAGTTGATTTTATTACAATTAAAAGCCAAGCCCACCCAAAGACTTAAGTTCTTTGGTCCGGCGATATGTTTTGGAAATTCTGTTCAAGTTTGTTCATCTAAGGAAGAACACAACGTTTGAAGAGCAAAGTGTCCAGAGAACAATATTTTTAGAAAACAATATGCCTGGAGAACAAGACTCTTGACCATCCTTCTGGTGCTATGAAGAACAAAATGTCTAAAGAACATGAAGAATATGTTTGGAGAACACAGTGGTCAACCATCCCTCTGGTGCCGTGAAGAACAGAGTATCTGAAGAACATTATTCTTGACCATCCTTCCGGTGCCATGAAGAACAAAATATTTGAAGAACAGAATATCTGAAGAACAAAATGTTTGTAGAACACTCCCATCGACCATCCTTCCAATGCCATGAAGAACAAATATTTGGAGAACACTTCTCTCGACCATCCTTCTGATGCTATAAAGAACAAATTGTTTAGAGAACAAGATTCTTAACTATCCTTTCGACGCCATGAAGAACAAAATGTTCGAAGAACAGAATGTCTGAAGAACACGGTTTTCGATTATCGTATTACTGTGCTTGGCTCAGAAGAAGAAGAAGAAGAAGAGGAAGAGGAAGAAGAAGAAGAAGAAGAAGAAGAAGAAGAAGAAGAAGAAGAAGATTGATCAAAGTGGAGACAGTTCGCAGTCCCTCAATTGCCAAGAAAAGGATAAATCGATTAACAGATTCACCAGACGACAGCAAGACTCGAACTCAAGTCCCACCAGGCAAAGAAGGTCCCAATCAAAATGAGAACATATGAAGAATGGAGGAGACTGTAAGAGACCATAGGGCCTACACAAGACAGTTCTATGTGTCTTATTACCCGTCATCTCTATCCATAGAATTATCTCATCTTCTTTTAAAACAACCAATGGTTTCAGTGCTCAGTCAGTATATGACTGCCAAGTTTATTCCATTCATGAACTACTCTGATAGTAAACCACTTCTTCCCTGTTTCCTTCTTTCACCTAAATTTGTCTAATTGGAACCCAAGACTACGAGTTCTGCCCTACTGTCTTAATATGATGACCTTGGCTGCCTTTCCCTTGTTGTAAGATAGGCTACAGTGTCTTCGTCCCAGACAAGATGCCCCCAGAGATGAATAAAGATCTCCTGGCGGGGAAGTTAAAGTACCATTCCATGAAAAAGGAGATTTTTGTCATGCAATCAGCCTGACCGTATTTCCGGGTTGTATGCTTTGTCTCCTAACCCACGCGCGCGCTCTCCGCGGCGTCAGCTGACCTGAGGCTGGCTAGGACATGCCTGTCGGTGATCACGTGACTGTCTGCATCACTGATGGCGCGCTCAAATATCAAGGATGTAGAGGGATGAGCGTAACATTATCTAATTATGAATGCTGATATCATCACAGCTTTCAATGGAAGTGTAATTACCGAAATTTCGTTAACTTGCGAAGCCATATGAGCTTTTGACCTTTTAATACGATGACACCTGCGTAGGTGTCATAGGTATATGATAATTCTATCGTCTTCTTGATACTTTGTGAACTGGCTCGATCATATTTTCTGAGGCTATTAATTTTCAGAGTGAAAGAGGTCGAGCAATAGAGCTGTAACTTTATATTCTATAATGCGATTATTATGATGCATCATCGAATCATCGTACATCAGGCATCTGATGCTGCTCACGAGAATATGACTTGTATTGAAAAGGTTAACAATGAATTAAAACTTATTTGAAGACAGATGAAACGAATGAAATAGTGATGAAATAAACTCATTCAGACATTAATAATGACAGGGATAGAGGTCACAATAAGACTAAACCTGTTTGAGGAACATAGGAAACATGTTTCAGAAACACCGGGTTTTTTCAGATACACGATAACCATGTTTCAGAAACACGGGAAATATGTTTCAGAAAGACAGGGAACGTGATTCAAAAACACAGGAAATATTTTTAAAACACGAGAGCCATGTTCCAGAAATACGTGAAACATGTTTCAGGAACACGAAAAACATGTTTCAGAAACACGAGAACATGTTTCAGAAATGCAAAAAACATATTTCAGAAACATGGAAAATATTTCTAAAACACGGGAAATATTTCTAAAACACGAGAGCCATGTTCCAGAAACACGTGAAACATGTTTCATAAACAGGAGAACATGTTTCAGAAACAGGGGAACATGTTTCAGAAACAGGAGAACATGTTTCAGAAACAGGGGAACATGTTTCAGAAACAGGGGAACATGTTTCAGAAACAGGGGAACATGTTTCAGAA
>NC_134793.1:15396543-15416543 GCF_046742065.1 Oratosquilla oratoria | reverse complement strand
TGTGTGTGTGTGTGTGTGTGTGTGTTTAATCATTCCCCCTGGATATTTTAATTTCTTAAAGGCATTAGTTATGAAGGCCTACCAACAGAGATGATTTTGTGCACTACTTTTCAGGACACAGCGAGCGAGTGAAGACCGGCGTGCTCATAGGCTTCTTCCTCAGAGCTTTTAGGATTTGCAGTGAGGAATTTTTAGAAGATGAATTAGCCTACATAACTAATGCCTTTAAGAAATTAAAATATCCAGGGGGAATGATTAAAAAGCTGAAAGGAGTGGCTAGAAACATTTTCATAAGACCAAATGTCCAGTCGTCCGAAGATAATAAGGTACAGTATATTTCGGTTCCTAACTCTAGAAAAACTGAAGGCATAGACAGATTTCTTGGGAAGAGTGGGATAAAAATAGCAAGGACGTCCAATTCCAAAATTGGAAAAATTGTCAAGACCAAGAATATAAAAGGACTGTCCCAAAACGCCCTCAGTAGCATCTATCGCATTCCTTGCGGTAGTTGCTCATCTTCGTATTACGGCGAGTCAGGTCGAGGCGTCGAGAAACGCATAGCTGAGCACAAACGAGACTTGAGGTCACACAGGACGTCTAACTCACTCGTCCAACATGCTGACCGGTCTGGACATTTGCCCCACTGGGATGGAGTCGAGGTTTTACACACGGGATTAAGGAGAGACATGAGGAAGACTGTTGAAGCTGCCTACATTAATTATTATGAAAATATCAATGACAGGGAAGGTTTTGTTTGTTTGTCAAAGGCAACAAGTAAATTAATTATAAATACAATTGGGAAACGTATGCATGATACGGGAAAGGGAATCCCCAGACAACCAGCGGGGTGACCTGTCCTTGTTCCCATCCTCGGATGTATAAATGTGTGGTCCAACTGTTTGTAGACAGCTTACTGAAGAAGACCGAGTCGGTCGAAACGTATAAGCAATAAAAAGTTCCAGCCCATCTTCGCTTATTCTTCCTCCACCCAGTCTCTCATCTGTCTAAACCATTCATCATATATATATGTATATATACATATATATATATATATATATATACATATATATATATATGCATATATATATATATATATATGTGTGTGTGTGCGTGTATATATATATATATATATATATATATGTGCGTGTGTATGATATATGTATAAATATATATATATACATATATATGTATATATATACATATAATATATGTATATATATACATATATATGCATATAATATATGTATATACATATACATATACATATATATATATATATATATACATATGTATATGTATATACATATATATACATATATACATATATATATACATATATATATATATATATATACATGTATATATATAGATAGATAGATAGATAGATAGATAGATATATGGTATCTGACTGCTGCCCGATCTTCAGTCGGGTTAAGGAAAGCAGACTAACTAAATTCAGCATTAGAAAGGAAGAAGTCTTCGAACAGATTGATAGACTTAAACTACAAAATCCCCAAGTTTAAAAAAGAAGATTCCGAGCGTGCTTAGAGCGTAAATTTGAAAACTACGAACAGTTAAAGAAGTATTTACTCGTAGTAAGTCGGTAGACACTGGGTTCGTGTCTGTTTCTTAGGGGCAGCCAAATGTTATATCTTTTTTTTTTCAAAAAGGATGAGAAATCTTCTATGCACAACTACAGGCCAATCAGGTAGACGTCGGTTATAGGTAAAAAGCTAGAATTAATAATAACTATCAGAATCAGAGATCACACCGAGAGACGTAATTTGATTCGTGATTCACTTTATGGGTTCACCAAGGGTAGGTCATGTGTGACTAATCTTCTATCTTTTTACACTGATGTCTACAAGGCCTCAGATAAAAATTAGAGTTACGATTTTATTTACCTTGACTTTAGTAAAGCGTTCGATCTTCTATCTCTTTACACTGATGTCTACAAGGCCTCAGATAAAAATTATAGTTACGATTTCATTTACTTTGACTTTAGCAAAGCGTTCGATAAGTTAACCAAGTGAGTCTTGACCTGATACCCAGGAAGCAGTGCGTTAGCGACAGGAATAGAGCTAACAGAGCATTAGGTTTCATTTTTAGGACGGTTAGGAGTAGAAGCGTAGAGTGTAGTTATGAAACTCTGGCGTTAGTTAGCCTATCCTTCCCTCTGCGTTACAGTTTTGGTCTCAGTCCTATTCACTCCAATCAGCCTTCCTCTGCCACGTCACTCCTGCAAACTTCTCGATCTCGTCTCTCCACCTTCTGTCTGGTCTCCCTCTTCCACGCTTCCTATCTCGCGGCGTCCATTCAGTAACACACTTGCTCCATCGCTCATCGCTAACTTACCTGCCCAATTCCACTTCCTCTCTTTTACCGCCTCCACAATGTCTTTGACTCTAGTCTGCTCTCTCACACAGCTTGCTCTCTCTCGGTCCCTCAGTCCTGTTAGTGGATTGTATCGGGTGGCTAAAGAATACTAGTTCACTTGTACCGCGTTTAATATATTTGGTTATACACTGACAACAAATGCGTGCACGCGCTACAAGGCTGACTTCAATACTGACGCGCCAAGCTCTAGCTTGCGCGGGAAAGACGTGCATCGCATTTGCGATATCTAATAATATTACAATTATATAATGTACACACACAATCACAATAAACAATAAACAATATATAATGTACACACACAATCACAATGAATAATAAAATAATATATAATGTACACACACAATCACAATAAACAATAAAACATACAACATAAGATAATTTTATACTACACACCATACCAACACATCATATCAATTCACTAGAATCAGTATAGAAGTGAATGACTAAAACGATGCACGGGCTCAGAAATTTACTTCACGAGGACAGGCATGGGTACCTTAATATACACTCTCTAGAAAGACGCAGAGTGCTGGGGGATCTAATAAGGGTGGTGTTCAAGTGGATCAAGGATGATTTGGATCAAGGGTGATGCAGCCAAGGTCATCATATTAAGACAACAGGGCAGGACTCCCAGTAATGGATTTCAGTTGGACAAACTTAGATGATTTAAGACGGAAATAGACAGAAACCGGTTTATCAATAGAGTGGTCAACGAATGGAATGACACTTAGTGAGCGCTAAAACTATGTATTGTTTTAAGAGAAGGTTAGACATCTTAATGAACGGGGAGGATATGTGGTAAAGGACATGGAACTGGCTAGTGTAGGCCTTATGGTCTCTTACAGTCTCCTTCATTCTTATGTTCTACTGAAGGAAGAGGAGGAGAAGAAAGAGGAAGAGGAGGAGGAGGAGGAGGAAGAGGAAAAGGAGGAAGAGAAGGAAGAGAAGAGGAAGAGGAAGACGAGGAAGAGGAACAGGAGGAGGAAGAGGAGGAAGAGGAGGAAGAGGAGGAAGAGGAAGAGGAAGAAGAGGAAGAAGGAGGAAGAAGAGGAAGGAGGAGGAGGAGGAGAAGGAAGAGGAGGAGAGAAGGAAGAGGAGGAGGAGGAAGAGGAGGAAGAGGACGAGGAGGAAGAGGAGGAGGAAGAGGAGGAGGAGGAAGAGGAGGAGGAGGAGGAGGAGGAGGAGGAGAGGACTCGCATCATCTTTACGGCAATCCGACCTCAGCTCCCTGGGTCTCCTGGAAGGGCGAGCTTCCGGGCCTCTCCCGAGGACCGACGGTGACTCGAACCTGTGACTCGATGGTGCCAGAAGGAATCGACCCTCCATGCTGCTGGCCATTGCCCCAGGCTATGCGGGACACACCTTGGAATGTGATGTCAACGAGGGTCCGAATTTGAAGATGACGATCAGCATCCCACCCAGCACATTTAAAAAAAAAAAAAAAAAAATTACGAAAAACAGAATTCATGGTTTCTTTTCGAATGAAAATCGAAAGAGGCAAAGACCGATCAAAGAAGTTAGTCTTCTAAAGCCAGCGATCCTCAGGCAATGGTAAATAGTGATGATATATTGGAGTGTATCAAAGATCTATTCGAAGATAATCAGCCATAGCCACGGAAGGAAAAGGAGAGATTGGCTTCCTCAATTCAGGTACATTTCACTGCCAAACAAACACATTTTGGAAAGGAAAGCTCGAAAATTGAAGGGATACTGGAAAGTATTCGAAATCTATTCGAGCATAAGCAGGATTGTGACCTTACAAAAACACAATGTCAAGAGAAGAAAAGGCTACCTTCGTGGATTGCGATCCAATTCTTTACGAAATAGAGTCGATTCCAAAAAGACAGCGCAAAGGACGATGATATACTAGAAAGTATCAGAAGTTTGTCTGGGCAGAACGATAGTAACAACCTCTCAAATCCACAAAGGAAAGAGGAAAGATTACCACCGTGGATTCCTATCCACCTCATTGAAATTCGATCCAAAGCAGTCGAAAATACATACATACACACATATACCAAGGCTTTTTCCCCCTTACTAGGGAGGTAGCCAAAAAGGAAAAGGCATAAAATCATTCCCACCCATTCCATCCCTGAATACACTCCACACCCCTCCACCCTCCCTTTTATCTTAGCACCTCCTGGATGACGGGTCATCCCTGCACCTTGTCCACTGCCCTGGGTCAGAAGCAGTGTCGCAAGACACAGCACATCCACAGCAAGGCCGCTTCATTAAATTGGCGACCCCCCTCTCCGTCCCCCCATTGCATAAAAGGAGAAGACGGGGAGAAATCCCTTCGGGCTGCGTCAAAATTTGCTCACACATACTACCTCACCCCCCATCCCCCCGCCCATTCCACCTCATGCATCACAACATCATCCATATACCACCATTTTCCATTCACCCCTGTCTTCGAAAATAATGAGGAAATATTAGAAAGCATTAGATTTTTATTTGGGGTGAATTATAGTACTGAACTCTCAAAAACACAGCAGAAACAGGACCATATACCCTCGTGGATCACTATCCACCTTATTAAAATTCGATTCTAAAAAGAAATCGAAACAAATGAGAAAATACTAGAATGTATTAGAAGTTTGTTTGAGCACAACAAAGGTAAAGATCTTCCAAAGACACGGCGGGTATTGAAGGACCGGTTACCTTCTTAGATACCGATTCATTTTGAAAAAGACAATGCAAATAATGAGGTGATACTCGAAAGTATAAAGAATCTGTTCGATCATACTCAGAGTAACAAGGCTAGTAGCACGCCTTACCAACGGAAAGAAAAGGAGCGATTACCCACATGAATCCCGGTAGTAATGGTAAAGTCAATTTCACTATCATTACGTGTTTTTTTTTTTGTTTTTTTTTTTAGGGGGGTCCTCAGCTGAATAAAGTTACCTAAAAGAAAAAAAAAATCTATAAGGCTCATTCAGAGGCATCGGAAGGTCGGGGGGACTTCCTCGGCTGAATAAAATCGTCTGCCGGCAGCCAGAAGACACGCGGGGACGATCGGGGCACGTTTTGACCTTTTAAATGACGTCGGAGAGGTGGAACTCCCTCTGGTCAACAAAATGGATGAGGAGGAGGTGGAGAAGGGGGAAGAGAAGGAGGAAAAAGAGGAGGAAGAAGAGGAAGAACAGGAGGAAGAAAGGGACAAGGAAGACGGGGAGTAGGAAGAGCAGGAGGAAGAAGAGATGAAGGAGGAAGGGGTAGAAGGAGGAAGAAGAGGAGGAAAAGGAGAAAGGGAAGAGAAAGAGAAGGAAGAGGAAGAACAGATGGAAAAGGAGACAGAGGAGGAGAAAAGGAAGGACAAGAAATGGAAATGAAGAAAAGGAGCTGAAAAGGAGGGAGAAGAGGAGGTGGAGGAGGAGGAGGGAGAGGAGGAGAGAAAGGAGGAAGATGTGGAGGAAAAGAAATAATATATATATACATATATACGCATGCATACATACATATATACATGCAAACAATCATGCCTACATATGTAAATGCATGCATATACCCATATGCAACTTAAATAAATGCAAATATAAATAAGAACGTACCTACATGTATAAACCTTTTACGTGTGCATAAACAGTCAATACGTCCTAGTGTCGACATAAAAATAAACGAACATGAGTCCCAGGGAGAGGAAGAAAATGACCATAGTTTACCGACATCTATTTTCGCTCCAATGGTCCTGAAATCTTAACAAGTCTGAAGACATTGTGATGAAATCAGTATGAAGAGGTACAAGGATAGTGCATTGAGACAGGCCAGTGGTCAATTCGACCCCCTTGCATAAATGAACATTGTAACTCTCCGGGAACAATATCAACAAAGTACATAGACGCACACACATACATCTCTAGTAGAAATAAATACACAGAAATTGTTGAGCGAAATGAATAGTTTTCTGTCACGAAAGAGATGTACGCGTTTATCTTGATATATATATATATGCAGACAAACCACTGGGAAAATGAAAGAGATGAGACCGAGCGCTTTCGTCTATTCAGACATTTTCAAGCATTGAAAATGTATGAATAGAAGAAAGCGGTCGGGCTCATCTATTTCATTTTGCCAGTGGTTGGTCTGCATAGTAGTGTCGCGCGTTCAAGTGATTTATTCTTCATAGATATATATAGATATATATATATATATATATATATATATATATATATATATATATATATCATTGGAATATATACGCGAGGCTCGGGCTGAAATCAACTTTTGCGTAGACAGCAAGCTATGCATGGTTTTAACATCCTACATGCTACATGGTAATGCTAGGAAATCGGAAATAATACGTCATTCACAAAACATGGAGATAACCATCAGGAAAATGAAAACTTAGTAACCGAACGTTTTCGTCTGAAATAGAGAAAAACGTTGGAATTCCACCTACATCACCCACCTATATCCTTATATCACTGACGTATTTCCTCCCCAGTGCAACACTTGCAACACTACACTGTCTGTAAGACACATATTCATACACTGCACGAAATATAACATACAGCACCAGGCGCATATACATTATTACAGACTCAACAAAATTCAGTTAAACGTGACAAATCTTTTGGCCAATGACTGTTTCCTTACTTGCAAAGTAGTGTATTATTTGCGCACAACGGGACTGTTGTGGAAATTGTAATGGTAAATTAAACAGGATCGCAGGTTCACACCAGGATTAATGACCCCTTTATGGGTCGGTAGCCTAAAGATCCAATTTTTTTTTTTTTTTTCTTTTTTTAGTGGTTACTTGCATATGGTACATGTAAGAGACATAAGTCATACTTCATCAAACAAAATAAACGATTTGATTTAATAACAAGCACAAAAGACGAGGCAAAGTAGTGGATATACATCTGTATCTACACATTTTGTAGGGTAGGTAAAAGCCAAAATAAAGTACATAAATGAAATACCCACATAGGGTCACTCTAGAAAGAGAATAGCTTTAAGTACTCTAATTTGAGGTCAAGAGTCCAAGTTATCAGCTGATAGAAAGGACCTCCATAACGTCCCAAGGGAAGAATAGGAAGAACGAGTATCCAAATCGATCCTTGTACATTCATATACCAAAGGCTTTTTTCCCCTTACACGGAGGGTAGCCAAAAAGAAAAAGGCATAGAAATCACTCCCACCCATTTCATTTCCCATATATTCCACTCCCCTCCACCCTCCTCCCTCCCTCCTATCTTAGCACCTCCTGGATGACGGGTCATCCCTGCATCTTGTCTACTGCCCTGGGTCAGAAGCAGTGTCGCAAGACACAGCACATCCACAGCAAGGCCGCTTATAAAAGGGAATATTATAGAAGAAAGATAAGTTGTTTAAGGAAACCTAACACTTTGAGGTATCCTTAGGAGTGAAGGACCGGAGGACGGTAACCCTAAAAATAGCCATAGAAAATATACAAGACAATGTTGGGGTGGACAGGAACATGTATTTCTTTACAAAGGATTACAAAGGCGGAGCATGCCAACAGGAGACCTTTTGATCCATATCTAGGTCGGATGCGAAAAAAAAAATCATAATGATAAATAAATCAATGAATAAATAAAAACTATAATTATGTAAATAATGAATAAAATACATGAATAAATGCATATACCCTGTATATATGTGCACACATATATATATATATATACATATATATATATACATATATATATATAATATATATACACATACACATTAAGAAAAGAGGCAATGATAAGGAGTAAAGTCTTAGACCAGTGGTTCCTAACCTTTTCTGGCTTGAGGCTCCCTTGCCAAGCCTCTCAGAAGTCCCCGACACCCTTGTTAGAAAATCTAATTTCTAGTTTGTCAGTATTTTGTTGATTCAACATCACTGTAACAAAATTTTGTCCCTGGATGATACGAAAATACTCATCTTTACACTGATGGTGCTTTGAATAAAAATGGATGACAGAGTCGGTAATACGAAAACTATTTTTGTCCTGAATTTTGGCGGCACCATCAGTTGATCTCACGGCACTCTTTGGTGCCGCGGCACACTGTTTGAGAACCACTGTCTTAAAGGGGGTTTGCACGGTCTAACCACTCTAACGGTTCGTCGAACGCGGTTCGACAGACACGTGTTTAAAGTGATGTGTGAACGTGTGAACGGGGTATTTGGGGTTTAACCAACGTGTTCGACAACCAAATACCCCGTTCACACGTTCATACATCACTTTAAACACGTGTCTGTCGAACCGCGCTCGACGAACCGTTAGACTTTACCTTCCTCAGGAGTACAGAATGAAATAAGTCAACACTACACTACTAACATGAGAAATATACTCCAGAATCGGCAGAAGAAAAACGGTGACCATCTACAACAAGAGCTATAAAACGACTCAGAAAGAAAACTAAAAACTAAGAAGCAGAGTAAAAGATAGATACCTTACGAAATAGTTTAGAAACCAGTATCTTTTTTTTTTTTTTTGAGGTAAAATGATCGATTTATCTATTTTGATATGATAATTTCAAATAGAGTAGATCAGGTTGCCAACTGGATATTTCCTCAAAGTTAGAATAATTATGTTATTTTCATTATATAAATGTCATATACAACATATGTAAAATTATAATGCTATCTTGACTATTTTACCGAATCTGATCTGTTGATCGGTTTTATGCAACAATTTCTTAGAATTATTTCATAATTTATTCCGTGTCACGCCACGCTTGTCGCTTGTAGGCATTAAGGCCCCTTTCACACTAGGCAACTAGTGACCGTCATTAGTTGCCTACCATTATTTTAAATTGAGCCTTTCACACTACGTCACTGCGGTTGCCCGGTTGCGCAACAGGCTATGGCTGTTGCCCGCTCCGGTAACAAGTGACCGTCACTGGCAGTTGCCGTCGCCGACCGTCTCTTTTTCTTGACCAGCAAAGCCAACAGAAGCACCTCCTCCATTGATGCCATTCTTTCGACTAATGAAATGATGAGAAAGGATTCCACAACTCGGTGACAGTCACTTGTTGCTTGCAGTTGCCCGAGACTCACTAGGCAGGTGACGGTCACTAGTGACGGTCACTAGTGACGGTCACTAGTTGCCTAGTGTGAAGGGCCTAAAGCAAACATTTCATGTTGCGTCTCTAGTCTTTTCTGGGCTTCGTTTGCCTTAGTATCGTTTGTCCATGGAAGAAATACTCGTATTTTGGTGAAACCACGCACCATGTTCGTCACTTACTGCTCGACAGTTACATAAAAAAAAACCGCTAGATACAAACTCGAAAAAGTATTTCTTGACTGACATGTTATATCGCATGAACTTGATGTTTGTGTTTTTTCAATTCCTTATATTTGTCTTTTTTGTCCATAAGAAATGTTGTTTGCCTTAAATGGAATGTATATCAGGCAGCCTTCTCCTTTCCTTGCACTGCAAGTCATATTCATTAGCTATAAAAAGTTCACAAGAGTGAGGACTAATAAAAACACCTCCATCTTGCTTAGCATTACTGGGGAAGTGTATTTTTTTCTTCTTTTTTATCCTTTATTAGACATAGCCTCTATTGTTAGATTGTAGTATTTTTTTTTCTTCAATAAGTAATGGGTGCTGATATTTTTTTGTTAGTTACAATGATGAACGGAATGTTCACTCACTAATGACTTATTGAGAATTTCCTACATTCATGTCGTATTTACAGTAGTATTGTATGTATCCTCCCTGCAAACTCATGATGATGATGATGATGATGATGATGATGATGATGATGATGATGATGATGATGATGATGATGATGATGATGATGATGATGATGATGATGATGATGATGATGATGATGATGATGATGATGATGATGATGATGATGATGATGATGATGATGATGATGATGATAGTAATGATGATGGTAATGATGGTGATGATGGTAATGATGGTGATGGTGATGATGGTGATGATGGTGATAGCGATAGTAATAGTGACAGTGATAGTGATGATGGTGAAGGTGGTGGTGATGGTGGTGATGGTGGTGATGGTTATGATGGTGATAGTGATGATAGTGATGATAGTGATAGTGACAGTGATGATGGTGATGATGGTGATGGTGGTAGTGATGATGGTGATGGTTATGATGGTGATAGTGATAGTAATAGTGATAGTGATAGTGGTGATGATGATGATGATGATGATGATGATGATGGTGATAGTGATGGTGATAGTGATGGTGATGGGTGGCGTAGGTTGTAGTGTTGATGGTAGAAACCCAATACAAAAGAAAGATAAAAGGCACGGACAAAAGGAGGAAGAAGAGGAGTAGGAGGAAAAGGAAGAGGAGGAGGAAGTGGAGAAGGAGGAAGAGGAGGAGGAGGAGGACGAGGAGGAGGAGGAGGAGAAGGAAGAAGAAAGCGGAAAGATTGGAAGAATGAATATATTAATACAAACGGAAATGTGTTAAACACATATATATGAAGCTGAAAGAGAAGAGGGACAAAGAGAGTGACAGACAGACACAGAGATATAAAGAAATATAGAGAAGGAGAGAGAGAAATTGGGAGATATAGATTGAAAGAGAAAAGGAGAGAGAGAGAGAGAGAGAGAGAGAGAGAGAGAGAGAGAGAGAGAGAGAGAGAGAGAGAGAGAGAGAGAGAGAGAGAGAGAGAGAGAGAAATAGAGAGAGAGAAGAGGAGAAGAGAGAGGGGGAAAGAAAGAGAGATAAGGTGATAGGTATGGAGATAGAGATTGAAAGAGAGGGGGAGAGAGAGAGAGAGAGAGAGAGAGAGAGAGAGAGAGAGAGAGAGAGAGAGAGAGAGAGAGAGAGAGAGAGAGAGAGAGAGAGAGAGAGAGAGAATGACGTCCGCTTGAAGTCGGTGTAACCTTTGCCCTGCGTGCTGAGATAGCCAATACAGTATGGAGTCGGCCACAGGCAACCACCATTCAGGGTTCAAACTGGGGCCCTCATAGTTCACGGGACAGGAACGAAACCAGCATTGCCTCTGTCCCGAGCAACGTGGCGGGATTAAGGGATGACCCCCTCGTCCACATACAATGATTTCTATTCATTTATTCATTTGTTTGTTTGTTTATTTATTTATCTATTTATTTATTCATTTGCATATTCATTTATTTCCATTTTCTATTTATTCTATTATTTATTTATGTTATTTATCTACTTATTTACATATTTATTTATCTATTTATTCATTCCTTCATTTGTTTGTTTAATAATTCATTTGTTTATTCATTTATATATCTACTCACTTTTTTATTTACTCGTTTATCAATTTCTTTATTCATTTGTCCATTTGTTCATTTATCAACTTATCAATTTATCTATTTATTTATTTACTTGTTTAATGGGCAGGGAAAAGTTGTAAGGAGAATTTAGGCTTTGACTCGGCTATCCTCCTTATATGGGGGAAAAGACATTACAGAGTGTGTGTGAGATTCACCATGGTCTTGGATCACGTGTTGAACTTGTGATCGACAGCTATCTCCCTCCCGAAAGAGAGCTCAGAGCTCATATATGACCGATCTATGGGTAATGCTGTGACCTTACACGCATACACACACCCAACTCCCTGCCCACGTGAGTTGGTGTAACAACCCGCAGAGCAGCTATACTGAAATTATTTCAGCCCTGGGCGGGATTCAAACCCGGACCACCGTAGCGGCGGCCGCAAACGCTACCACCGCGCCATCAAGTCGCGCGCGCGCGCGTGTGTGTGTGTGTGTGTGTGTGTGTGTGTGTGTGTGTGTGTGTGTGTGTGTGTGTGTGTGTGTGTGTGTGTGTGTGTGTGTGTGTGTGTGTGTGTGTGCATATACACGCGTGTGTGTATGTATACATGCGCGTGTATACGTACCTCTATATGCATATGTTCTTTGATTCCCAGAATCATTAAACACAAAGACCTCATCTGTATCCTTCTGCAGCATCCAGAACACTTCCATTCCCATTGCCATTACGGTCATTATATGGACTGAATCCCTACAGGATTTCTGAGACCACTAACGAACAGAACGATACGTTTCCGTTATTGCTGGAGAATATCAAATCATTCGTACTTGCCCCCGCGTGTACATTAGGGAGTAATGTAGGTAGATGGGTGCTTTGTTCGAGGGGGAATTGGTCCCTTAAGGGATATGAGTAATGTCTGGATAAGTAAGTAGATGGATAGGAAACCTAGAGGACGTATTATATAGAATAAGTATTCGATGACCCGATAGACTAGTGTTTATTAATTTTTTTTTTTTTTTTCTATTTAAGGGATATGTTTGTTAGAGTAAAACTGTTTTCGCACTTACGTCCTTTTGTGTAGATATATATCTTGTCATATCAAATTAGGAATATATCTTTTGAAACATATAAATCAAGATATAATGCGTTTTGTGTCCTTTGTATATGATTTTTTGTACTTCAATTTTAATTTTTAGGATATATATTCTAAGGTATATATGTATAGATCTTATTATTTTGCGTCATTCTTTGCACATTATTTTTTATTTTTATTTTTATTTTGAATTCTTGAATTTATTGAATTCTTGAATTTATTGAATTCTTTAATTCTTGAATTCTTGAATTCTTGGATTTGTTGAAGTTATTGAATAATGAATTTGTTGAAATTTTAAATTTTTGAATTTTTGAAATTTTGAATTTTTGAATTTTTGAATTTTTGAAAAATATTAGTAAAAGATCTGTTGTGTCTTGTCCTTCTGTTTGGTTTGTCAACTTTTCCAACGCTGGTGGACCTGTGACATATAGCAGTTAGAAATAACAAAAATTGTAAAACAGGAAAAATCCATGTAAGATGGTATCTCCCCCTGACAGTTGTTGATAGATGAATTGAATGATGGATTGAGAGTTATGGAAGGCTAGCAAAAGACAGAATCCGGTTTGAGGGATATGTCATTGATCTAGAACGATTTTCATGGGTTTTCTAGGATTGGATCGTTGATATGTTGCACTAGAAATAGTTTATAAGGTATAGGATATGCGGTATGTGCCTAGTAATGGTGATAGATAGAGAAGCCTTTAATGATAATCTGGTGAGTTTTAATGATTAAGAATAAATTAGTGGTTTTAACGTGGGGGCCATGGGGACCCCAAGGGGGCCATGGGGACCCCAAGGGGGCCATGGGGACCCCAAGGGGGCCATGGGGACCCCACAAGGGGGCTGTGGGGACCCCCCAAAGGGGCTGTGGGGACCCCCAAGGGAGCCATGAGGACCCCCCAAGGAGACCATGAGGACCCCCCAAGGGGACCATGAGGACCCCCCAAGGGAGCTGTGGGGATCCCCCAAGGGGGCCGTGGGGAACCCCGAGGGGATCATGGGGTCCACGAAAGGGGGCCATGTGGACCCCCAAGGAGGCCATGAGGACCCCCCAAGGGAGCCATGAGGACCCCCCAAGGGGACCATGAGGACCCCCCAAGGGGACCATGAGGACCCCCCAAGGGGGCAGTGGGGACCCCCCAAGGGGCCTATGAGGACCCCCCAAGGGGGCTGTGGGGACCCCCCAAATGGAACGTGGGGACCCCCAATAGAGCCATGACAGGAATTTAGGGGGTTGTGCACTTCTGTTACAAATTATACATTTCTACATACTGTAAGGAATCTGAATGTAAAAAAAAATATATTTCAAATATAAAATAATTATGATTGTCAACTTTGTAAGAAAGTACAGGGTCTTCCTTCATTATTAATTATTATTATTATTATTATTATTATTTTTATTTTTTTTTTTTTTTTTTTTTTTTTTTTTTTTTTTGAGGTGAGATTTCGGAAAAAATGAAGGGGAACCACACAGATGTTGAGGACTGATAAAGGGGAAAATAGAGTGAAAAAGCTTGAGAACACTGGAATAGATAGCATTTGTCTTTTTGTAAGAACAGTTAACGTATAGCATTATGAAGCGATGAAGATGATATAGGATACCGGTGCGTCTGTTATTATGCTCCCGAAAGACGACAAAGATGGAATATTGGTTCTGATGGATGCAATTCTCGAGGGAGTTTTTGGTATAGCGGTTCAATAAACTCTTTTTCTCTCTCTTTTCTTCGCTCTCTCATACATAATCGTCGATCAGAAATTATTTCATTTACGTTCTTTCTTTCCGTCTGCATTTGATTTTCTTTTTAACAAAATCATACTTTTTTCTAATTGAACTACTGTACTTTTATATGTTTATTAGTATTTTGTTCTTATTCAATTTTATCTTACTTTATCTTATTTCATTTTATTTTTATCTATTTTACTTTACATATTCTACTTACTAGTTTTATTTTTGCTTACATTTTTCCTCGTCACTTTATTCAATTTTTCACGGAAATGAAATTGAACAATAAGCATTTTTTTTTTCAAAACTACCTTTTTTAATTTAATTGTTTTATATGTTTATTACTATTTTATTCTTATCTTCATTTTCATTTTTTTATCTATTCTCCTTTATTTTTTGAGTAATTAGTTTTATTTTTTCTCACTTTTCTACTTGTTCCATTTTTCACGAAAATGAAATTGTAACATAAGTTCCCGAAGTTGATTATTTGATGTTTTCGACGACAAAGTTGTGCAGTTTTGAACCAGACTCATAAACGGAGTTTGTGCTCCCACTGATGACTTCAGCCATTCAACGGAATTCGTTGTCGAGGGTAATTATACTGTAAATGATCCTGACCATGTATATATATATAATGTATATTTCACAAGACGAAAATGTAGTAGCACATTTAGTAAAATGTTTTGAATAACCCACTGTCGGAGAAACAAAGCAAAAGAAACGGACGAACTGTATATTTCGACCACTACTGCTGAAGAGGACCACAGTAGTGGTCGAAATATACAGTTCGTCTGTTTCTTTTCCTTTGTTTCTCCGACAGTGGGTTATTCAAAATATATATATATATATATATTATATATATATATATATATTATATATATATATATATATTATATATATATATATTCATATTATATATATATATTCATATTACATATTATATATGTATATATATATATATATATATATATATATTCATTCTATTTTTCGTTTTGTTTGCCTGTTTGTTTGTTTGTATATTAATTTGTTTCTCTAATTATGTATCACTTACCTATCTATTTTTATTCATTTGTAAATATATTCTTATATTCACTTGTTTATCTATTCATCTATTTAAATATTCAATTATCTACTTATTTATTCATGCATCACTGTACATTATGTCTATTTTTGTGTTTTTGTTTTTTATTTCATTGGTTTGTTTACTTGTGTCTGTTACTTCAGTTGAAGTTGATTAGATTGGGTTATGTTTGTTTGTTTGCTTTTTTACGTTAGATTAAGTTTTGTTAGGTTAGATTGTGCCACTTTAAGTATAATTAGATAAGGCTGTGTTAGACTAGCTTACACTAGGCTAGGTTAGGATTAATAGATTTTTTTTATCTGCATAAGTTTGGTTAGGTTAAGTCTTTTCAGGTTTTCTTATGTTTCCTCAAGTTTACTTAGATTACGTTAAGCTAGTATTTGATTTTTGTACTGATGCTCAGTATTTTATTTTTTTCCTTCTTCTTTTCTTCCTTTTTATTTTCTTTTCGTCCTCGTCTTCTGTTTGTTATAAAGAAACAAGAACACATACCTTCACGAGGAGCAATCAAGCTTATCAGGACATTCAAGAAAAGCCATCCCACACACACACACAGACACACAGACACACAGACACTCTGTGCCTTTGTCTGCATGCTTTCATTCTTCTTCTCTCTCTCGATGTCTGGTGGCCTGTGTGTCTGAGTGTTTTTCCGTTAATGTATGTTTCTGTATTTGTGTGTCTGTGTACGTGTGCATGTCTGTCTTTGTCTTTTTCTTTCAGTGTCTGTCGGTCTGTCTGTGTTGGTGACTGTGCGTCTCTCTGTGATTATGTTTCTGTGTTTGTGTGCATGTCTGTTTTGAGTTTTTGCTTCAGTGTCTGTGTTTGTGGCTGTGTGTCCTTTTGTGGTTATGTATGTTTCTATACAGGGCATATGTATATTTCTCTTTGTTTACTAGTTTATCTTAATGTTTCTATATTTGTCTTTGTGTTACCAATGTATTCTATTCGTCTTTCTTATTTTTTTTTTTTTTTTATGAAAGTGGCAGTTACAGACAAAATTGACGAGTTAAACACCATATGAGGACGGAGCCTTTATTTGTACGACGTTTCGCTTATTACAACTTTTTCAAGTATAAGTTGAGATACATATGCTTGAGATTAAATAAGGGGAAAGGAGAGAACGGGGAGAGAAAAGAAGAAGGGGGGAAGGAAGAGGAGGAAGAGGAGGAAGAGGAGGAAGAGGAGGAAGAGGAGGAAGAGGAGAGGAGGAGGAAAGGGGGAGGATGGAACACTGGGAAAGGTTGAGAATACTGGCCCAAACGTCCGTGGGCGAAATGTTCACAAAGGGTGGTTTAAATATTTAAAATTTTGCTGGCCATGGGTATTAGGGGAATTCTTGTTTTTCTTCAAGAAAACCACATTTGATCGTTTCTCTACGCCAGATCAGTACTTTGAGTATAAGACAAAGAATGATAAAGAGATGCCTGTTCTCTCTAAGAGGAAGACTGGTAAAGAGAAGAGAGAAGAGAGGAGGAAGAAGAGAGGAAGAGTGGAAAGAAGTGAAGGAAAAAGAGGATGAGGTGAAAGAAAATGAGATTGTAAAGAAGAAGTAGGAAGAATGGGGGAAAAAAGAAAGAAGGTAAGAAACAGGCGGAAGAGATTAAGAACTAGAAAGAGGAGAAGGAAAACAAGGAAAAGGAGAAGAAGAACAGAAAAGAGGGAAGAAGTAGATAAGGTCAAGAATAAAAACGAGGAGTAGAAAAAGGAAGAACAAAGAAGAGAAGTTGCAGAAGAAAGAAGTCCAGGAGAGAAGGAAGGAAGAGAAGGAAGGAAGATAAGGAAAACAAAAAAAAACAAAAAACTGAAAAAACGAGAAAAGAAAAAAGGAAAGGGGAGAGGGTGGAAAATGTGAAAGAGATGAAAAGGAAGACGTAAAGGAAGAGGAATACGCAGAGAAGGAATAGGATAAAAAGAAAAACTGAAAACACGAAAATGAATAAGAAGAAGGGAGGAGAGGGTGGAAAGGGGGAAAGAGGAAATAGAAGGGAAGACGGAAGGAAAGAGGAACACACAGAGGAAGAAACAGATAAACTAAAAACACGAAAAATAATAAGAGAAAATGAGAATAAGAAAGAAGAAAGAGGTGAAAGGAGAGACGGAAAGGTAAGATGAACACAGAGAAGAGGAAGAAAATCGAAAACACGAAAAACAAGAAAAAGGTAGACGGTAAAGAAGGAAGTGGAGGTGGAGTGAAAGGTGGAAGGTGGATAAGTTATACAAGAGAAGTGGAAGGCGAATTAAGAGGAACACGTCGTGGAGGACGAAGTACAAGACGTACCTTGTCGAGGAGCAAAGCCGTCGACGCGAAACCCGAAGTCTCTCTTCAATATTTCTCCTTCAACAGCTCCTGGTGGTCTGTGGTCTCAAGTTGAGGTCTCTTGTAAGTTGAGGTCTCTTGCGAGTCTCAAAATTGGTCTCAGACATTTCTTCTATTTATTCACCTTTTTTTGCTTATCAAGAAATGTCCCCTACGATACATTGACCAAATGAGTTTAGAAATGATTGTGTTCATAGTTCTTAGTTTTTGTATTTACTTAGAATACTATAAATGTGATTACCTCCTTTCCCCTCCTCAACACACTAAAGCAAAAATAATGTCAATCCAAAATTTGTAACCAAACGAGTTAAGGCTTTAGATTCAATTAGAATACTATAAACACGAAGCAATGGTCACCACATCAGTACACTCAGAGAAAATTTGACTCTTCAAGTGCTGAAATCAGCAATAGATAGAGCTGTCAGATTCGTTTTCTTAACAGAACATATCTTACATATTTTAATGTATATATATATATATATATATATATATAGTTTGTGTCTGTGTGTGTGTGTGAGAGAGAGAGAGGGAGAATCTCATTTTCTAAGATAAGCAATATGTGACATTTTATCAATATAGTGGTGGAACCCAGTGGATCCAGTGGAGTCATGTAGATCCGATTGGAGTCCTATAGATCCGATGGAATCCTATAGATTTGATGGAATCCGGTAGATCCGGTAGATTTGGTGGAGTCTGATAAATTCTTTGGAGTTCTGTGGAGCCTGTGGAGTTCTGTAGATTCTGTGGAATACTGTAGCTCTGGTTGAGACCTGTAGATTCCGTAAAATTCTGTAAATTCAGTGAAGTCCTGTAGATCCGGTGGAGTCCTGTAGACCCTGTGGAGTTCTGTGGATCCAGTGAAGTCCTGTAGATCTGGTGAAGTTCTGTAGATTTGGTGAAGTCCTGTAGATCCGGTGGAGTCCTGTAGATCCAATGAAGTCCTGTAGGTTTGTTGGAGCCCTGTAGATCCAATGAAGCCCTGTATGTTTGTTGGATCCCTGTAGATCCAATGAAGTTCTGTATGTTTGTTGGAGCCCTGTAGATCCAATGAAGTCCTGTATGTTTGTTGGAGCCCTGTAGATCCAATGAAGTCCTGTATGTTTGTTGGAGCCCTGTAGATCCAATGAAGTCCTGTATGTTTGTTGGAGCCCTGTAGATCCAATGAAGTCCTGTATGTTTGTTGGAGCCCTGTAGATCCAATGAAGTCCTGTATGTTTGTTGGAGCCCTGAAGATCAGTTGGATTCCTGCCAAAGGAGGAGGTAGCTGGAGGCCGAAGGTCAATTAGATCTTCAGTCTTGGGCTCCCGTGAGGTTCACTACTTGGCTTGATCTTCTTAGAATTCGTTTTGGGGTAAATTTAAGATCTTAGATACGGTTGTTGTTGGTTGTTGTTCTTTCCTATCCCAAATTTGAAGAAATAGAATAAAAACAAAAAAAAAACCGCACAGTTGGCTAAAAATAAGTTGTAAAAATTAGTCCGTCATAGCTTTGTTGTAGTTTTTTTTTTTTTAATGTGCACTTTGATTAACGCCATCATAGTCTCGATCTCAATTTAATATTAAAATTAGATATAAAATAAAATAAATAAACAAGAAATAATAACAATAAAAATAACAAAAGTAATGAAAATAATAAAGATATAGGTAAAAATGATTATTATTAATAATAATAATAATAATAATAATAATAATAATAATAATAATAATAATAATAATAATAATAATAATAGTTAGTAATAATAATAATAATAATTAGTAATAATAATAATAGTGATAATAATAATAATAATAATAATAATAATAATAATAAAATAATAATAATAAAACAATTATAATAAACTAATAATAATAAAATAGCAATAATAATGAGTCTTTTTGATTCCTCTCTCTTTTCTTCTTTCCCCCAGTTTGCCCCCCTCCCCCACTTCCCCCCCAAGCCATGTGGCGACTCCCACCTCCTTCCCTGCAGCTTGCAAAGCGGATTACAGACCTCGTTAGATGGCGTATTTTCGCCAATTTTCCGGCCAAACACATTTCCGAGTTTATCGACTACCCCGATCTGGCGTGGTGTACAGCAGAGACACAGCCTCATCCAGACCTACGAATCTATTTCTCCAATTTCTGGTAAAAAAAATAAAAAAAAATTCTACAAACCCTTGAAAAGCTATTTATGGAGTTATTTTTACGTTTGTTAATCATTA
>NC_134793.1:15389043-15391543 GCF_046742065.1 Oratosquilla oratoria | reverse complement strand
CTCCTCTTAGCATCCATTCCCAAATGTCCATTTCTCATTACACTTTTTGATCCCCCAAGACATTTACTTGCTTCTCTCAATCTACATTCTACCTCCACCTCCACTCCTCCCTTTCCCGCCACATTCGCCCCCAAGTATCTAAAGCTATCCACTTCTTCCAGTCTCTCTCCCTTAATACTCACTTCCAATTTGCTGCCATCCTCTCCCCTTGTACATCTCATCACCTTATTTTTACCCACATTTATCTTCAACTTCCTTCTTTCGCACACCTTCCCAAACTCTGTCACTAACTTCCTTAATCCCTCTTCTGATCCTGCTACAATCGCAGTGTCGTCAGCAAACAACGACTGGCTTATCTCCCATTTTCTCCATTTTCTTTGACCATCTCCAATCCCGGCCCATTACCTATACATTTACCTCTCGCACCACCCCATCCACGTATAAATTGAACAGCCAAAGCGACATGACACATCCCAGGCGAAGTCCCATCTTTACTTTAAACCACTCACTCTCTCCATTTCTAATTCTAACACAGCTATACTCCTATCCCATATATATACAATACCTCCTACAGTGCCTTCCTGTCTACCCTGCCATAAGCCTTTTCCAAATCCACAAAGGCCCCCCCCCAAAAAAAAAATACTTACCTTTTCCTAAAGCTTTTTCACAAATCCGCCTTACCACAAAAATCTGATCCACGCAACCCCTACCTGTCCTAAACCCACACTGTTCCTCTCCTAATCCTCTCAATCAAAATCCTCCCATAAGCCTTCCCAACTACACTCAACAAACTGATCCCTCTGAAACTACTACACTCACATTTGTCTCCTTTTCCCTTTTAACCGGAGCAGAAGGTAAAATAAAGAAATGGAGGGGGAAGAGGAATGTTGGAGGAGGTGTAAATGTGATAGAGTCTTGGATACCACGTTCCGTTTTCTGTGACCACTCAAAGAGGTGTTCGAGTTTAGAAAATATTAACTTGTACCATTTTCAGTATTCTTTGTGATTTATGTTTGTGAATTGGGTGGAAGGTAAGGGATTGAAAAAATGTTTTAGACCTTTAAGTCCTTCTCTTGAGTCTCCGACTAGTCAATTTGCATAAAGTCTACTTAAGGTAGCCTTTCTTTGTAAATGTCCCTTTTATTGCGTTATTATCATCGTTACTGTTATTGTTATTATCACCGGGAAGCTAGCTGGCTGAGTGGGTTAGGGCGCCTTTATTTTACAAAGGATTACAAAGGCGGAGCATACCGACAGGAGACCTTTTGGTCCATATCTAGGTCGGATGCGAAAAAATCATAAATGATTAATAAACAAACAATTGAATAAACAAAAACTATAATAATGTAAATAATAAGTAAAATACACAAATAAATGCATAGGTATAGTTAGATAATAAACAAATAGGTAAATAGTAAATAATAATACATTGACATATAATTAATAATAAACGAGAATCAAGCAAATAATAAACAGACAAATTATAACAAAACAAATAAACAAATAATATAAAATAAATGATAAGTCATTACAGCATCTTGCTTAGGTGCTTATCTAAATGATTCTTAAAGCTTCGAACTGAACTACATTGCACTGCCTCTGCAGGAAGTTTATTCCATTCATTAACTACACGTTTGGCGAAGTTGTTTCTACCCACTTCCAAATTAGATCTATTTCCAGACAGTTTGAGATCATTGTTTCTTGTCTGATTCTCATTCTGTGTGAAAACTTTGTCACTTTTGATGTCAATTCCATGTAGAATCTTAAAGACCTGTATCAAGTCACCTCTGAGTCTACGCTTTTTTAAGGAAAATATATTCATATGTTTTAGTCGATTTTCGTATGATTTATTTTTGATATTTGAAATCAGTTTTGTGGCTCGCCATTGTACTTTTTCCAATCTGTCAATGTCTTTAATGAGATTCAGTGACCATACGGAAACAGCATATTCCAAATGTGGACGAACTAACGATTTATATAGCTTGTTAATGAGTGATGGACTTTTGAAGTCAAAAGATCGCGCAATCAGTCCGGCGAAGGTCGAGGGGATGGCGGCTCGAATCCTGCCACCGGCGAAGTTGAACCAAGGGCATGATTAATAAAATTCCACGCTACAAAGTCTCCTGTAAGGGGCACCGTTCTTGCCTTCCGTTATTATAGTTATTATGGTCGTTATTATAGTCGTTATCATGGTCGTTATTATAGTCGTCATTAAGGACGTTATCATGTTCGTTATTATAGTCATTATGGTGGTGATTTTAGTCGCTATTTTAGTCGTTATTAAGGTCGTTATTATAGTCATTATAAGGTTTGTTATTATGGTCATTATTGTAGTTGTTATTATCCTTATCATGATCGTTATCATAGTTGTTGTCATAATAATTTTTATAATAAAATCTATCATTATCATTATTATCATTATGATTGTTATCATTATCATTATCATAATTACTATTATCATACTGTATATGCCTTTTTGCATGTGTCTGTCGAGAAAGAA
>NC_134793.1:15374043-15379043 GCF_046742065.1 Oratosquilla oratoria | reverse complement strand
ATGTCCAGGTTAGAATTGGCGCCCCTCCTAAATATGCCGCCCCAGGAAATATGCACCCCTTGCCCCCCCAACCCCCAACCCCCCCATGCGAGGGCCCTGGCTGCGAATAGACTTCATTTTCATTATTTTCCTAAAGATCCTGTTCGCAAAAAGGGCTGGATCATTCGGTGCAGATGGCACGAGTCATGGAAGTCTGAATTGAAAGAGAAACACTGTTCGAAACATTTCGAAAAAGGAAACAGTACACTCGGGACCCTGGCCTTGTCAACAAGCACGAAGACCATGGTGAAATATATCTAACACGAGCACGTTGACGATAGGGAATGGCTGAAAGTAATAAGCCCAGTTCACACTCTCAAAGATTTTATAAAATTTTCGTCCTCTCCCTTGTACAATGTAATAAAATCTAACAATCTTTAACAATGTGAACCTGGCGTTTTTTGTAAATCATGATACAAAGTGTAGTAACAGGTTTGACAAGTAACTGGTATGTAGAATTGGTTGACGGGGAATAGTAGCTACTACCAACACTGCACCATGTTTTTGGCTTTGTACTTGCTTCATAGATGTACACCTGCTTAGCAATCGTGCACCACACAACAGCCTACTTATCATCTTGCTTTCAGGTTCAAAAGCACACAAAGAGTTTGAGTTCATAGTAACACAGAAAGTACTTCCCAGGGGTATCGGTTAGCTCTCGCCTTGCCAACAAACATCAGCGCTGGAATCGTACCACAAGGTTGTGTGCTTCTTTGCCCCCAAGTCCCAGCACCTTTTTATGAAACAATGAAAGAACGGCAAGCACATATGTAACTTCAAACATCTCTTAATGTAATTTCACAACGGTAATTCAGGCATAAGGGGACTGAATTCATATTGAAAATTATAAAATATATGTATAGTTATAAAAAATTATCATTATTAATATACCACTTTCAGATTACTACTTGCTGCCCTTCATTTCAACGAAAATTAATACAAAAAGAAGAAAAACGGAAAAATGGAGAGGCGCAATGGGCTACATCTTATCCCAAAGCCAAAGCAGGTATTGGAGTGGCGAAGGAGACGGTTTATCTAACGTATGATTAGTGTATGAAGCTTTATTGCGCTACATATTGGATCTAAACTACTGGAGCAATGCGATAAATCCAAAATTGATATTTGCCTAAAGTTTTTGTATTGTTCTAATATGGCAAATTAAACAATAAAATGTACAAACCATAAACCTCTATTTTGTATTTACAGAATACGTACAGATTTTACTTGGTGAATTACTAAGGTTGCGTTCTGAATACCCATCACGCAAACATGCAAGAGATGCCAGATTTCAGTCCGCTATGAAAGTTCCTGAATCAGTCTGCTCAAGTATGAAAAGCAAGAGAAGTCCGACATCATCCAGAAACAAAGGTCTAAGTTTAATCGTCCAACACAGTGAATTTTTTTCATGTACCAAGGACAAATAGTCCTCCGAATATAATTCCAAGAATCTGAACTAAAGCCAACGCTGAAGGGTATTTAAATCCTGCGTAATGTCCATTGGGCGCAGGACATTTTTCCTAATTCAGTCTCTGGCACACACTAGAAAGGGTAGGTGATTTCTTTTGCCCAGTCGTTGCCAACACCACTAAATTACGATAGGCCAGATACCTGAACAGCCTGAAAGAAATAAAAGTACCAATTTATGATTATTCATTTTGCTGTAAATTTATAAAAATATGCGTTTTACACATAGTCTATTCTATATATTTTGTTACATGTATCCTTGTACCATACTCCCATTGGAACACGAAAGGGCATCCAAATTCGATAAATCTTCCTCACTCGTTGTGAAGTCGTTTTCCTATTGCGTGCTGGTCATGTTGAAGAATGTAAACAGCAGCTGTTACGTCATCAATATGCCTCAGTGGTGGAAAATGTAACTACGACATTGAAAAGTTCGTCTGCTATCTGGCACTTTCAAGATCATGCCATTTGGGTAAAATCCAGACTATAAAATGCTAGAAACTTGCATTTTAGTGTTCTAACTTTTTCTAAGTTATATTTTCATACATGAAATAACAAAAAATAAAGAAGTCCAAAACCATCTCAGTTGACCTTTAAGTCATTTTTTATAGTACAATTTCTGTTTCACTCTTCTGCGAAATATCCTATTAAAACGTTTTTGCAGATGTAAGTGGTCCACATATTCACTCCACTTTTGTTGTACATTGATCGCTTTGGGGTAAAAACTAAACATATTTGGAATGCGCGAATTTCTATTTTCTTTTTTTCCGAAATTGGTTATCAAACGAAACCTTCCTCGCTTCCAAATATTTTGTCCACCTGTCCTTCACAGACCTTTCACACTTTTGAACTGTCGTACTGGTCAAAGGCACAACTTTATGATTCAGTCATAGGACGTACTTTTGTGTGTGTGTGTGTGTGTGTGTGTGTGTGTGTGTGTGTGTGTGTGTGTGTGTGTGTGTGTGTGTGTGTGTGTGTGTGTGTGTGTGTGTGTGTGTGTGTGTGCGTGCGTGTCTGTTTCATCCCTCGACATGCTCACCGACTTTAAACCAGATTATCTTTCAATTCTTTTTTTTTTTTTTTTTTTTTTTTTTACTTTGGCTCTTGTATTTTCATCTTTACATTTTTCTTTTGAACCCCTTCATTATTTATATTCTATAATTTTCTATTTCTATTTATCATTTTATTATTATATTGCGTTTTTATTATACTCAAGTACTCATTTGCATGTACATTGTGCATGTTAAAACACAAGTGTTTTCTTAGTCACTAGGGCACGCCTCCGATCATTAATGTGTCATAGTTGCCAAACACATCCATAGGAACAATTAGAATGTCGATATTAGAATTGTTAGATTATTTCCATTATGTTCATTTAGGTTAAATAGATTTAGTTTTTTAATGTTGATAGGAATGCATTGTTAAGATTATCTAAAATCAATTTCAATAGGTAGATCTTCTAGTAACGTTGTAGTTCATATTTTCGCCACGAGAGGTCAGCGGTTATGTTTAGGAAAGCTTGAGGTTGCCCAGCAGAGGAGTTCGGGCATCCGACGGAAAACCTATTTCAGATGACCCTCACTCCTTTAGAATAAGTCCAGTGTGTGTATAAGATAAACGATGATCCTAATAGAACTAAATTTACACAGACTGAGTTTTCCTTCTCCAATGTTGTTAAAAGAAATAATTTACAAAAGATGGTGGAGCGGTGGGATAAGCGTAATTAAGTAACGACTTCTGATGTACTGTGATTTTTCCATCCATGCCCACCCTAGTGACCTGCTTGTTTGTTTTATCATCTCTTTAGTTCCTGAGAATAACACGCACTGGTGCAAGCCACAAACCAAACACTTTCTTTCTGTACCATGTGTTCCGCGACTTGAAGACACGGGAATATTACTACTTCAATCGACACATATTCGCCGAAAACTTCATTCTAGGCCCTCTCTTACTCGTCCCTCATTTCGAGGTCGCTTCTCCGTCATCCGAAGTCTTACTTTGCGTTGCTCCAACGTAATTCCAGCCAGAGCTTCCGACTCAAAGTTTTTCCCGCTTCTCAAGTCCTGTGTTGTTTCCATGGATGTCGCATTCCATCCTAGGAAGGCGCAACAAGTCTACCTCAGATTGCAACACGTCGGCCATTTTGACGTGCCTGGCCAAGACGTCATCGTCGCCATTACAATCACCTGGGCTACCCTGACTAAAACCTCAGTTCTTCGTCCAGTGTTGGTCCCATACTCGTTCCATTCCCAAATCTTGAAGAGATTTGACGACGTAACCCGGTCCTACCCCATCGTACCAGCTACGCCGCCATCTTGGACCCCAGAATTCCTGCGTTCGACACTTACACTTTGAGTGATAAAATCACTCGACCATCATGTTTCGTCATCTTCCAACCCTCCAATACTTTCAGTGACATGTTTTTGCAATATAGTGATGGTGTACCGTTTCAAGTTCTTGACAAAATTGCTCTTGATGTCAGCTTCTCTGACAATTTTCTATCTATTCCAGCTGATATTCACTTTCCGGCTGACATCCTCATAGAGTAAACGATCATGATCTGACATTACCATTTATCCCTCTAAAATTTGTATTACTTTTTAAGTCATTTCTTCCCCGCCCTCTCTAACCCAACTCTACATGGTCCCTTTCCAAGATTCACGTGGCCCAGCAGTCACGTACAGACCAAGACTCTACCAATTGTCTGTACTCCTTTCCCTGTAAGTCAATCACATTCTACGAATGAGGACCTAACAGCACATCTTCCAACTTCTTCCTCCATAACCAGATGCCCTCAGCAGCCTATTGTTCAGGGTCCACCGGTTCAACCCCCTCCCCAGGATCTTACCCCTTCTCACGAACTGCCTGCTGTTGACATGTCTAGCCACCGTAAAAAGCGTCACAGTTCCTCTCGCATGTCAAAATCAGCGAAATGTGCAACCAAGCGCTCCTTAGCTTCCGCTGATATCTCGACGACAGAGTCAATCTTCTCCCCTCACTTGGATGAAATTACTTTTATTTCCTCCACGGTCTACCATGTTCTGTCTGCTACTGCACGCCTTATTCATGTGCTTGCTAGCAAGCCCGAATACGCTGCCGCCTCACGAGTTCTGTAACGTTTCCCTTCGTCTTTTCCAAACTCCGGAAAGTGATGTGATATGGATGCCGGAATCCGTCCGTATCAAAGGCATTTCTCTTACTTCAGCCTTATGCTCTGCGACTAAGCGGGTCTATACTCCCTTCCTCATTGCCAATAACACTAACGATCCCCTCCATCTCAGTAAGGGCACTGGCTTATGTGATTTTCTTATTTACCCATTCCATGTCAGTCATGAATCACCAAGCTCCATCTCTTCCTGTTTTTGCCACCACAACCGATGTACTTCCTGCACTTGAGCCAATTGACGCTTCGCATCTTAAATTTCTTCATTTCCCAGATACGCAAGTTGACTTAATTTCCTTATGTAATGCATTCAGGCACGTCATTACTTTTGGTG
>NC_134793.1:15344043-15369043 GCF_046742065.1 Oratosquilla oratoria | reverse complement strand
CTGTCTTTGTTGCTGTTTTTGTTGCTGTTTTTGTTGCTGTTTTTGTTGCTGTTTTTGTTGCTGTTTTTGTTGCTGTTTTTGTTGCTGTTTTTGTTGCTGTTTTTGTTGCTGTTTTTGTTGCTGTTTTTGTTGATGTTTTTGTTGCCGTTTTTGTTGCCGTTTTTGTTGCCGTTTTTGTTGCTGTTTTTGTTGCTGCTTTTGTTGTTTTTGTTGTTGCTGCTGCTGCAGCTGCTGTTGTTGATGAAACTGTTGGGTTGTTGGTAATTATGGTAGTGGATGTTACGGTTATTGTTGTTGTAGATGTTGTGGTTGTTGTGTTCAATCAAGTAACTAAAAACAAAAAATCCAACTTGGCCAGCCGTTCTATTTTGTCTGCTAGTGACCTTCTTCCTCTTCCTCCTTTTTCCTTCTTCCTTCTTCACCATTTTTTTTCAGTTTCTTGACCTCTATTTCCAACTAAGCAAAGTACGGTCCTGATTAAATAACCTTAGCCCCAACTGGATGACCATCCACACATAAAGACAATGTTAACAGGGATACATTGGACCTTTCAAAAGGGAGAAGTACAGAGGAATTGGACATCATGTGGTCCTTCCCTTTGACCTAAAAAACTTTGGGTTCTTCTAACCTCCCTTTCCCCTGCTCCCCCTCTCCCTTCCCCCCCCCCCAAAAAAAAGAGAGAAAAAAGTGTTTTGGGGTTCTGCATATGCAGCCACCATGTGCTCTCTTTCATCCTGAAACGGACCCTTGGTCGTCGCTGCCTTTCATGCATCAGTAACGGATTCCATGACGTCACTCGCGTCGGTTAAAAATTTGTAACGGTCGCTCGATTTCAAATATTCAAAAGTCGTTCGGGTAAACAGCTTGGGAACAGATGTATGTTGTTGTGCTATGTAACATCCGAATGTGATTTGCTTTTTTTTTATATTTCTACGGCTTCGTTGTGACGCCTCTAAATTCATTATTTCAGTCTCTTTGTTTATCTGTTCGTTTTTGTTTTTTTCTTTTCTTTCTTCCTCCTCCCCTCCGCTGACTTTCACTGAGATATTTGTCAAAATGAATAATAAGCAGAAAACTAAATTAAATAATTTCTGAGGGTGGAAAGCCTGTGTTCTGTTTTCATTGTACTATTTCATCTTCGCAAATATTGTGCAAAATGTTTTTTCTTTCTTGTTTATTCTTTTCAAATATGAACATTCAGCATATGTTTTCCTCCGCTAATTTCTCTTCGTCTCATTATTTTTCTGTTGTCAAGAGTCGCCAGTTTTAGACATTGATCAGTTAACACTTTTGCTGAATGAAATAGATTAGTGGTAGCTAGAATATTTACTAAACTCGCAATAGAAGGCGAGTGGGTTTTTTATTGAGTTAAGCTCTGTGTGGAGGAAATTTTGTCCAGATAAATAAAATCGCCCGGAAGAAAATCAAATCAATACTGAAGCAAATTCTATGTCTTTGAGATAGCTGAGGCTAGTGGCACCAATTATCAACTCGTGTTTTTTTCCTCGCTTTAACCACACCCATCCTAGGATAGAAACGTTGGTAAATTACATTCTAAATCAACAACACAGCCAATCTATCCAGCCCTATTACCACAGTAACGCTCTTGAGCGTTGTTATTCTGGCAAAGAACAGTTGATGTTTATACATTTGAGGTAATGCGGACTAACTTCAGAGGGGTCGCGACCAACGAGGACCTCGTTCAGGGCAGAGACCGCCTTCAAGTTCACAAAAATCTCTATTCAGACAAATTTTCCTCAAATTCGCTTTTCCCATTTTTCCAAGTTTGAGCCTCCAGAGGTATTGGTTGGTCATGGATTCCAGACCCCTTAATATTCATGGGATTTCATTGGTCGAAGAACTCTCGCAAATTTCTTAAAGAGTGACCCCCCTTTTTGCTTTCAGGGGAGCCTTTCAGAAAGTTAGTGAGATCTGAAGAGGTCTATAATGAATTCTCCTGAATTCAGGAAACTTCAACGATCTACCTTCAAGCTATACACGTGTGTTGTGCGTGTGTGTGTGTGTGTGTGTGTGTGTGTGTGTGTGTGTGTGTGTGTGTGTGTGTGTGTGTGTGTGTGTGTGTGTGTGTGTGTGTGTGTGTGTGTGTGTGTGTGTGTGTGTGTGTGTAAGTGTATTTACCAAATTGCATTTACCTAGTTGTAATATACATTGCCTTCACTTTGCCTAATGTTGTTGTCCTGGACTGCATTCTCTTCCACTTTGTTCCATATATCTATACATCTATGTGAAAATCTATACTTCCTTACATAATTTAAGGAAGTTTGCCCCCCCCCCTTTTTTTTTTTTTTTTTTTTTTTTTTTTTACTATGGGTTCTTATTGATCTGCCATTCTACTCCAGCAAATCCTCTCTGTCCATTTTCCCACTTTACTTTTCTCCGATCTAAATATAAGATTCATGTCGCCTCTCTTCACTCATCCATAGTGGGAAGTCACCACTCTCTTCACATGTTTCAGACGTGGGATCATCTTGGTTGTTACCCTTTGTATTCTTTGTTCTTCTACTATCTTCCTTCAGATGTGGTGACAACACTACTGCTGCACATCACAGTCTAGGGCGAATCAGACTCTCAGTAATCTTCTTCAATATGTACTCTACATATAACGAAATACTATTTCTATATTCTTCAATGAATTACAGCTCTTTCGTGTTCTTTTCTTTAAAAGAGTTCCTGGCGGTTGATCATCCCTGATTAGAAGCCCTAAATCATTTTATTCAAAGGGTTACAAAGGCGGAGCATACCGACAGGAGACCTTTTGGTCTTTTGTATTATCCGTTGATTATTTTTCATTTTACATATTCCCTTTGGTCTTTTTCTACGCTGACTTAGTTCCATGGTTTTATATTTCTTTCCATAGAAATTCATCGTCCATTCCCAAATCCATCCATATACCTTATTTGGATCTTCCTGTAGCAGTTTGTAATCATCCTCCTTTTTGTTTCTTTCATATGTAGGTGTGTACGTGTGTACGTGCGTGTGTGTGTGTGTGTGTGTGTGTGTGTGTGTGTGTGTGTGTGTGTGTGTGTGTGTGTGTGTGTGTGTGTGTGTGTGTGTGTGTGTGTGTACTTATGTATGTATGTATGTATGTATGTATGTATGTATGTATGTAAGTAGGTAGGTAGGTAGGTAGTTTGGTAGGTAGGTACGTACGTATGCATATATGTAGGTATGTATGTATGTATGTATGTATGTATGCATGTATGTATGTATGTCTGGTTGTGGATGGGAAGTCTGTGTGCGTGCGAGCGCGTGTGTGTACCTTTAAGTATCGAGACAGATATAATACGATTGCGTAGTCCATGCATTGTATTTTCTAGACACTCACAGCGATTTTTATGCGTAAAAATAAAATCAGAACATTGCAAGGCATGGCTCTGTCACGTGAACAGATAACATTGAGTGAAATGTTGTTTTAGCTAAAACTTTCGAACGAAAACAAAGACACAGTTCACTTGCACACTGCCCAAAGCTAACACGTTTACCTCTCAGTAACACTAAAGAGAAACAAGAGAGAGTTAGAGAGAGAGAGAGAATTACAAAGAGAGAGTTAGAGGGATAGAGAATGAGAGGGAAAGAGAGCGAGAGAGAGAAAGAGACAGACAGAGGAGAGAGAGAGGAGAGAGAGAGAGAGAGACAGAGAGAGAGAGAGAGAGAGAGAGAGAGAGAGAGAGAGAGAGAGAGAGAGAGAGAGAGAGAGAGTGTGTGAGAGAGAGAGGGAGAGAGGTGTGTGTGTGTGTGGTGTGTGTGTGTGTGTGTGTGTGTGTGTGTGTGTGTGTGTGTGTGTGTGTGTGTGTGTGTGTGTGTGTGTGTGTGTGTGTGTGTGTGTGTGTGTGTGTGTGTGTGTGTGTGTGTGTGTGTGTGTGTGTGTGTGTGTGTGTGTTTTAGACTATTGGTAATGTTGTTAACACGTGTTGTCAGATTCACGTTTCCAATAGTTCGTTCAGGTGAACGAAATGAAAAGGAACAAGACCTCAGCTTTATGAAAGAACCCGAAGAGGAGCACCAAACGAACTTATCTGATACAATCGAAACATTTTGGAAGGAGAGAAAATAATAAATAACATGTAAGACAGGGACAGAAAATGAAGCGAAAAAAATACGAAATTGAACCAAACATTGTGGACGGCTGTACCCATGATTGTTCCGTGATTCCAAAATGTTTCGCTCATTCATGCCAAAATTAAATGAATGTAAGGTGTTTTTTTTCAATATGCACTTTGACCCAACGCCGCTCTGTGGAAATTCATGGCTTGTCCATATGCGTGGAGCGAAACTTTTAGTTCACGCTGTACTCCATAAACAAAATGTGGAGTACGAAACGCTTAGAGAATGCTTAAGCACCTTAACTTACAATTCTCTGGAAAGACGAGGAGTGTGGAGTGATCTGATAGAGGTATTCAAATGGGTCAAGGGCTTTAACAAGAGTGGTGCATGCAAGGTCATCATATCAGCACAGCAGGAAAACATTCATAATAATGGATTTGAATTGAACAAATTTAGATTCAAGAAGGAAATAGACAAAAATTGCTTTACCAACGGAGTGGTTAACAAATGGAATATTGGCGAGTGCTAAAACATTTGGTTCTTTTAAGAGATTTAATAACTTTATGTATACAGATGACAAGTGGTAATGGACATGGAACTGCCTACTGTAGGTCATATGGTCTCTTGCAACCTCCTGCATTATGTTCCTGTGTAGCAGAAACTCAAGTCAAAATTGTCTATTAGGATAGAATCGCTGGTGAAATACATTCATGTAGCTGAAGTTCAAGTCAAAATTGTCTATTAGGATAGAATCGTCGGCCAACTACTTTCTAGATTAGATTCTAATGTCATTCCAATGTCGCAACAGAAGACGAGAAGATTAGACTATTTTCTAAAATATACTTCTATGTTCCATTATATTTGTGTCTTTGTCCAATATTCTTACACACTTATATTTATTTGTTTATGTACTTCTTCATGTATTTTCTATTTATTTATCGATTTATTACATTGTTCAATCATCTATATATGTGTAGATTTCTATCTATTCATCTGTTTATTTGTGTGTTTGTTTATCTACGTATTTATTCATTACCTTGTTTGTGTATTTTTTTCTATTTCTCTATTCATTCGTTCGTTTTGTTCCTAATATTCTATTTCTCCATGTATTTATTTATTCATTCGTTGATTTTTACTTGACAATATAGGTATCTAATGTAAAAAATATTACATAGGCAAATATTTGGTAGAAAATGGAAGTTCAAATAGATGCAAACAGAAATGGTAAATCCATTAAAGGAGTATTGTTATAAGTCTTACACACAGCATTTTCTAACTCTTAACACCGAGTCATAAATACATTTTCCACTGAAGATTATATTCAAAAACTGTTGAAACAGCAAATGTATCAGAGAACACAAATATGAGAGAAAACTGAGAAGGAAGACTGCGTACGTGTTGGACCGATTCGAAACTCGCTGGAGATATCGTCTCGACGTGAAGGAAATACGAGACCAGGGACGATAATTCGAAGCGAAATGATGTACAGCGCAGTGGATATTTCAGAAAACGAAATTTATTTAAGTGATATGAAAAACAGTGAGAGGATATTGAAAGTGTGCGGGGAAATTTAATGGAAGCAGAGGTGACGGTACTCTAAGAAGATTGAGAATAAACTCAAATCTTAAGTCAAGCTCCATATTGAAAAGTGACGTTAATGTATAGTAATATCGTACCCTCATCCATAGACAAGAGACAGAATATTAAAAATATCATATGAAATATAAGACTGGTGTTGCATAGAAAATTGATGCTATCATGGTTCTAATCTTGCTACTATGGTTCCAATCTGAGCTTCGATTTCCCTTTGATGGTCCGACATATGTACAGAAATCTACATCACAAACATCTGACACCAGTACAAGATTCGGTTCAAAACGAACGAAAAATGCAGAAATGAACATTCACCCAGACACGTCCCTGATTGTGGGTACAGTGGGCGAATATATATTGGAAAAGGACGGGTAGGAACGAAAAGGGGACCGCTCTAAAATAAGGGACAATTGGGCATGGAGCCCGCAGTGTTTATAAGTTTCGAAGTATTATGAGATCATGTTTCCAAGCGTTCTGACGTCATCACGCCGGAGCTTATGAAAAAGTTGTGAAATTTGTTGTTATATGGAGAATTATGCATATACCCCCTTCTTTTTTTCCACATTTTTTCTAGATTGTGTACATTGGAGCCATAAGAGACATTTTTTGTGTGATTTAGAACATATTATTTGGTTTATGTGATTAGTAGATTAATATTGTTTTCACGTTCGTTATTAAGACGACCTGATAAATAAAATCGACTGACGACACACAAATAAAAGGAAACTTGTCACATAAGAACACATGAAGAAAGGAGGAGACTACAAGAGACTATAAAGCCTACATTAGGCAGTTCCATAACCCTTACCATCTGCCATTCCTTCTCTTAAAACTACTGATAGTTTGAGCGCTCACAAATTGGTTACTAAATCTATTTTATTCGTTAGCCACTCTATTGGCAAACCAGCTCAAGTATTGAATACCTTTCTCCCCTCTCTCCTCTCTCCTCTCTCTTCTCTACTCTCTCCTTTGTCCTTCTCCTTCTTCTCCTTCTCCTACTCCTATCTCTATCTCTCTCTTTAGTAATGGACAAGACTTACCGTAGTATTCTTAAAAAATATTTCTTTATATAGATCTTATATATATCCTTGGAAGGGAAAGATTTATATAAGGAAAGATTCTTAAGAATACCACCGTAAGGATATTACGGTGGTATTCTTAAAAAAAAATTCTTTCCCTATAGATATTATATAAGTCCTCGGAAGGGAAAGATTTATATAAGGAAAGATTTTTTTAAGAATACCACCGTACGGATCTTACTGTGGTATTCTTAAAAAAAATCCTTTTCTTATATAAATCTTTCCCTCCCAAGGATTTATATAAGATTTATATAAGGAAAGATTTTTTTTATAAGAATAACACTGCCTGTCTCTCAGGAGTATTGGCATCCATGGCGCCAATATCCAGCGCTTCTATCCTTGGCGCCAATTGGACACCAAAGAAGTGGAGTCACGGAGGTGGAGTCAAGGAGAGATTGAAGGAGGAGAGAAGTAGCAGAAATGACGAAAAAATAAAATTCAAAATTTATCAGAAAATTAATCTCAAATAATAAAACAAAAAAAGGCATAGTTCTGGTCTGAAGTATCACTGAATTCTCCTTAAACTAATTACAGAAAATATATAAACATTTAATGCTCCATAAAAGTGTTAGATAATAATATTAAATTTGATAGATTGTTTTTTCATCATCAATGCAGATATCTAAAACAAAATTTAAATTTTCTAAATTTACAAACTATCAACTTGAAAGAAACTGTTGTAGCAAACAAAATTCTTGGTTTTCCTTTGAAAGTAATCCTTTACATCCCGTGTGTGTGTGTGTGGGTATGTGTGTGTGTGTGTGTGTGTGTGTGTGTGTGTGTGTGTGTGTGTGTGTGTGTGTGTGTGTGTGTGTGTGTGTGTGTGTGTGTGTGTGGGTATGTATGTGTGTGCGTGTGTGTGTGTGCGGTAGGGACAGAGAGAGGTGGGAGAGGGGGAGAGACAGAGACAGAGAGAGAGAGAGAGAGAGAGAGAGAGAGAGAGAGAGAGAGAGAGAGAGAGAGAGAGAGAGAGAGAGGAGATAGAGAGAGAGAGAGGGGGGGGGAGAGAGAGAGAGAGGGGGGGAAGGGAGAGAGAGAGAGAGAGAGAGAGAGAGAGAGAGAGAGAGAGAGAGAGAGAGAGAGAGAGAGAGAGAGAGAGAGAGAGAGAGAGAGAGAGAGAGAGAGGGGGGGGGGAGAGGGGAGAAGGGATCTAAAGAGGAGCATTATTATGCTCACTCCTGGACAATGACCTCTATTTCAAAATGTCCTTAATATCTCAAAAATGTCCTTTGTATTTCAAAAACGGCCCAACTCGTGTATCAAGACCGCTTTTGTAGTTCTTTCGAGTGACGACCTTCCTTGGCGGTCAAAATTGCATAAGGGATGACCAACATGGATTCCGGTCTTCAGGAAGAGGAAGAGGAAGAAGAGGAGGAAGAGGAGGGAGAGGAGAAAGAGGAGAAATAGGAGGAAGAGGAGGAAGAAGAGGAGGAAGAGGAGGAAGAAGAGGATGAAGAGGAGAAAGAGGAGGAAGAGGAGGAGGAAGGAGAAAGAGGAGGAAGAGGAGGAGGAGGAAGAGGAGGACGAAGAGGAGGACGAAGAGGAGGACGAAGAGGAGGAGGAGGAGGAGGAGGAGAAGGAGGAGGAGAAGGAGTGGAGGCGAAGGATTGGGAGGCGCAGGAGTAAATGGGATTTGGATGGAGAGGGAGGATGAAGAGGAGGAGAAAGAGGAAAAGGAGTAGGAGAACAGGAGAAGGAAGGGAAGGAAAGAGAAGAAAAGGAAAAGATGAAGTAAAATAAGAAAGAGAGGAAGAAAAAAGATAAGGAGAGGAGGAGAAGGAAGAAGAAAAGAAGAGGGAGAATGAGAGGAGATAGAGAGAAATAAAGTGGGAATTAAGAGAAAGGAATTAGAGAGGAGTGATGGAAAGGAGGAGGAGAGGATTGATTAATTGATTGATTGATTAAAGGTTATCTGGCGTCGTAACTGCAGAGGTCATAGACGCCGAATTGTTAAATTCTAAGATTCAATTTTGGGTATAGATAATGATATTAGTGATTTACTATGTATAGATGAAGGTAAATATAAATAAATCTAAATTCAGTATCAAGTATTAGTTATCAAATAGTGTAATGGTTAAATGTATATGGTGTTAAATTACGTAAAGATCTGAATAGAGAGGAGGAGAAGAGGAAAAGAGGAAGAGGACATGGAATAAGAGGAGGAAGGTGTTATATTGGAGGTAGAAGTACAGATGGAGGAGGAAGATGAGGAAGAGGAAAATGGGGAAGGACTGAAGGAGTATGAGGAGGAAGAGGAGAAGGATTATAAGAAGGTGGAGATGGAAGTAGAGGAGGAGGAAAAGATAATGAGGAGAAAAAAGAAAAGAAAGAGAGAAGGAAGATCAGAAGGAGAAGGGAAGGAAAAGTGAGGAGGAAAAGAAGAAAGAAGAGAGAAGGAAGAGAAAGGGGAGGTGGAGAAGAAGGGAAAGAATGGTTAAGAGAAGAAGAAGGAGGAGAAAGAAGAGGAGAAGGAAGAGAAGTAGAAGTAAAAGGAGGAAAAGAAAGGACAGGAGAAGAAGAAAGAGAAAGAGGAGAAGAAGAAAGAGAAGAGAGAAGGAAGAGAAAGAGGAGGTGGAGAAGAAAGGAAAGAATGGTTAAGAGAAGAAGAAGGAGGAGAAATAGGAGGAGAAGGAAGAGAAGTAGAAGTAAAAGGAAGGAGGGAAAGAAAGGACAGGAGATAAAGGAAGAGAAAGAGGAGGAGAAGAAGAAAGAGAAGAGAGAAGGAAGAGATAGAGGAGGTGGAGATGAAGGGAAAGAATGGTTAAGAGAAGAAGGAGAAAGAGGAGGAGAGGGAAGAGAAGTAGAAGAAAACGAAGGAGGAGAAGAAAGGACAGGAGGAGAAGGAAGAGAAAAAGGAGGAGAACGAAGAGAAAGAGGAGGAAAAGGAAGAGAAAGAGGAGGAGAACGAAGAGAAAGAGGAGGAAAAGGAAGAGAAAGAAGAGAAGAAGGAAGAGAAAGAGGAGGAAAAGGAAGAGAAAGAGGAGGAGAAGGAAAAGAAAGAGGAGGAGAAGGAAAAGAAAGAGGAGGAGAAGGAAGAGAAAGAGGAGGAGAAGGAAGAGAAAGAGGAGAAGGAAGAGAAAGAGGAGGAGAAGGAAGAGAAAGAGGAGGAGAAGGAAGAGAAAGAGGAGGACAAGGAAAAGAAAGCGGAAGAGAGAGAAGAGAAAGAGGAGGAGAAGGAAAAGAAAGAGGAGGAGAAGGAAAAGAAAGAGGAGAAGGAAAAGAAAGAGGAGGAGAAGGAAAAGAAAGAGGAGGAGAAGGAAGAGAAAGAGGAGAAGAAAGAAGAAAAAGAAGAGCAAAAGGAAGAAGATTGAAAGAGGGATTCCTATGTTTCCCTGCTGCTTTAGTCCTACCAGCCTCTGTCTTACTGGGAAACATTTGTATGCATGCGGACTGAAATATATGTATGCATAGATTTGTGTACCAAAATGAGGTGCATACGAGTAAAGGAAGATGATAAGGTAAAGCCTCTTCAAGCATACGTACACCTATGTGCGTGTGTGTGTGCGTGCACGTGTGTGTCTGCGTGTATGTGTGTGTGTGTGTACGTATGTGTGTGTGTACGTGTGTGTGTGTGTGTGTGTGTGTGTGTGTGTGTGTGTGTGTGTGTGTGTGTGTGTGTGTGTGTGTGTGTGTGTGTGTGTGTGTGTGTGTGTGTGTGTGTGTGTGTGTGTGTGTGTGTGTGTGTGTGTGAGATTCACCATTGTCTTGGATCACGTGTTGGACTCGTCATCGACAGCTATTTCCCTCCCGGATGAGAGCTCAGAGCTCATATATGACCGATTTATGGGTAATGCTATGACCTTACACGTACACACACCCTCAACCCCCAGCCCACGAGAGTTGGAGTAATGATCCGCAGCGCAGCGATACTGAAATTATTTCAGCCCTGGGCGGGATTCGAATCCGGACCACCGTAATGGCAGCCGGGAACTCTAACCACTGCACCACGAGGTGTGTGTGTGTGTGTGTGTGTGTGTGTGTGTGTGTGTGTGTGTGTGTGTGTGTGTGTGTGTGTGTGTGTGTGTGTGTATTCACCTCGGATCTGCTGCAGTCTCTGTCGAGACAGCCAGACACCACCCTACGGCAGTGAGCTCAGAGCTCCTTATTAGCCGATCTCTGGGTAGGTCTGAGACCACTCACACACCACACACCGGGACAGCAAGGTCACAACTCCTTGACTAACGTCCCGTACCTACTCGCTGCTAGGTGAACAGGGGCTACACGTGAAAGGAAACAAACCCAACTTATCTCCGCCCGACCGGGGAATCGAACCCCGGTTCTCTGGCTTGTGAGGCCAGTGCTTTACCAATCCGCCACCGAGCCGTGTGTGTGTGTGTGTGTGTGTGTGTGTGTGTGTGTGTGTGTGTGTGTGTGTGTGTGTGTGTGTGTGTGTGTGTGTGTGTGTTTATGCGCGCATGCGCGTGTGTGTATACCCTAGCTCCCTCCGAGGAACCACGATATTTTACAAAGGACTACAAAGGCGGAGCATGCAGACAGGAGACCTTTTGGTCCATAACTAGAATAGAAGCGTTAGTAAAACACCATTGGCCCTGTGAGTTGTTTACCTCGTTTTACTGGTTCCTCCCACTTTTCTTCCCCCCAGAGAACGGGTGGGTGCCCAGAAGCCTGAATGGAATTGTCTGGGGCTAACCAGGACAGAACCCTTGGCGCCAGAAGGGTTTGGGGTTTTTTTTTTTTTTTTTTTTTTTTTTTTGAGTGGAATGTCACTCCCACGGGCTTTGTTTGAACACTTGATAGTTGGTGTTCGCGTTCATAGGAGACACACCTTACAAGAGATAGAATGGGATGGTTTAGCTTATCAGAAGAGCATGGAGAAGGAGTGCAGTAGGATCGAGTGGTCTCGAATTCGGAATTAACTCTTTTACCACCCGAGAGGAGGTACACCCCTCTAAAGCCCCCTTGTCGTCTCCTTGTCGTGCGAATAATACATCAAACATGGAATACATCAAACATGGCTGTTAGGGCCTATCCTTTGGAGGGTTTAGGTATTTATTGAAAAAATATCGAACCTGGAATGAAAAGTCTTTTGAAATATCTAGAAGCTTGGTGAAAAAACGAGTTTACATCTAAATTGAAACTACATCTGAAAAGACAATTCCCCATATGTCCCTATTGTTCGATTCAACAACATCGCCAACGCTTCTCAATTTGAAAATCATGTTACACAACTTTACTTGCATCGATGTCGATTTAAATATATAGAAGGTAGACTTGTTATACTCTCAGGGCAGACAGATACGCTACCATAATATTTAATATCCCTTGTTCTCAGTAGTGTGTTTAACTATCAGGAAAAGACAGTTACACTTTGTAGGACACGTCATGAGAAAACAATAATAACTTACGTGTCTAACGGGAAATATAGAAGGAAAGAGGACAAGAAGAAGACCACACAGAAAATATGTAGACGGGCTAAGGACATCTGTAGGAGGAGAAATAACAAATGTCATCTTGTTTTAAGAAGAGTCATGTGCAGACAGGAACAGAGTTCCATGGTGGCCAACGTCCACGTCGATACGGAACCCCGGTAAGGTAAGGTAATTTAAGGTACAAATGATCTTAAAATACTTAAAGAAAAGGGATCATTAATTAAGGTTTAAGAAGGAAATAAACAAGAACTGGTTTAACAATAGAGTGATTAATGAATTGAAACAGATTTAGTAACTATATAGTGACCGCTGAAATAATTGATTGCTGTAAGAAAAGATCAGATAACTTTGTGGATAGGGACGATAAGTGACCATGGACATAAAACTGCCTAATGTAGGCCTTATGGTCTCTTGCAGCTCCCTCCATCCTTATATTAATACTTACGAGTCGTGTCATAACCATCCGCTTTCAGAAATATGTTTCCTAGAAAGGAACAGATTGGTGTAACCATTTTTATCTTGCAGCTAAGCACATAAACTCTGCCCGACAACAGCCAGACTGCGAGAGCAATATTCTCAACTCAGTTACATTATCTTACATTGCCTAACATCAGTGCTTGCGCGAGAGTCCACACGGAAGTTCGCGTTAATACCGGTGCTCCTGCAGGTGTCTTTAATATCCTCTTACCCCGTTTTCTGTTTCACGAGTGGTCTCCTGCCAAGCACCCTCAAAGTAAAGACCAGGTTGGCTGCCTCATAATATAGAGTAGTAGCAGTAAAGCAATGTTTAAGAAGAAGCTGATGACCTATCTATTCAGTGAATACTACGACTTAAACGAAAGGAGTGTTAGAAACAACTACAAATGATAGAAAGAATATATGTGGCGTTCTTTGCAGAGCGTTGTGTCAGCAGTGGATTAAGACACTAGAAATTGACACTTCAAGTAACAATTTTTTTTTTCTTTTTTGTAAGAGGACATTGTATCCTGAGGACGATGCACTTCTGAATAACGCTATTCGTTAAAGTGGTATGATAGACAGTGCGTCTGGACACTTCGCCCTGACGGGACGAGACAACACCTTGTTCCATCTAATGGATCAGGATAATCTCAATAATTGTTTTGGGAGCAGGACTGTGATGAAGTTCATTATCCAAAAGATAATTCCCCGAGCTTCGAAGCATGCGAGAACGGACCTGCGCGTAGGCAGGATGGTCCTTGACTCCCTTGGATGCAAGGACAAACATTTTGACTTTGTTGATGCTTACCATTTCCCGGGATCTGACGTCCTTAAGTGTACGTTTGGATCCATATCCAACTTGGGAAAAAATTCTTCGATTCAGTATTAAGAGCAGATATATTTGTGTACATTCCTCTGAAGTGAAGGAGGTGAAACAGATCTGAGAATGCCTAACATGACACTGTACTAACCCTGATCCTGTCCTACACAGAAGTTTGGATCCTATCCAACTTGGGAAAAAATTCTTTGATTCAGTATTAAGATCAGATATATTTGTGTACATTCCTCTGAAGTGAAGGAGATGAAACAGATCTGACAGTGTCCAACATAATACTGCATTAACCCTGATCCTGTCCTACACACAGAAGCTAGCCAAGTGCTCTAAATCCGGGTTCAATGGGCACGGAAGGCTAAAGAGAACAAAGGTGGAGGGGATCGGTTGCCGCCTACGACTATTGTCCAGAGACGCGGAGGGCGGCAGATATTGTCCGTTGAACGGCCGGTCGCCTCCACCTGCTCCCAGCCAACCAAACCCTCTGACCTCTTATCCCAAACAACGCCCAAACCAAACTTCTTCTCCTCAACCCTAACTCCATCCCCGCTCCAAAACCTAAGACCCAATCCACCACCAGCTCCCCTTCCTCCTTCTCCATTACCGTCTTCTCCTTATCTCACCATCATCATCATCCTCTGCCTCCTCCTTCCCCAAGAAGACTGAACAGGAATCCCACCCCAAGCCGTCACGCACCCAAATCCAGGGTTTCCAAGCCTGTAGCGTCCAACTGCGACACACGCTCACACTCTCCGCTCCTTAGTCCTTAGTCTCCTCATATGAGAAATCAAAATCCTCTGGCGGGCTTCTGCGTCGCGTACCAATACCACGAGCCACGCGAGCCAGCTCAGCAGGAAGGCCTAAGCCTATTATAACCATTCTCTCAAAGGAGATGCCACAGAACGTAATTCCACTTACTAGCCCATCCGAGGGTAATGCCCGGTCCAGCGGACGTGCGGCCAACGCAGTCCGCGAATTGCATGTCCTCCGCGCCCCTCAGATAAACTAAACATTCTATAGCCCTTCCCCTTCCCCCAACACCAGTAAGACTAGCTGAAGCCAACTATTATCGGAGATAGAATGGATTTGTGTGTGATTTACCAGGATGTCCAAAGCCGGACCCCACAAATGACCAGTACCTTGTTTAAGATTGTAAAACATGGCGGTGATGTTATTTGTTTCACTTCGATAGGTAATGCTACCCTATAGTTCTGTACCCAAGATCCACTATAAGCAGGTGCTCACGATCAAGTTAAATACTAACCCAAGTCACATACTCTTGTATTATTGATTTAACACCTCGCTCAAAATTACCTATTTTATGAATAGCTGCGGTGACTTCACATAGTCTTTAAGTTAGATGAACATAACCCATCAAGGTGGAGAAGGTTAAGGAAGTTATCACACTTAAGATTAAGTTCTTTGGTCGTTCAGCCATTGATCACATCTACTCAAACACATACCAGACAACATAATTGTACATATGTGAACAATGTACAGTAGCTCACTTGCCTCTGGGTACTTTTCACAACTTTTAAAGTTCCCCCATACTATCCTTGTTCCCGAACCCCAGAAACATACTTCTACCCCATATCCTACTGTCTCATCACCTTGTATGAGAATTAAGATAATAAGAATGGAGGAAACTGTAGGAGACAATAAGGCCTACACTAGGTAGTTACGTGTCCATTTCCATCTGTCATTCCTCTTCATTAACCCATTCAACTCATGTCAGCCGCTTGTGGTGTAGATACGAAAAACCGGATATGGTAAGCCTCACGCCGGCCCGTACATCCGAATATCATCTGATGCGGCTTGACCGCGCGAGGACCGACGTCATATTTTTCTGGTGTTTGATCAAACATTTTGGTGTTTTATGATTTTTTGTTATATTTGACCAAATGACAAGAATCTTGTCATCGGAGTTTAAAGGATTAAGTTATCTAATTTTCTCTTAGAATAATCAATGGTTTCAACCCTAACTATATAGTTACCAAATCAATTCTATTCGTTAACCACTCTGTAAACCATCACTTGCGTATTTTCATTCTTAAACCTATCTTTGTCCAATTCAAATTCATTACTACGAGTCTTAATATGATGACCTTGCTTGTATCACCCTTGGTAAAGGGTCTGAGCATCAAGGGTTTGAGATGAAGCGACTGCAGAACCTTTGAATCACTACGTCAAGCACCCAACATCCGTCCATTCAAGCAACACAAACATAAGCTACGATCCAAACACACTGAAACGTTCAACACCAAACACGAACACCTTACTCGACACATAACACCCAGACCTCGCCGTATAGACTATTTGTCTTCTGTGCCTCTCCCTCCGCCGATATAAACGAGAAGTCGTGTATGACCATGTGAATGTTACCTTACTCACTGCTACATGCGGGAAGAGAAATCAACTCGCTTTTCATATGAAACATCCATGTATTTCACACGAACAACACATGCACAGGCGCAAACATACACATATGTTTTTTCTTCAACTAAAATCCCACAAGAACATATCTCGCAAAAACGAGTGGTCAAGATAATCTAGATGATCCATGACACCACTGATGACAGTCCTAGGACTAGGGAAGAAACATCGTGTAATAAAATTCAAACATCAAGTATGGTGTTTACGCTTTTTTCTGTCAAGTGGATCCTAGGCCCCAGGCCTACGCCAATACCTACACACACAAACACATGTACACGCACACACGTATATTATATATATATATATATATATATATATATATATATATATATATATATACATATATAAATATATACATATATAATATATGCATATATATAATATATACATATATAATATATGCATATATAATATATATATACATATATATATAAATATATATATACATACATTATATATATATATATATATATATATATAATATGCATTTCTTATTAAATAATACAGCAAATTGGGCATTAGTTATCTTCTTAATGAGGCTTTCTTTTCTGTGTTATCTAATAAGAAATGCATCGAAGAGAACCTGCTCCCTATATTCACTAACATAAATATACATATACATATACATATACATATATATATATATATATATATATTATGTATACCGTATATCGATACAACGGCACACTGTCAAATAGTGTTGCACACCTTTCATTTTATCTAAATATTGAAGCTGAACTTGAACCAATAATAGTAAATACTGCGAGATATAAATGTTGAAATACATAAAAGTGTTTTCCAAAATATCCGACATGATAAATTAAACTTCATTGATGGAAATTCAAAATATATGCTTCCAGAATGCATGTTTTCAATTTATGCAATGCCATTTCTCCTTCTTCTCTTGAAGACTAAATATTCGTTAGTTTTCCCAAACAAATTGATTTTTTAAAATTTAATCAACGAAGACTAAGCTTGACTGCAACTGTTGAAAAAAAATTGTTTATTCATCTCTTTTTTCTATGATGCAATACCTCATTTTTATATAGATATCATTTCATTTTCTGACATTCTTTTTTAACTTTTGCTCCTGTAAATCCTTTACTTTTCTTTGCCATTTTCTCACAGTTGAGTTGATTTGTGTGTGTGTGTGTATGAGTGTGTGTGTGTGTGTGTGTGTGTGTGTGTGTGTGTGTGTGTGTGTGTGTGTGTGTGTGTGAGAGAGAGAGAGAGAGAGAGAGAGAGAGAGAGAGAGAGAGAGAGAGAGAGAGAGAGAGAGATTCACAATGGTCTTGGATCACGTGTTGGACTCGTGATCGACAGTTTTTACCCTCCCGGAAGAGAGCTGAGAGCTTATATATGACCGATCTATGGGTAATGCTGCGACCTTACCCGCACATACACACCCAACTCCCCCCACGAGAGTTAGAGTAACGACTCGCAGCGCAGTAATACTGAAATAATTTCAGTAATGGACGGGATTCGTACTTGGGCAGCCTAAGCAGCAGTTGTGAGCGCTACGACTGCGACGTCGAGTGTTGTGTGTGTGTGTGTGTGTGTGTGTGTGTGTGTGTGTGTGTGTGTGTGTGTGTGTGTGTGTGTGTGTGTGTGTGTGTGTGTGTGTGTGTGTGTGTTTGTGTGTGTGTGTGTACGTGTGTGTGTGTGTGTGTGTGTGTGTGTGTGTGTGTGTGTGTGTGTGTGTGTGTGTGTGTGTGTGTGTGTGTGTGTGTGTGTGTGTGTGTGTGTGTGTGTGTGTGTGTGTGTCTGTGTGTGTTGTCTGGAGAAGGCCTTAGTTGAGTCTGACTGAGTTTACACTTCCTGGCAACAGACAACAGAAACAACCACAACATATATGGGGAGGAGGAACTCTAGCGGATCCCATTGGCGCCAAGAACTACAACAACAGCAACATCAATAACAACAAAAGCAACAACAATAACAACAGCATCAGCAATAACAACACCAACAGCAATAACAACAACAACAACTTTGCTGTATGCCAGACCCCCTGATATCCGTCCTTCTGAATCCTCTCTCCCCCGAGAGGACAGAGTCCACTTGACCGGGATGCGGTGCAGCCACCATCCATCCCTTCTAAGTTACCAGAAGAATCTGGATGACCGCAACACAGATAACTGTCCAGGATGTAACATTTCACTCCATATCAACACATTATGGAAGACTACATTTTACATAAACATCCGCGTCAACAACAGGATATATACTTTATGGATAATTATTGAATCAGGTGAATAAGATCGATTGGTGCCTCCAAGGGATATGACCACATTGAAAATAAAAATAAATAAATAGATAAAATAAAATAGAATAAAATAAATCTCCTCCCCAGTATCTTTTCAGCTCAGCCTCGTTTCAAACGTCTCGAGTTTTCGCCGTGCGCCGTCCACGACACGACGCCGTGCTCTCAAAATAACCACGAGTGTCTATGTACGTTCTCACACGTCCCGACCATAGTAACGTGTGAAAGCGTCCATAGACACCCATGTTTACTTGATATCACGACGTCGTGTCGTGGACGACGCACGGCGAAAAGTCGATGAACGGGGAACGAGTCTTGGCGTCTCTTTGTCCAGCACTGGTATTGTTGGTATCACGACTTTGTTTTACAAACCCGGAGGGTGTCGCTTCTCTCTCCCAATTACTCGTGACTGACACTTTTGTAATCCCTACAGCTCCCCTATTGTCTCAAGGGAGAGTCCGCCCTCTGGGAATGCTGACTGTCAGAGATCAACTTCTTACTGTTTTTTTGTCAGCCTCGAGAATATTAAACAAAGAAACAAATAATAAATAAATAAATAAAGAATTATAAGATAAATAGATGAATAAATGATCACACAAATAGGCAAATATATAGGCAGAAATAAATTTATAAACAAGTAAATAGTTACGTTTATAACAAATGAATAGATGAAATAGGAAAAACGCACAATTTTTCATAAATACTTTCTTATATTTTCCAAACGTTGAAGACTATTTTTTTTCTCTCTTTTTTGCGTCTTTGACAATTGATCTTTTTTCGGTTGAGATTCTTTTTTAATCACTGAAATCGAATGTGCGAAAGAGGCGACCTCTCTCAAAGCCATCCAAGGATCAATTCCAAACACACAATGGACAGGATCACAACACACCTGTTTGGGGCATTGACTATACAAATTCCATGTGGTCATCATGTCTGGGAGTCTAGTGACACCCTTTCGGACCAGAGTCACTTTTTATTCTTCTTATTCCTCTTCTACTGCTTCTACTTCTTCTTCTTCTTTCTTCAGCTTCTTCTGTTTCTTCTTCTCCTTTTTCGTCTGCTTCTTCTTCTCTCACTTTTTCCTTTTTCTTCTTTTTCATATTTATCTTCTTCTTCCTCCTCTTCTTCTTCTTCCTCTTCTTCTTCTTCTACTTCTTCCTTTTCTTTCTCTTCTACTTCGTTTTCTTCCTCATCCTCCTCTTCTTATTCTTTTTGTTTTCTGTTTATTCTTCTAATTCTGCCTCTTATTCCTCCTCCTCCTCCTCCTCTCATCCTTCCTTTTCTTCCCCTTCTTCTTCTTCTTCTTCCTCTTCTCTTCTCTTCCTCTACTTTCTCATCTTTTTCATCTTTTTTTCCGCTTTTTCTTCCGCTTCCTCTTCTTCCTCCTCTTCTCCTTCATCCTCTTTTTATTCCTCTTTGACCAACTTTGTTGGGGTTTCCCGGAAGGAACTTATCGACTTCGGTGACACTTACAAGTCGAGGAGACCCTCAGGTAACGACCTGTTGAAGGACGTCGGGATAGGATCATCTCCCCCCACCCCCGACTCCACGAGCCGCCCGTTTTCAAATCCCTTCAACGACCACACTTCCGTCTGGAGGTGCAGCCCTGAGAGGCTGGCACTCGATCTCCAGACCACGTCTAGATCTTTCTCTATTAAGTTCATATTTGCTTTACTTAAAAAGTGACAACATACTCCTTCTCCTCCTCCCCTTCCTCTTCCTCCTCTTCTTCCTCTTCCTCTTCCCCTTCCTCTTCCTCCTCCCCTTCCTCTTCCTCCTCCCCTTCCTCTTCCTCCTCCTCCTCCTCCTCCTCCTCTTCCTCCTTCTCCCCTTCTCCTCCTAGCCTTCCTCTTCCCCCTCCTCCTCCTCCTCCTTCCCTTCTTCCTCCTCTTCTTCATCCTGCCCTTCCTCCTCCTCCTCCTCCTCCTCCTCCTCCTCCTTCCCTTCTTCCTCCTCTTCTTCATCCTGCCCTTCCTCCTCCTCCTCCTCCTCCTCCTCCTCCCCCCCTTCCTCCTCCTCTTCTCAGTCGATGACACAAACAAACCCACACTAATACATTACCAAGAAAACTCCAAATATATTTACATTTTCTTTTTTCAGCGAGTTCCAAGAATGCCCAAGGATCGTTTCCAGCCTCTGTGGGGCAGCGGGTCTCGTCGTTCGTAACGCTCGAAGCGACATCTGTTATCCTTATCGTCTCCCGATAAGAAAGAATCAAAGGTAGATGATGTCTCCTTTCGATCCTTGGCGCCGGACATTACCCGTGAGGCTCGTATCTGCTCGTTGTTATGTGATTACCAGCGCTTCTGTCCTTATGGATAATCTCGCCCAGCTATCGTGCGGTATCTGCTCTCTCTCTCCTCTCTTCCTCCCTCTCTCTCTCTCTCTCTCTCTCCCCTTTTCTCTCTCTTCCTCTCTCTCTCTCTCTTTCTCTCTCTCCCTCTCTCTCTCTCTCTCAGTGTCACCCAGTCATTCACTCTCGCACTCCCTCTCTCGCTGGTCCTTCATCATCTGTGCGATTTTGAAACAAGGCCTATTTAAACGTACTACCACCCAAGAGAAAAAAAATGGCAGAAACTGAGTTGGCAAAGAGAGAGAGAGAGAGAGAGAGAGAGAGAGAGAGAGAGAGAGAGAGAGAGAGAGAGAGAGAGAGAGAGAGAGAGAGAGAGAGAGAGAGAGGGAGGGGGGTAGGAAAGGAGTTGGAGAAAGGAAAGGACACAGAAATACAAAGAGAGCTTGAGATAAAGAGAAAGAGAGAGACATAGTGAGATAGAAACAGAGATAATGGCACGCAGAGAGGACATAAGGAGACACACAGACTCATGCACATAGACACACAGAAACACGCACACAAGCAAAACAAAATAATATATATATTTTTTTAATTCGGGAAGAGGGAGGTCGGGGGGAGGGGAGCAAGGTGTGGGGGTGGAGGGAGGAGGTCGTAGCGGGGGAGGGGGAGGGGGGAGGTCGTAGCGGGGGGAGGGGGAAGGAGGGTCACTGTGTTTGTGGGGGGGGGGAGTTGGAGGAATGCAGAGTTAGGCAACAGCGTCCATTTGCTCTCCATTAGGACCCGGGACGCCGGGAGAATCGTCAAGAGCGCGACTCCTAATGGAAACTCGCAAACAGACCCTCCGAGCTCCCGAAGTCGCCTGGGCTCGCGCGATCGGGAGGAAAAAGTTGGCCAATCCAATTATCAGGAAAATACTGGACCGATTCCGCATCACGAGTGATTGGATGAGTGAGACGTGGGTTCCAGGAAGTGATTGGACAACTGGAAGGTCAAGAAATGAGTGCCTGGAATACTAGAAGTGATTGGGACAGGAAAAATCGATTCGGTAAGTACAATACACGAAGTTATAGGCGGAGTAAAATAGGTAAACGAAATTATTGGAGGTGATTGGGTGAATGGTATCCCAGGTGACGATTGGGGGCAGTGATTGGGGGATTGGGATAGCAGATGACTGGGAGAATGAGACGCCAGGGAGTGATTGGGATAACGAGTCAAGAGGAAGTGATTGGGCGGCTGATGATCAAGTGATGATGAAGGAAAGGATTAGGCTTAGCGGTTGCCTAGTGGATACCGTGTCGAACTCGCGAGCAGGTGGTCTTGAGTTCGATTTCCGGGACACGCTGCGTGATTCTTGCATTGGTTTCTGGCAGCCCTAGTCAGGCGGGGAGGTGACCCAAACATCTGTTATGTGTGTGTGTGTGTGTGTGTGTGTGTGTGTGTGTGTGTGTGTGTGTGTGTGTGTGTGTGTGTGTGTGTGTGTGTGTGTGTGTGTGTGTGAAAAATAAATAGATAAAATATATTTAAAAAAAAAACAGTTGTTTGCCACAACTGACAGAGCTCGCCCTACCAGGGTTTCTAACTTCCCACTTCGTGGGAATGGAGAGATGAATTTAAGTGAAAAGGAAAAAATATGAAAAAGGTAAAAAAAAATAGAAAATTAAAAGAAACAACTTGTGAGGACGGAACCTTGAATAATACGACGTTTCTTTTGTCACAGCTTTATCACGCACATAGTCGTGATACACCAAAGAAAATGTCTATAAGCAGCGATCACCCAAGAACCCAACACGACTTCGATATTTCACCCCCCACTTGATTTCTTAGCTTCCAATTACCAACAAAATTTCAGAAAACTATCCCTAGTTGCCTGCCCTCCACACATTCTCCCCCCCCCACCTAATGACTTATGTCCGACCTCAGTGGACAATTGCCCCCCTAATCTTATTTTCTTCTCCTTCTGTTCATCGACAGGGAGCAAATGTCCTACACCCAGACAATTGATCCGTCTTCTCCTTAACCTTTCCTAGCCTCCAATGACCTCCCCCCCGTTCCGCGGGATCATCTTATTGAATCTCAGTGGACAATTGCCCCCTCATCTTATGTTCATCTCTTTTTGTTTATCGACAGGGAGCAAATGTCCTACACCCAGACAACTGATCCCAATAACCTCCCGTTCCGCGGGATCATCTTATTGAATCTCAGTGGACAATTGCCCCCTCATCTTATGTTCATCTCTTTTTGTTTATCAACAGGGAGCAAATGTCCTACACCCAGACAACTGATCCCAATAACCTCCCGTTCCGCGGGATCATCTTATTGAATCTCAGTGGACAATTGCCCCCTCATCTTATTTTCTTCTCTTTCTTTATCGACAGAGAGCAAATGTCTTACATCCAGACAACTGATCCCAAAGACCTTCCCCCGTTCCTCGGGACCTTCTTATTGAATCTCAGTTATGTGTATCACGACTATGTTCTTGATAAAGCTATGACAAGCAAAACGTTGTGCTAATAAAGGCTCCATGCTCACGTGGTATTCGGTAAACTTGTCGCCAATTGCCAATTTCAAACAAAATAGGAAGAGATGGGTTGGATGCATTGATAGGAAGAGATTGTATTATTAAAGCCTATTTACAGTCTTTAACCCCCCATTCTCCCTTCCTCCCTGCCCCCACTCCCCTTTCCCCTGTCCCCATCCCCCTTCTCCATCACCCCTACCCCACTACCCCCGCCCACCCCGTACCGCCCCCCTCCTCCAGGGAGACCGACATAGCTGTGTTAATTACACGGTATTAAATGTTCCATTGGCCATTGTACATTTAATCAAATTGCATTGCTGTGCCTGATATACATGTTGAGTGTGTGCATGCGTAACCCCATACCGTGACATGTCAACACATGGAAATTAAAAAAAAAAAAAAAATAGATAAATAATTAACAAAGGAGTGGGAGGGGGAGAGGGACGCGAAGGCAAGCGCATAGGAAATGACAAGGAAAGAGGGAAAGGGAGGGACAAAATGACGTCAGAGCACTTCTCTTAGATCAGTCCATCTTGCATGGGAACCGAGGCCCCCAAGAAACCGGCAACGGACACAGGGCCAACCCGGTGTATAGTTTTGTCTTCTTAAACTCATGAGCAGGTGGTCGTGAGTTCGAGTCCGGGGGCTTGCTGCGTTGGTTCTCGGCAGCCTTAGCCAGGCGGGGAGGCGACCTAACGTCGGAAATAAACAGTGGCTTGCTGCAACCGACAGGTCTTTGCCCTACCATGGGTTTCTCACTTTCCACTGGGTGTCGGGTGGGGCGTCTTCTTGGGCTTTTGGTGTCTGGAGAAGAGTCTCAAGGTGTGAAGAGAGTTTCAGGTGTCGAGTGTGAAAGTTTCTGAGAGTGATGGATTGCAGAACCTCCCAGTGGAAGGAAATAAGGAAGGAAAGAAGGAAAGAAGAAAGGAAAGGAGGAAGGACAGAAAAGAAGTTGAAAAAGGAAAAAGTAAAAGAAAAATAAATATAAAAGGAAAGAAGGAAGGAAAGAAGGAAAGAATTAAGGAAAGACAAAAGTAAAAAAGGAAAAAGGAAAATCAACGAAAGAAATATAGAAGGAAAGAAGGAAAGAAAGAAGGAAAGAAGGGAAGAGACACCAAGAATCCAAAATATATTGACTCCCCCTCCTCCCCTTATATGGAGAGATTTAAGAACATAAGAACGGAGGATATTGCAATAGGCCATAAGGCCTACACTAGGCAGTTCCATGTCCACTACCACCTATCATCCCCATCCATAAAGTTATCTAATCTTCTTTTAAAACATCCAATTGTTTCAGCGCCCACTAACTACATGGTAACTAAATCTATTCCATTCGTTAACCATTCTATTGGTAAACCAGTTCTTGTTTATTTTATTCTTAAACCTAAATTATGGCCTAGATTATATACAAATTTTCCAGAAATCATTCTAGCCAAAGTGGTGAAATGCCCTACATTATATATAAAATTTTCTAGAAATTTCTTCGATAGCGGAAGTTAGCAAGTCATTTCCTGATAACGAGAATAATCTTATGCAAATAACAGTTATGATACTGCAGAATGGGGTTAGTAGACAGTACTAATAAATATTTACTTTCTGCATGGGCTATGCATGTCAGTAATATATATCAAATATTATTCCGTGTACTTTGAAATAATGTCCTTTTTTTTTTTTTTTTTTTTTTGAATGTCACGAATATTCACTTTTTTCCAGAGTAATTCCGTGTACTTTGAAAGTGTCCAAACACATTTTTTGTATGTCACAAATATTCACAGAGTAATTCAAATTGTATCATATATCCCCATTCCTCTTTCATTAAAAAAAACATGACATCATTGCAACGTTAATGAGGTCGACTGGGTGACTAAGTAAATTAGCATTCTCATAACCGTAGTGGACACACAGGAATTTAAATCAAAATAAATTGCCTCTCGTAATATATGAAATGAATGGGAGATATACAGTAGTGCCATTATGTACACACACACACACACACACACACACACACACACACACACACACACACACACACACACACACACACACACACACAAACATAAATACACACACAAACACAC
>NC_134793.1:15331543-15334043 GCF_046742065.1 Oratosquilla oratoria | reverse complement strand
CATCTCCTCCTCCTCCCTCCATCTACTCTTCCTCCCCCTCCACTTCGTTTTCCTCTTCCATCCCCTCCATCTCCTCTTCTTATTTAATCTCCTCCTCTTCATTTCCTCTATCTCCTTTATCTCCATCTCTTCCATCTCCTTTCCCCCCTCCTAACCCCTCCATCTCCTCTCCTTCCTCAACCTCCTCCTCCTCCTCTTCAACCCTCCATTCCCTGTTCCTCTTCTATCTCCATCTCTTCCATCTCCTTTTCCCCCTCCTAACCCTTCCATCTCCCTCCTCCTCCTCTTCAACCCTCCATTTCCTATTCCTCCTCTATCTCCATCTCCTTTTCCCCCTCCTAACCCCTCCATCTCCTTTCCCTCCTCAACCTCTTCAACCCTCCATTTCCTATTCCTCTTCTATCTCCATCTTCTTCCATCTCCTTTTTCCTCCTCCTAACCCCTCCATCTCCTCTTCCTTCTCTTCAACTTCCATTTCCTATTTCTCCTCTATCTCCATCTTCTTCCATCTCCTTTTTTCTCCTCCTAACCCCTCCATCTCCTCTCCCTCCTCAACCTCCTCCTCCTACTCTTCAACCCTCCATTTCCTATTCCTCTTCTATCTCCATCTTCTTCTGCATCTGCTGCTCAGACCGACTGAATTCGATTATTCTTCCCGTGACCTCGTTTCGGGACGACGTGACCTTGGGCGGCCGCCCCCTTTCTTCCAGCGTGAGGCGCCTTGTCCCGTTTTTCTTTATCAGTAATCCTATTCCGTGTCCTGTTATTGTTGCACAATGAAATAAAATAGCCTGTGGAGGTCCCCCTACCCCCAAGATGAGACTGGTTACAAAACTGGAAGGTGGCTGGAGGGTGGGGTGGGAGAGGAGGAGAGGGAGGGGAGGAGAAGAGGGAGAGGAGGAGAGGAGAGGGAGAGAGGAGAGAAGGGGGATAAGGGACAACAGCAGGAGAAATGGGTTCTAATCTTTGTATTGAAGTGTGAATTTTGTCTTTTTCCCTACCAGATTTTTTCCTCTTTTCAAAACAGAATATCATGTTATTATTATTATCATATATATATATATATATATATATATATATTTTTTTTTTTTTTTTTTTGGGGGGGGGGGCAATTAGGAAGTAGCCTTGCCCAGGTTGATCACAATGTTCAAGAGCGAACGCTTGTAACTGTCCCAGGATAGAACTTAGCTGATTCGGCTTTGGTTGTTGTTCCATTCTTCATGCTATCGTTTCTTCACTCTTCATTCATTCTCTCCATATGACCAAACCCTAGCACAAGCTCTACTTTTCGCATCAAAGCTTTCGTCTACCTGTAAAGCATTTCCTCCCCCCTTCCTTATACATCTTTGCTATTCACATCTCATTTTCTTCTCTCATCAATGCTATTTTCCTAGCATTTCCCAATGCTACAATCAGATCATTTCTTTCCTCCTCCATATTCAACAATTATCTGTAACCCACTGTTCGTGTGTGTGTATATATATATATATATATATATATATATATATATATATATATATATATATATATTCCTGAAGCGTGGCAGGAAATTCTCTTTCAAGCATATTCTGTTGAAAACGACAGCAAATTCATTAGAGATTAATTTCTTTCGTAAGCTTTCTAGGTCTCGGAAAGTAGATTTCTGAGGAATATATATATATATATATATATATATATATATATATATATACATATATATATATATATATATATCATATCCTTTACATATGCAACACTCAGTTTATTCTTGATTCGAAAAAAGCGCAATTGTCTATATTTTGTGTATTACAGAGATGTAGTAATCTGTGGGTGGCGTATATATTTGGATCGTAGATTTAAGACGTAAGCGAGTCCTTTACGACCTCGTAAAGTTACGATTATCATCAGTGTTTGAACTTAATTAGACGATGGCTACCATAAGGCAGTTCCGTGGTAATAGAATTGTGAAATGTAAGACTCTTATAGTCTCCATTTATTTTATTTTTTATTTTTATCTATTATTTTTTTTATCTTATTTATTCATTATTTATTTATTTATTTGTTTATCTATTTTTGTTCGCAAGTGACATCGACCACTGTGGTACTTAGAGGTGAAAGGACCTGGAGTATTCTCTAACCAGAGTACAACAACTGTACAAAAGACTTAAACATGTTTTATCTAGAAAAAAATATTATTTGATGAGGTCACTTTTATCCTCATCATACATTTTCTATTAAGAAAAACACTATAATACTTATGTTCTCCTCTAAGATCTTATCAATCAATGTTGAAAACTCATGCCTGATACTGTTTAAGAAGATGGTGAGGTGTCCACGCCAGGAGACGCTGAGTAGCTGCGGCCGAAGCCCTATTATGCTCTTGAACGGTTGGAACAGGTAACAGTCATTGCAGGGAATCGGAAGGGAGTGCGGGATTCGAACCCACTACTAAGCGAAAGCTAGACTAGCGAGATTCTGATTACGTCACGTGCGCACAGAAATTACACTCCTCTTCACTGGG
>NC_134793.1:15314043-15329043 GCF_046742065.1 Oratosquilla oratoria | reverse complement strand
CTGACTTACCGACTGACTGAAAGACTGACTGGTGACCGACTGACACACACATACACATTTATTTTCTCACACGCCCTCTGCTCTTCTTCTTCCCTATAAATAATTACCCATTCTCCTTAAAACTTTGTCCACGTTTGAAAGAGGAAAGTTGTCGAGGTAGTTTCGAGTAGTTGGTCGGTGTTTAGAAATTCTTTGAGTGTTTCTTCCTTCCAAGAAGAAATGCCTCTCTTAGCAAATGAGAGGCCTCGGTTGCAAGTCGTTTGGTTTGGTTGCGGAAAAAATCAGATAAACAGACAGACTCACACACACACACACACACACACACACACACACACACACACACACACACACACACACACACACACACACACACACACACACACACACACACACACACACACACACACACACACACACACACACACACACACACACAGACACACAGACACACCAGCTTTCCCCACAGAATAATAGACGTTTGGAACAAGTTAGATGAAAATGTGGTGTGTGCAAAAACGATACACGAATTTAAAAACAGGCTAGATAAAACGAGATATGAAGACGGGACACCACGAGCATAGCTCCCCTTCCCGTAAAATACAACTAGGTAAATACAACTAGGTAAAAACACACACACACACACACACACACACACACACACACACACACACACACACACACACACACACACACTAGGTATAGATTGAAGATTAAGAGACAGGATTCTACAAACGTTCCTTTCCTGTATACTACAATTAGGTAAATTGCATAAATACACACACACACTGACACACAAATCATCATCATCATCGTCGTCGTCGTTATCATCATCGTTATCATCATCATCATCATCATCACCACCACCACCACCACCATCAACAACACGGAGATGTGAACGTGACTTGACGTCATAGTTGTCCGACCAATCAGAGGGACACATTTGTCCCGCCAGACTAGAAAAGTCGCGTTGTTCACGCTGAAGAAGCAAATGGATCATTCCGTGAGACGCCAGCGTCTTCACCAACATAAAAATAAAGAAAAAAAAAACAATCTTACGGAAACTGTACAACCGAGATTACACTTATCACCGGACAAATTCTTTTTATCGGAAATTAGATTCATTCCTCATATTTTCCGTTCCGCCTGACGCGCTGGCCAAGATCGTAAATCGCATTTCTACCTAATTATTCCATGATCTTAATTTCTTTGTGGAAAAATTATTCGTAATATGATATATATATAAGTTACCTCGAGGCGAATCACTGAGCAAACAAAACCAAAAATGGAAGGAACGACAATAATGAAGAAATGTACCCAAGGAAAGTACACAAAATTATTTCTGGTCGCAGAGGAGTCCATAAGAAGTAGAATGGGGTAACGGTCGATCCTTATGACGTTCAGAGAATACGAAATAGCCTGAAGGTGGTCGGAAACAGGTCGTAAACTTGGTGTGACTGGGGCTTAAACTAACCCTTTGTCAATGAGGCTTAACAAAGGTTGGAGGAGTTTACAGCGATGAATAAAATCACCTGACGGCTGTCAGAACGATAGGAAAATGTCAACTTGGCAGTGCAATGTAGTTCAGCTAGAAGCTTTAAGATTCGTTTAGATAAACACCCAAGCAAGATGCTGTAATGCCTGCCATTAATTTTATATTATTTATTTATGTTTGTTATTATTTGTCTGCTTATTATTTTCTTATCATTTATAATTATTTCTGTTAATTTATTATTATTTGCTTATCATTTATTAATAATCTGTCAGATTATTATTATTTACCATATACCTGTTTGTTTATTAACTTTACTTATTTATCATTATCTATCTGTGAATTTATTATTATTTGCTTATCATTTATTATTATTTATCTGTTAATTTATTATTTAATATATACATGTTTGTTTATTAACTTCACTTATCTATTTATTTACTTTATTTATTTTCATGTTATTATATATCTATTTATTTATTTATTTATTTATTATTATCATTTTCTTTTTTACATCCGACCTAGTCATGGACCAAAAGGTCTCCTGTCAGCATGCTCCTCCTTTGTAATCCTTTGGTACGGAAGGGGATTGATCCTGGATAGACCTTATTCCTATTGTCAAGTGAATAAAATCACCTGGCGACAACCATACTAAAACCTCATTGACACGAGGGATGTTCTTGTAGTATCTAGTGTTAGCTGTAAGTTAGCTTACCCAGCAAGTAATAGAGGTGTTTAAGTGGATCAAAGGTTTTAACAAGGGTGACGCAAACAAGGTCATCATATTAAGACAACAGGGCAGGACTCACAGTGATGGATTTAAACTGGATAAATTTAGATATAAGGAGGAACTAGGCAAGAATTGGTTTACTAATAGGGTGGTCAACAAATGGAACAGACTTAGTAACCATGTAGTGGGCGCTGAAACTATCGGTTGTTTTAAGAAACGGTTAGACAACTTTACGGATGGGGATGACAGGTGGTAATAGACAAACTACCTAGTGTAGGCCTCATGGTCTCTTGCAGTCTCCTTCATTCTTATGTTCCTATGTAAGTATTGACGCTAGGATACTTTCATGCTGGTGTACAATGCTGTCAGCATGATGCGCTGCTGCATTTGGTTCAAATACTTTCCTATCAGACGTTTCGTTGTTGACCTCTCGTTACTTTGGCCAGATGTTTAATCGTTTATAATGAGAATATGAAAACTAATTTCCTTTAAATAGTTTGACCAGGGCAGGCCTACAACACGAGGGCGATGATCCACGTGATCTCCAAAGGCTCAATTCTACAAGAACGAGTCTAAAAATGTGCCGCTCACAGCTGCAATGAGGTCTGTCACATCAATGAGGTCTGTCACATCTCCTCTCCGACGTTACAAGACAGACACGTCTGGTTCGATACTTTATTTGTGCTCCAACCTGCACCAACGATTATACATCACTTGAAAAGCTGTAATAAGCGAAACGTCGTACAAATAAAGGCTCCGTCCTCATATGGTGTTTAACTCGTCAGTCTTGTCGGCAGCTGCTACTTTCATGAAAATTAGACATCAACTCACGCTCTAGGGGTCAACTATGAACGAGTTTACAAATAAGGCACCGCTAGAGGGTTTAGTGTACAAGCCCCTGACACTGTCGGCTAACTAGAAAACAATACCAACATATACGGAATAGGTTAATACAATGGTCAAGGAAGAATGACAAAATTGAGGCCAGCGTGGACTCGACTGTAAGGTCCTGGGTTGATGGACAGTTTGAGCCTTCTCCGAAGAAAGCTTTTGGAAAATTAAAAACTAAAATAATGATCAAATTGACAAGCCATTTTTCCAGGACCTTGACAAAACAAAATTACTCATCAACTTTACATGCCATTTTTCCAAGACTGATAAAAATATATAATATTAAAAATAAATAGAAAATACTTATCAACTTTGCACGTCATTTTTCCAAAGCCTTGACAAAAGAAGAGAGGGAGAGGGACAGGGAGAGGGAGAGGGAGAGAGAGGGAGAGAGAGGGAGAGAGAGGAAGAGAGAGAGAGAGAGAGAGAGAGGGAGAGAGAGGGAGAGAGGAGGAGAGGAGGAGAGGGGGAGAGGGGGAGGGAGAGGGGGAGGGAGAGGGAGAGAGGGAGAGTGAAAGGGAGGGAGAGTGAAAGGGAGGGAGAGGGAGAGGGAGAGAGAGAGAGAGAGAAAGAGAAAGAGAAAGAGAAAGAGAGAGAGAGAGAGAGAGAGAGAGATATTATAATGGCTTGAGTTACGTATTTCATCTCTTATCACCCCTCTCCCCAAACACGCATCACGACACTGATGATTAATAAATGTTATTTCCAGAAGGGAAGGAACGTATTGTTATCGATGTTCTTGTTCTCAGAGCAGAATCCTTGTTCCAGAGCGCCAGACCATGTCCAACGTCAAGAAGACTGTTTGTTATTGTTCCAAAGGGTTTCTGGCTTTCCGTCGACAATTACTTGCTCTCAGTCCTCTTTGTCTCCTCTTCAATATTTTGCTTTGTTTCGTTTCGTCTTTTTTTTTTCTTATGCGTTCGTTCATTCGTTTGGGACAATGTTGATAACGAGGACTTTGATCAAATGGTTCGATCCTCTTTACAGACAGGTTATTAGTCTAGTCACAATTTCCACAAGCCCTCAAGTCAAGACTTTGTTAAGTTGTTTATAAATAATTCCCTGTTGTGGATGTACTGTACCTTGCTGCTTTGCTTCTGACCCGGGATGTGGGTACAAAGAAAACAAATGGATGGTGGATGAGGATGGAATGGATGGGAGTGGATGAGTGTCTTGACCGACTATGTCACTTATAAGGATGAAGAAGTCACGGGTATACAAGAACATAAGAATGAAGAAGATTGCAAGAAACTATAAATAAAGAATTTCACCCTCACCCGCTCACTCCGCATTTCTTCACTGCCAAGTGAATTACAGAACTACAAAAACATCTTAGAGTACTCCGCTCTACTGCTGAAGTTAAAGAAACTTTCAAATGAAAAAAAATACTCTGAATAACTTAAATTTCATTTTCAATGGCGCAGTGCAGTATCTGAGTCAAGTTAACTCTTTCTTTGTTGTTACTGGCTTCTGCATGCTCTCTGACTGGTCCTAGCGATTTTATTTACACGAAGTCAACGTCTTACTTCGCAAGGACAGAGTCATGTTGACAATGAAAACGATATCGACCGTTGGAGATTGTCTTCCGACATGACGTCATATCGCTTCTTCCCTCTTTCTATTTATCGTAGATTCTTGAGCTTTATATTCTGTTCCGTGTTGTTCAACCTTTTCTGAAAGCCCTCAACAGCTGTGAACGGATGCAACAGTATCGACTGTCACCACATATGTGCTCCAGGAACATTGTGGTGTTGGTGTGTGCTTTACAGCTCACGTCAGCTTGAACAAGAAGACCAGTAATCTTTGCCCGGTCACAGGCGTCGCCGTTGCGTCTTGCTGTTGGCTATAGCAAAGTCTCTCATATGATCCATTAGACTCAAAAGATTATGAAAGTATTTCAAGCAGGGGAAGATGGTGGTTATTACATAAAGTTCCACCTATCGCCAGGTGATTATATTAAGCTAATTGAACTTGCCCATTATCTGACTGCATCTGGTGACACCGACATTATCGACTCATCGAGCTTAAAGCTCTCTCGGTGGAGTTCATTAATTTCATTCTGGCTGTCATCTGATAGCTTTATTCAATTATGAGGCTTCACAGCATCGAAGATACTCGAATGACCCGTTTGTCCCGAATGGACAAATTTAATGATTTTCCACTGCTTGAAAACCAAGTGGTTTTAGTCAGTTAAAAGAAATCTCCACTGATTAAAAGAGACACACAATCACTATCACTCACTCTCTCTCTCTCTCTCTCTCTCTCTCTCTCTCTCTCTCTCTCTCTCTCTCTCTCTCTCTCTCTCTCTCTCTCTCTCTCTCTCTCTCTCTCTTCTCTCTCTCTCTCTCTCTTTCTCTCTCTCTGTACCCACCCAACCACTACCGCAGGTTGTAATTCTTTCAGTAGCATCTAACTCTCTTTCATGAATCAGTAAAGCTGTCACATGCGAATACCAGACATCTTCCATTAAGGTGATTTCAATATACATTGCATAGAGTGGCAGCCGACTCCCCTTCTCCTCTCCCACCCTTCCCCCTTCCCCTTTCTCCTTCCCTGTTTCATTTTCCCCTTCCCCCATCTCTTCTCGCCTTTCCCACTTCCCTTCCCCCTTACCTTTTCTCCTTCCTCCTTTCCTTTTCCCCTTCCCCAGTCTTTTCTCCCCTTCCTCCCTTCCCTTCCCCTTCCCACTTTCCTTATTCTCCTCTCCCCTTCCCCCTTACCCTTTCTCCTTCCTCCTTTCCTTTTCCCCTTCCCCTTTAACCCTTGTTAAAGACCTTGACCCATTTGAATACCTCTATTAAACCACCCCGTACTCTTCGTCTTTGTTCTGTTCGTCATCTTCGTCTACGTTTCAAACTTCGGTCGTCGTTTGAGAAACGTACCAAAGATTAAAATGTCGACAATTGACGCCATCTTGGTCGTCGACGGACGACGCGCCAAGATGTTGACGACGACGACGACGACGACGACAACGACAACGACAACGACAACGACAACGACAACGACAACGACAACGACAACGACAACGACGACGACGACGACGACGACGACGACGACGACGACGACGACGACGACGACGACGACGACGACGACGACGACGACGACGACGACAACAACAACAACAACAACAACAACAACAACAACAACAACAACAACAACAACAACAACAACAACAACAACAACAACAACAACAACAACAACAACAACAACAACAACAACAACAACAACAACAACAACAACAACAACAACAAGAAGCAGCCTCGACTTTCCATCAACAACTTTCTCCCCTTATCGTCCGTCCATCTTAATGATTAATTAAGTTTATCTTATCTTTACGTGCGATCATTCTGCTGTTTAAGAGATTATTTTCTGTCATCGTATCAGATTTTAAATAATATTAGGTTCCATGGTAATATCTAATTGGTCTCATGATTTCATCCACGAGACTGCTGATAAGCAGGTTTAAGGAATTGTCTTCCGCTCTCTCTCTCTCTCTTCCTCTTTCTATCTTTCTCTTCCTTTCTCACTCTTCCTCTCGCCCCCTCTCTTCCTCTCTATCTATCCTCTCTTCCTTTATCTATCCTCTCTCTTCATTTCTCTCTCTTCCTCTCGCTCTCTCTCTTCCTTTCTCTCTTCCTTTCTCTCTCTCTCTTCCTCTCACTCTCTCTTCCTCTATATCTATCCTCTCTTCCTTTCTCTCCCTCTCTTCCTCTCTCTTCCTTTCTATCTCTTCCTTTCTCTCTCTCTCTCTCTCTCTCTCTCTCTCTCTCTCTCTCTCTCTCTCTCTCTCTCTCTCTCTCTCTCTCTCTCTCTCTCTCTATTTATCCTCTATCTCTAGCTTCGGTATTAATCTTACAACTCCCTCCTTTTTCCTCCCCCCCCCATTTTCCCTTTTCCCTCTCCCCCATCCCCTTCCTCTTGTCCTCTCCGTCTCTCCCTCTCCTCTTCTCTCTCTCCACCTTCTCCCACTCCCCCTCTACCTTCCCCCCCTTCCTTGTCTCCCTCTCCCTCTCGCCCACCCTTCCTCGTTCACTTCTCCTTCCCCCCCTTCCTCCCCTCCCTCCCCTCCTGCAATCCCCAGCCTATTCAACTCTTAACACATCCATACGTAATATACATGTGATTCGCCATAATCTTGGATCACGTGTTGGGCTCGTGATCGACAGCTATTACCCTCCCGGATCAGAGTTCAAATTCATATATTGCTCGATATATAGGTAATAATGTGACCTTCCACGCACACACACATACACACACAACTCCTTGCCCACCAGAGTTGGAGTGCCGACTCCCAGTCCACTGAATTGTGTGTGTGTGTGTGTGTGTGTGTGTGTGTGTGTGTGTGTGTGTGTGTGTGTGTGTGTGTGTGTGTGTGTGTGTGTGTGTGTGTGTGATTCATCATGGTCTTGGACCACGTGTTGGCCTCGTGATGGACAACTATTACCATCCCAGAAGAGAGCTTAGAGCTCATATATGACCGATCTATGGGTAATGTTGTGACCTTATACATACACCCCAACTCCCCGCCCACGATAGTTGAAGTAACAACTCACAGCACAGCAATACTAAAATTATTTCAGCCCTGGGCGGAATTCGAACTCGGACCGCCATAGTGCGCCGTCGAGTGTGTTTGTGCTCGCGTTTGTGTGTAATTCACCATGGTCTTGGATCACGTGTTGGACTTGTGATCGACAGCTATTACCATTTCGGAAGAGAGCTCAGAGCTCATATATGACCGATCTATGGGTAATGCTGTGACCTGACACACATACACACAACTTCCCTTCCACGAATAGATAAATGAATAAATAAATGAATTATGTATACGAGAGAGGTGATATGGTCCGAAGTTGGTAGTGGTCGACGCGTATCCTAAGGCTAGCGAGTTCGAATCCCGTAAACTGACTTCTATCTGCGAGGAACTGCAGCCTTTCCCTCATGCCCACTTATCCTGGCTCCCTTCCCTTCCCGGTGGTACGTTTCCTTATATTGCTCTTGTCGCCAGGCTATTTCATTCACCCCCATGGCACCCCCCCACTCCCTCCTCCAGTAGTGAAGATCTAGGCTCGTTTTACACGTATCGACTTTTCGCCGTGCGCCGTCCACGACACGACGTCGTGCTTCTAAAACAAACATTGCTATCTATGGACGCCTTCACACATGGTCGTGGTTGTGGTGCGTGAAAGCGTCCATTGACACGACGTCGTGTCGTGGACGGCGCACGGCGAAAAGTCGATACGTGTGAAACGAAGCTGACAACCTATGTCGATTAACCCTTTGGTTACCTGATGACACTTTTTCTGACATTTCTTCTGTCACAGAATGAATTTGCTGATTCTACTCCGGTTTGCTTTTTTGTATTAAATGATTAGTTTATAAGAGCTTCCTTAGATACACTGGATGAATGTGACACCAATGTTCTAAAGTATAAATAAAGATTAATAAAATAAAGAAAAATGATCAAAAAGAATAATAAAGTAATATGAATAATAGAATAAAATCAAAACATCAAAATAGAATAATAAGATTACGATACAAGATGAAATAGAATAAGACCAAACAAAATAAATAGATAAACAATGATGAATGGATTAAAAAGGATAAATAAGTGAATAGATAAGCAGATAGACAAATAGATACAGATTTAGGAAATGGATGGGTAGTGTAGAAGACGATAACCTCGTTGACTGGGCTACGTGACCTAGCCTAACCCCTCAGTTCACCCCACTACCTGGGCTATTTGCCGGACCCAAGCCGGGGTCACAGAACTTGCACATCTGTTCCATTCTAGCCCTTAATAAATCTAACACCTCTGTGGGCTAGCTAGCTAGTCCGCAGCAAAGAACCTAGGAAACGTCTTAGAACTTACCTTTGGTGCAATATAAAGGGATTTGTCCGGCAGGTGTGTCTTGCTCTTGAGGATTTCTTTGGAAAGAAGTGAGTTTTGGGAAAAACGAGCCTGGGGGCTGCACAAACGGTAAATGTTCCGCCAAGACAATCGCATATTACGTTCATGTATTATAATTACAAAATTAATATTTAATTTTCTAATGCTATATCGCGTAGTTGGGCACAGCTGAACAAATACTGCACACACGATATAGGCTAAAAAAGTATAATAAATTGTCTCAATTAACGAAGAGACTGAACATAAGAAAAAAATGAGAATCGGATAGTGTGACATATCCCGTTTTCTTTCAATCCTCAAGCCACTTCCATCACTGGCTAATAAAAAAAAAAAACACTTTAACACAAAAATACTCTTGGTCACCACACGATTGATAGAATATTTCTAGAAGGACACCGTGGTCCTTTTAAAAGCACTCGGAGGACTGGATTTCACGCACAAGAAAAAAAAATCACAGATCTTTTGACAAAACACCTACACTCGGCACAAACCAATTCAAAACTAAACGGACGGTCGTGTCCGATTTCGTTCTCGTTATGAAAGAAAGCCCTTAAATTGACTGAAATTTGATCACGGGATTCAAGAGGCAATGGTAGATGTACAGCAAAAGCCAAGATTATTTTTCTTTAATTACATGAGAAAGACGAATTTCACTTTTTCATTTTGCAAGAGGATTAGATGTTCCTTAGACTCGTTTCTAATGGTAGATGTAGTAAACAATAGGCATTTGTCACTGTACAACGAGCCTAGAGCTGGTTTTCTCTAATTGCATGGGAAAAATATGACAGATAAATTTCCCTTTTTTTTTCTTCTTTGCTCAAGAGGGTTGGCTGTTTTCTAGTTTCCTTTCTTAAGATATATATACTTAAGTTCCTTTCTTAAGATAGGATACATAAGATCCTTGATTGAGGGCAAGAAATAATCGTGTAAGACAATACATTGCAGAGTAAACGAAAAAAAAATTACGTCACTAAAACAAACTTTTACCAAACCTTGCATTAGCCAGAATAAAATCCACAAGGTTGTTCCCAGATCAAAGTGTTTTCCTTCAACTGAATCAAAATCCTCTGCGGCAGATTGAAGTCAAGCGTTTAACATTGAAACGAAAGGATTCATTCATTGAGGTTGACCCATTGATGTCTCAAGAAACTCCCTTCAAAGGGGAACATAAGAATGGGGGAAACTGCAGGAGACCATAAGGCCTACACTAGGTAGTTCCATGTCCCTTACCCTATCCATAAAGTTATCTCATCTTGTCTTAAAACAACCAATTGTTTCAGCGCTTACTACATGATTACTAAGTGGCTGTGAATTCGTGTGCGTGTGTGCGCGTAATAAGATAATATCTAAATCTTACGTCTTTACGTACCCAAGACTTCTTAAATCTGCCATTTCGTTGGATGGGAGCACTAGTTCTCCTGGGTTGGTATATAAATTACCCGGTGACCTAAACTATATCCACCACTTTCACCTCAGTTACCGTGTAAGGGCGTGATCTATAAACACCACAATTGTATTTTTTTCTTTGTTCTAATCATACCACGTACACACTGAGCTACAATGGTGCAATTCTTTTCAGGTTAGCTGTTTCAAAAGCCTCATGATAATTTCCTTTTCATGTTCATTTTATTGCTCGGAGAGCAATACATCAATCGTGAACTGTTTCTAGTATTTCTAACAAAATAATCAAAGAAAGCTTCTCAGTGGTTGAGGCAGACATCTTTGACAATACTCTCCCCTCTGCTCGTCACTGAAGCCCATCAACACACTAATTTTAACTGAAAATAATCATCTTTATAAATGGCGGGGTACGTTGAGTAGTTTCATAGAGTGATTTGAAAATAACCCTAAACTTATAATTAATTATTTACTAGGTAATGGTCTTCCTCTTTTTTTTTTTCTTAGCTGTCACACGCAGCCTCGATGCTTTGTGACTAATTGGTGCAGCGTTGGATTAATAATGTTAATTGTGTTTGTGTACACATTAATATAAACGTATATATGGGATGCTCTTCCGGCTGTGATCCTTTTGTTGTAGTATGAGGTCAATGCGATACTATTACGGAAATTTATGTACATATAGAGTATATACAGTATACACACACACGCATGTATATTATATATATATGTATATATATATATATGTGTGTGTGTGTGTGTGTGTGTGTGTGTGTGTGTGTGTGTGTGTGTGTGTGTGTGTGTGTGTGTGTGTGTGTGTGTGTGTGTGTGTGTGTATGTGTGTGCGTGTGTGTGTGTGTATGTGTGTGTGTGTGTTTTCTTGTAGACATACGAGGTTGAAGTCTAAAGAGGATTCACTGTTGATTATATTATTGTGTGTAGCTTCAATACAACGCACAATCTTTTTATCTTCATAGCTAACGTTTCTCAATCATTTTTCAATTGTTGCCGACGTTTCGGAACTTCCTGGTTCCATCTTCTAGGCGATCTATGGTCTATGGGAAGACCATCCGCACGCTCGGGATCGGTAGTTGTAGGGGAGGAAGAGATGTCTGTATGAAAATGAAAAGATGGTTGTGTACCAAAGAGGGCTATTGCCACCGAGCGATTTTTAGGGATATTTATTGCGTAATGTCGTGGCTTAACCCTTTAAACTCCGATGACAAGATGTCTTGTCATTTGGTCGAATATAAAAAAGAAATCAGAAAACACCAAAATGTTTGATCAAACACCAGAAAAATATGACGTCAATCCTCGCGCTGTCAAGCCGCATCAGATGATATTCGGATGTACGGGCCGGCGCGAGGCCTACCATATATGGTTTTTCGTATGTACACCACACGCGGCTGACATGAGTTGAATGGGTTAAGAGGGGTGGGCAGGAGACTTGGAGGCGGAAATCAATATATGTGAGGTTACTATACGAATATTTATTCATCTTAACCGCAACCAACAACAGTTAGAAAGCGAGTAGGAGGCTTAGTCGTAAGGACAGATGAAAACAATTGGAAAGATTTTTAGTGGTAGGTAAACTGAAATGAGAAGATGCAATAGGAGAGAAAGTTAAAAATTAAATTAATTTCAGTAGAAGGAAAAGCTTACGTAGATGTTTGTGTATATAGTCGTGTTTTTGTTTGCGATATGCTTGTGTGTGTATGATACGCATAGAGGGTTGTTTCATCTAAGCGGGTGTACATTCAGATTGATAATTAAAGGACGAGACATATCCTGGATCCAGCCGACGAAATAGACTTCCATTTTGCCGCCCAGATAACAGATAATAGTATATATATTCAGTTGAGTTGTGAATATATATTAAAAATGCATACAACATGTTTCCAGAAAAGTTAAACTAAAAGTAAAATTAGAATTAGAATCTGATGTGCAGGGTCTGCGGTAGTGTTATTTATACTCCGAGTTGAGATCATTGGTGTTCCTTTGTGAAGGGGTCTCCTCTGATTGGCTGTCATGGGCCAATAGGAGATACGGGTTACAGGAGTTCTGGGACACCTCTCCTAATGCTCGTAGTTGATTTCTCTGGGCTTAGTCTCTTCACTGAGGGCAAGGCCTCTTGATAGCGCAATTGGTTAGATCACTGTCCACTTGTTACACATCAGCTTGGTTCGAGTTCTCAGCCCGACAGCGTATCAGGTTCCGAATATGCTTACATCGAGCTCTCGTTAGTCTCGATTGTGTTTGCAAGGAATTGAAATGGAAAAAGTTAATGTTGTTGATAAGATGAAAACGTGTGTGTGTGTATGTGTGTGTGTGTGTGTGTGTGTGTGTGTGTGTGTGTGTGTGTGTGTGTGTGTGTGTGTGTGTGTGTGTGTGTGTGTGTGTGTGTGCGTGCGTGTGTGTGTGTGTGTGTGTGTGTGTGTGTGTGTGTGTGTGTGTGTGTGTGTGTGTGTGTGTGTGTGTGTGTGTGTGTGTGTGTGTGTGTGTGTGTTTTATCTAGTATAGCGTTCAGTCTTTCTGATTCTAAACTGATGTGAACTGCTGCACCACAAGAATGATTAGAACAGAAAAATAAACGAAATGATAAAGTCCCACAAAACAAACCGTGATAGAACAATGGGATGAAGCTATCAAGAGGCGGGTTTAATTGAGAGGAAAGCAAAAAATAATCGAGCAAATAGACCTTGGAACATTGTTCTCGTGGGCGTAGATGCTATGTTAAAACACTTCAAAGATTTGATTGGTTTGTTCGGAGGATCGACAATAACTCAAGTAATATGACGCAGTCCTCTCTGCCTTGCTCTCACTCTTTTTCTCGTTCTTGCTCTCTTTATCTCTCTCTACCTCGGTCTCTTTCTTTCTCTCTCTCTCTCTCTCTCTCTCTCTCTCCCTCTCTCCCTCTCTCTCTCTCTCTCTCTCTCTCTCTCTCTCTCTCTCTCTCTCTCTCTCATTCTCTCGCTCTTTATCTGTCATTTCATCTATAGAATTATACACAATAGCTTATATTTAATATATAGAACCTAGTGTGTATTCAGTAATATTAGTATGAAGTTTTATATATATACTATGATATATAATGTAAATGTATATACAATAATGCCTTGTGAATTAATAACAAAACACGATATCTCTCTTTAAATGACAGTTTCTATTTCAGAGGAAATTGTATGACTCCCTCTTGCATTTATTTATTTGCCGATTCATTCACTTTGTTATTTACTGATTTGTTTATTTATTTATTTAATAATGCGTTGGTTCATTTACTAATATGCTTATTCATGCGTTTGTTGATTTGCATATTAAGTAATTCATTTATTTATTTACAGTATTTGCTTATTAATATTTCTAATTATCTCTTCATTTGTGTATCTATTCATGTATTTATCTATTCATTCATTTATACATTTATTTTATCTATTCATTCCGTTTATGTAAATATATACTTATTCATTTATTTATCTATTTGTTAATTAGTTTCTCTATTTGTTCTTGGAGTAATCTTCTCTCTGATACAATTCTTGTTAAATTGAATAGCCGCTGACGTTCTGACAATCTGTGTATCTGATCGCTCAAAATTGCGGAAGACCTTTTTTTTTTTCCTCATTGTTCAATGTGGAACAGAAGTTTCCGATATTCAGCTACACAGATCGTCAGAACGTCAGCGGCAATTCAATTTAACAAGAATTTTAGCTATTTGCTTATACTGCATATTCCAATGGCTCTTCCTTTTCAAATATGTGGATAGTAAGTAGACCAAAGGTATTTAGGATTACGTTTAAGAAAATTAATTCTCTTTCATTCTTTCTTTATAATTACCTGTTACAATTTCTCTAAGTTCTCCTGATCTTGTGTTTTTTATCTTTTATTTTCTATTCCAATGCCATAGCTTCCAGTCACTCCATGCTACCTAATGATCTTGTATCTCTCAACTACATGAAATGTAACAGATCTCCTTTACATATTTATCTCCTCAAGCTGGGAGGAGCAAATAGGATGGGATCGATTCCTTCCTTTGAATTAGTCGATTACAAAGGCGATTACAAAGGCGGAGCATGCCGACAAGAGACCTTTTGGTCCATAACTAGGTCGGATGTGAAAAATTTATAATAATGATAAATAAAAAAATAAATGAAAATTTATCAAATAGATAATGATAAATAAATTAAATAAATGCATAGGTATAGTTAGATAATAAACAAACAGGTAAATAGTAAATAATAAAAAATTGACAGAGAACTTATCTGTCTTGGTACCATAATATGTACATAACATAATAATGAAGGAGACTGAAAGAGACCATAAGGCCTACACTAGGCAGTTCCATGTCCATTGACATTCATCATCCCCATCTATAAAGTCATCTAACCTTCTTTTAAAACAACTAATTGTTTCAGTGCTCACTACATGATTACTAAGTCTATTCCATCCATCAACCACTCTATTGGTAAATCAGTTTAGAACCGCACCTTTAAGGTTCCCCATAACATATATCTTGTGAGGCGATAGATCTTTACTAAGAAATCCAAAGACTTTTTCGTTAATAAATAGATGTGGGGTTCGGTAGCGTTG
>NC_134793.1:15306543-15311543 GCF_046742065.1 Oratosquilla oratoria | reverse complement strand
GTTACTATGTAGAAAACGCTGAAAGAATTGTTTCAAGAAAAGATTAGGTAACTTTATAGATGGGTATGATAGGTAGTAAGGGACATGGAACTGCCTAGTGTAGGCCTTGTGGTCTCTTGCAGTCTCCTCTGTTCTTGTGTTATTGTGACGTGGGTAGGAAGAAGCAACAAAGGATTCTTAGTCTGAGTTTATTCCTGACTAGTTTCGCAGATATACTTTTTCTAAAGAAAATGGAAGATAAAACAAAGGAGTTTACGTCCGAGTTTATTTCTCACTAGTTTCGTCGATAAAATTTCCCAAAGGAAAGCTCAATCACGAAACTAGTCAGGAATAAACTCAGACTAAGATTACTGTATTTCCTCTTTCCAACCCGGCAACTTGTCAGAATGTTTCAACAAATGCATGATATGTGTGCAGGAAAGGGAAAAAAATAAAACAAAAAGGAAAATAAAAAGCAACAAAGGATTTGGTGGGAACAGTTTATATTCTCAGGCTTTTGTTTATTGTATGGAGCATACAACGCTTCCAGGTCAGGTGGTGTGGCGTGATAGATGGTAGGGAAGACAGACACGGGGTGGGGGGCGGGGGGGGGGGGGTGTTGATACAGAAAGATGGAGGAAATGGGGAGGGAAGAGGGGGAGAGGAGGAGGGGAGAAGGAGGGAGAAGATGAGGAAAGAAGCGGGAAGGAAGAAGGGGAGGGAAGGAAGGGAAGAAGGGGAGGGAAGAAGAGAGAGACGGAAGAAGAGAGAAGGAAGGGGGGGAGAGGGGAAGGGAAAAGGGAGTGGGAGGGAAGAGGGGGAGAGGAGGAGGGGGAAAGAGGGGGAGAGGAGGAGGGGGAAAGAGGGGGAGAGGAGGAGGGGGGAAGGGGAGAGGAGGAGGGGGGAAGGGGAGAGGAGGAGGGGGAAAGAGGGGGAGAGGAGGAGGGGGAAAGAGGGGGAGAGGAGGAGGGGGAGAAGGAGGTAGAAGATGAGAGAAGAAGGGGGAAGGAAGAAAGGAAAGGAAGGAGGGGGAGAAGAGGAGGGAAGAAGGGGGATGGAAGGAGAGGAAGGAGAGGAAGGAGAGGAAGGAGAGAAGGGAGGAAGAGGGAAGGGAGGGAGAGGGGGAGGAAAAGGAGAGGGGAAGAAAAGTGAGGGGGCAGGGAAAGGAGGGGAGGGAAGGAGTGAGGTAAGGAGAGGGAAAGAGGGAGGGAAGGAGACGGGAAAGAAGGAAGGAGAGAAAGAGGAGGAGAGGGAAGGAGAGAAAGAGGAGGAGAGGGAAGGAGAGAAGGAGGAGGAGAGGGAAGGAGGGGTAAGGAGAGGGAAACTGGTAGGGAAAGAGAGGGGAAGAAGGAGTGAGTGGAAGGAGGAGGAAGGGGAAGGAGGGAGGGATAAAAAGGGGGAAGGAGGAAGGGATACGAGAGAAGGAGGAAGATAAGGAGAGGGAAAAAGGGAGAAAAGGAGAGGAGAAAGAGGGAGGGAGGGGAAGGAGGGGAGGGAGGGAGGGGAAGGAGGGGAAGGAGGAGGAGGAGGGAGGAGGAGGTGGAAGGAGGGGAAGGAGGAAGGCGAAGGAGGTACCAGGTGTGTCATTTTGCGGAAAACGGCGAAAATATTTGGAGTCTAGAAGACGAGCCTCTATGCATTCATTCATTCATCATTTTATCTATTTACTTTACTTTTCCTTTATTGTCTGACTGATTATGATCATTCATTACTATATCCATTAACTTATTCACTTGTTTTTGTGGATAGGAGGTAAAGGGAACACGGGATGAGGGAAATACTTTTATTCCTGACTAGTTTCGCCTGAGTGGCTTCTTCAGGAATAAAAGTATTTCCCTCACCCCGTGTTCCCTTTACCTCCTATCCACATTCGTCACAATGTATACACATACTTGTTTTTGTTAATTACTGATTGACTGAATTATTCACTTGTTCATCCACTCCTTCCTTCCTTCCTTCCTTCCTTCATACACCATTTTATCTATTTACTTTACCTTTCCTTTATTGTCTGACTGATTATGATCATTCATTACTTTATCTATTTACTTGTTTTCGTTAATTATTGATTGACTGAATCATTCACTTGTTCATCCACTCCTTTCTTTCCTTCCTTCCTTCATTCATTCATTCCCTACGCCCTTCTTTCTTTTCTTCCATCTTGCCTTCTTTCCTTCTTTCCTGCCTTCCTTTCTTCTCTACGTACTTCATTCTTCTCTTCCTTTTTTCTTTTTTTCCTTCTTTCCTTCCTTCCTTCCTTCCTTCCTTCCTTCCTTCCTTGCTTCCTTCCTTCCTTCCTTGCTTCCTTCCTTCCTTCCTTCCTTCTGTCCTTCCTTGCTTCCTTCCTTCCCTCCTTCCTTCCGTCCTTCCTTCCTTCCATCATTCATTCCTTCACTTACATATTTATTCATATTTCGGTATATGGTTTTGCTATGGACCAAAGGTCACCCATTTTGCTCCAGCTGGGACGGGATTAACCACCCCACCATCACCACCATACCCCCACCACCACCGTGGCCAACATCTGAAGGCCGCTGTTAAGGCCGCTGCAACAAGTTTCGAACCCAACCCCCAACCACCCACCCCCACACACACACCCTCCCACTCACCCCTCACCCCTACCTACCTTTGGCCTTGATCGTCGTCTTCGTCGTCCTCATCTTCGTCGTCTTCGTTGTCGTTATTATCGTTCTTACTTCGGGCACAGGAGCGGTTACAAGTATGGTGCAGCCTCAGTGTTGTGTTTGTGTTTGTGTTGTGTTGTGTTGTGTTGTGTTGTGTTGTGTTGTGTTGTGTTGTGTTGTGTTGTGTTGTGTTGTGTTGTGTTGTGTTGTGTTGTGTTGTGTTGTGTTGTGTTGTGCTGTGATGACTTGACTTTACCTGACTTTAGCTAACTTTACCTGACTTTATTTGACTTTATTTGACTTTACCTGACTTTACCTGACCTGACTTGATTTGACTTGACTTGCCTTGCCTTGACCTCACTTGTCTTGTGCTACTTTGTGCTGTGCCATACTGCTTTGTGTTGTACTAAAAGCATAAAAACAATCCGTAGGGAAAGCACTGTCGGGGGGGGGGAAGTTCTGAATGCATTGTAAAATAGAGAAACATCACCAAATGGATTTGTGACTACAAATGTACACATTACATATGGGAATCCATCGTTTGGGAAAATTGTATGTAAACGACGGTAATGGATGTACGTTCTTCCGTGTGGAAGCACATGTGGAGTTGGAATGAGTATGTTTTTACCTAGTTGTATTATACGGGAAGGGAGCTATGCTCGTAGTGACCCGTCTTTGTATCTTTCAGCATCAAGTTGTGTCTATACATACATGTATGTGTTGATATTGTTATGGTGTATTTTAATTAATAATATTTTTATCTTTTTTTATTATTTGTAAAACACTGTGTTTTTTATAGTTTATGAATCTATGTAGTAATTTATAACGAGGCTATGAACAATGGTATAGGTAACCCTTACGTCTTCTATGGTGATTTTCCTTCATGGATGCAAATAAAGCGTAGTTACAATAATGTTCTGTACTGATAATCTATCGTCCATCATTATTCTTCATAAATCAAAGCTTTTATGTGTTGTCGTATTACTTTTTTTTTCTTCAATTCGTTGAGTCCGTGTTTACCTTCAAGCACAACAGGATTATTTTTTTTCCTTTTTTGTCTGAAGGAAATTCAAGAATTAAGAGCCACCCTCTCCCAAATAACACACACACACACACACACACACACACACACACACACACACAACTCGTGGCGCAGTTGGTAAAGTTCCCGGCTGCCACTACTTCGGTCCGGGTTCGAATCCCGCCCAGGGCTTAAATAATTTCAGTATCGCTGCGCTGCGGGTTGTTACTCCAACTCTCGTGGGCGAGGAGTTGGGTGTTTGTGTGAGTGTAAGGTCATAGCATTACCCATAGATCGGTCATATATGAGCTCTGAGCTCTCTTTCGGCAGGGAAATAGCTATCGATCATGAGTCCAACATGTGATCCAAGACCATGGTGAATCACACACACACATTATATATATATATATATATATATGTGTGTGTGTGTGTGTGTGTGTGTGTGTGTGTGTGTGTGTGTACGTGTGTGTGTGTGTTTGTATGCGCGTGTGTTATGTGTGTGTATCTGTGTGCGTGTGTGCTTGCGTGTGCGTGTGTGTGCGTGTGCGCGCATAACCTTACAACCACGTGTACGAATAACGACATTTTCTCCACATCATCTAAACGACAGTTTTCATTCTTTCCTACGGCAATTCAGGGTCCAGGGTTCGAGTCTTTACGACATCCACCTCGCTGGCGATTGCAATTTGTTCAATCGCGAAAAAAAGATCCCTTAAAAATCCACCAGAAACCTCCTCTACATTCTAACTGAAGAGAAAACTTAGATTAGTTTCGCGTCTTGAAATATTCGCTCACAGTATTTGAGCTTTGTTTACGCCTCATTGACTCTTCCTCTTCCTCTTCCCCCTCCTCCTTTTCCTCCTCCTCTTCATTTTTCTTTTCCTCTTCCTCCTTTTCCTCCTACTGTCTCCTTTCCTCCTCCTCTTACTCTTCCTCTTCCTCTTCCTACTCCTCTTTTTCCTCATTTTCCGCCTCTTCATTTTTCTTTTCCTCTTCTTCATCCTCTTCCTCCTCCCCCTCCTTTTCCTCCTACTGTTCCCCCTCCTCCTCCTCTTACTCTTCCTTTTCCTCCTTCTCCTCCTCCTCTTCATTTTTCTTCTCTTTCCCCTCTTCCTCCTTTCCCTCCTCCTCCTCCTTTTCCTTCTATTGTTCCCCCTCCTCCTCCTCTTACTCTTCCTCCTCCTCCTTTTCCTCCTCTTCCTTTTTCTTCTTCTCTTCTTCCTCCTCCTATTCCTCCTTTTCCATCCCTCCTCCTCCTTTTCTCCTAGTGTTCCCCTCCTCCTCCTCCTCATACTCTTCCTCCTCTTCTTCATCCTTCTCTTCTTCATCCTCCTCTTCCTCCTTTTCCTCCTACTGTTCCCCCTCCTCCTCCTCCTACT
>NC_134793.1:15289043-15301543 GCF_046742065.1 Oratosquilla oratoria | reverse complement strand
GTGTGTGTGTGTGTGTGTGTGTGTGTGTGTGTGTGTGTGTGTGTGTGTGTGTTTGTGTGTGTGTGTGTGTGTGTGTGTGTGTGTGTGTGTGTGTGTGTGTGTGTGTGTGTGTGTGTGTGTGTGTTTGTGTGTGTGTGTTTGTGTGTGTGTGCGCCCATAAAGCCTACACTAGGCAATTCCATGTCTATTACCAATTCTTGCCAATTTCCTTCTTAAATCTAAAATTGTCCAATTCAAATCCATTACTACGAGTCCTACCCTGTTATCTTAATATGATGACCATGTTTGCTTCACCCTTGTTAAAGCCTTTGATCCACTTGAACACCTCTATTAGATCACCCCGCACTATGCGTCTTTCCATTCCCTGCTATATGTCACATTAAATACTTAAAGCTCTTCACTTCCTCTCAAGTTAAATTCGTTTTGTGGTGACATCGTTCGATGGGTTGAAACTGTTGCCATATAGGTGAATCTCACTTTTCTCAAACCTATTGAAACAGTGTATATTGACAAAAAAATACATATATAAATAAATCAGGAAATTGGTCAACAAATAAACAAATATATAAATAAACAAACAAATGAATATAAATAAATAAATAAATGAATAGATAGAAATAGAAATAGATTATTAATAAATAAATAGATAAATGAACAGATAACTAATGAATAAACAAGTAAATAAATGAATGATGAATGGATGAATAATCAAATGAATTAGCAAACAGATAAACGTATCCCAATAGGAAAAGAAATTATACACCAATCACTGTAAGTGCACCATAAACAGTGGACCCGAACGATAAGCTGCATGGGCTCTGTGTCAAAACAACACCCACACCTGGGGGGTGGGGGGTTTGGGGGTGCCCCCCCCCCTCCACCACCATCGCCTCCAATGGGTAATCAAGGCCCTTAATGAGTGACTGGGCATAATGAGCGAATCGTTAGCTCGAGCGGCAAGCAGGAAAGCAGGCAAGCAGGCAAGCAGGCAGGCAGGCAAAGAGATTTGTCAAATGCTGTTGTTGGCCGGGACAAGAAGGCGAAGCGAAGCGAAGAGAGACGGCGGCAACAGTTGGTCTGGGACCAGTCGATAAGGCGCTCAAACGAAAACTCCCGTAAATGATGTTGACAAAAGTGTGAGTAGAGCTACTGTGTCACCCCATATTATATATATATATATATATATATATATATATATATATATATATATATATATATATGTATATATACATACATACATACATACATACATACATACATACATACATACATACATACATACATACATATGAAGGTTTAATGTAGTAGCACATTTATAAACTAAAACTTATTGACCCACTGTCAGAGGATGAGATATGGACAGAAAATCTGTATATTTCGACCACTATCTGTGGTCCTCTTCAGCAGAGGACCACAGACAGTGGTCGAAATATACAGATTTTCTATCCATCTTTTCTCATTCTCCGACAGTGGATCAATAAGTCTTATATTACATACATACATATATATATATGTATATATATATATATTATATGTATATTTTTACTAGAGTGAAATGTAGGAGCACATTTGTAGATTACACGGAGAACCTATGGAGTACAAGAAAACTTGGAAACACGTTTGTCTTCTATATTTGGTCTACCGGCTGTAGCCTTCTTCCTGAAGAGAGTTACAGCCGGTTGCTAAAATATAGAAGTCAAACGTTCTCCCAAGTTTTCTTTTACTCCATCTGGGGGTTATCCGTGTGATGTGTGTGTGTGTGTGTGTGTGTGTGTGTGTGTGTGTGTGTGTGTGTGTGTGTGTGTGTGTGTGTGTGTGTGTGTGTGTGTGTGTGAGTGAGAGAGAGACATGGTCGTTGGATCACGTGTTGGACTCGTGATCGACAGCTATTTCCCTCCCGGAAGAGCTCAGAGCTCGGATGACCGATCTATGGGTAATGCTATGACCTTTCACACACACACACACACACACACACACACACACACACACACACACACACACACACACACACACACACACACACCCAACTCCCCGCCCACAAGAGTTGGAGTAACGACTCGAAGCGCAGCGATACTGAAATAATTTCAGCCCTGGGCAGGATTCGAACCAGGTACCGCCAGTACCGTCATACTTACTGTGTGTGTGTGTGTGTGTGTGTGTGTGTGTGTGTGTGTGTGTGTGTGTGTGTGTGTGTGTGTGTGTGTGTATTATATATATATATATATATATGTATATGTATATATATATATATATATATAGATATATATATACACACACACACATTGGTAGAAATGGTCAGTAAGTTCTCTTGTAGACATGTTTGATTAAAGACCAGAGCTAATTCTATATCCACTATTCTCTTAGTGATTTTCTCAATTTTCCGAATAGATTGTATCTTGAAGGGAGGCCAAACACGAGGCTTCCGAGATCCATGGTCTTATTACAACGAAAAACATCACACAAATGTAAAATACAAGCTTTCGGTTGAATTAAACAACCATCTTCAAGTAAGTAACAATGAGCATACAGTGGTGTTTGGTTATGAATAAATTAAGGTACTAGGAGAGGTGGGTTGTAGCTAAACGTCAGGTACTGGACGGGTGTGGGGGCTTCGTGTCAGCGGAGGTAGCTGGACATTAGTTCACTGTAGCCGGGCGTTTGGTCGTTGTTCCCACGCAGCATCGCTGTGTAGTTGAAAAGTGATGACTGTGTCTGTCTGTATATTAATGATAGGGGTGTATTGTACGATGTAGACTCTAAGATGTATAGTTTCTTGTTGCTGTTGCATTGTTTAAGTATTTTTGTATTGTTAACTAAATCTTGTCTGTTTGGAGTTTTGTTGTGTTTGTATCATGTGTTTGCGTATACTTCCTTCACGGACGTGCATTGTAAGTCTCCTGCTCACAGAGGTAGTGGTAACACCAATATAATTAGCGCTGGGGAGAAGTTTGCAACCTTCTTCGGGGCAAGTGAACTAGTGCACCACATTTATTTGTTTGGGGAGAGAGTTGTCTTAAGTCATATTGTTTCTCATTATAAGGTTAGAGACTTTTGTGTTTTTGTAGTATATGATGAGGGTCAATTTGTCACGAGAGTCGGTGCATGTGACGTTACGTGCAATGATATCTTTTAGAACACGTTCGTCTGTTTTGTATACTGGTTGTCATTTGGTTTTTGTAATGAACTGTGTGCGCACAAGGTGTGTTGTTTTGTCCGTGCTGTGTTATGTTGTGAGTGATGAAAAGCCTCGTCTCTTTGTCAATGAGCAAGTTGGAAAAGCGGTTATTAATGAGAATCTGTTTAACGCGCGATATTTCAAATGTGGAAATTTTCCCAAGAGGAGCAGCTCTTACATGCGCGTCGAAGGTATGCCCGAATGACACTAAGTCTGTAACGTTGGGGACACTCGCTTGTTGCATTCAGGCATCTTCCGGTGTTAGTCTTTTTCCTGGCCGTGAATCTGTTGTCTTCATAGTTTATGAGGACGTCAAGGAAGGGATTTTGTTGTGTATACCGAGTTCATATGTGAAGTGTAGTACAGAGGCTGTTTCCATGGCTAGCTGTAAATCCTTGATATCGTCAGTAGTTATTAAGATATAAAATGTCGTCGACATGTATCCAATGTACTTTTAAGACGGGACTTGTAATACTTTGTTCTCTAGATTATATATATACAGTGTGTGTGTGTGTGTGTGTGTGTGTGTGTGTGTGTGTGTGGTGTCTATGCACCTCCCCTTTCCTTCCTTGACCTGAAGACTCGAATAGCAGAAGCCTTGGCAACCATCGACAACGCTATGCAAGGTCGCGTTTGGCAAGAAAGGGATTTTCGTTTGGATGTGTGCCGTGTAACCTAAGGTGCACACATTGAACACCTTTAAAAAATAATAATAATAAATTAATTTCTTGCACTTTTATATTCATATTTCTTGTACAGAAACTTAAAATGATCAGATTTCAGGACATAGAAATCGAGTGTTGATATCGTCAGTAGTTATTAAGATATAAAATGTCGTAATGTGTCATGTACTTTTACTTTTGGGACACACATATATATATACATGTGTGTGTGTGTGTGTGTGTGTGTGTGTGTGTGTGTGTGTGTGTGTGTGTGTGTGTGTGTGTGTGTGTGCGTGTGTGTGTGCGTGTGTGTGTATACATAATACTATATTACATATATACATGTGTATATACATGATCCATATTCGATATTTGCCAAGACGCCAGCATATAGTAGTACCAACTCTTATCTTTGATAAATCGAGCAAAGTTAAAATGAACTGGCTACGACAAGCACCGAACCAAGGCTGTTCGACGGCAAGATGTGAACAAGAGGGCGATTTGGCTCCGAACAGGGGAATGAGGGAGTGAGGGGGTGTGGGGGGGAGGGGGGAGGAGGGAGGGGGGAGGGAGGGAGGCTGAACTTTGACTCCCACAACAGTGTAGAGTGAAGTTGAGATGGAAGGAGTTTGAGAGGAAAGAGTGAAGAGAGTAATGACCAGGGAGTAGAGAGGAAGGAGGAGGAGGAGAGAAGAGAGGAGGTGAGAGAAGAGGATAGGAAGGGAAGGGAGAGAAAGAGAGAGGGATAGTGGGAAATAGAAGTGGAAGAGGAGGAGTAGAAGAAAGAAAAGAGGAAAAGAGAGGTGAGGGGTTGAGATGGAAGGAGGTTGAGAGGAAATAATGAAGAGAGTAATGACCGGAGAGCAGAGAGGGAGGAGGAGGAGGAGAGAGGAGAGGAAGGGAGAGAGGAGGAGAGAAGGAGAGAGGGGGCAGTGGGAAAGAGAAGGAGGAAGAGGAGGAGGAGAAAGAAAAGAGGAAAAGAAAGGAGGGTAAGGAAGATGAAAAGAAGAGGAGACGAGAGAAGAGAGAAGAGAGAAGGGAGGAAAGATGAGGAGAGAAGAGAGGAATCAGGGAAGGGGAAGGGGAAGAGAAGGAAAAGGAGAGAAGGGGAAAGCGAGAGGAGGGAAGAGGAGGAATAAAGGAGGAGGAAGAGAAGAGTGGAAAGGAAAGGAGAGGGGAGTGGATAGGTGAGGAAAGGAAAAGAGAGGAAAGGAAAGGAGAAGGGAAGGGAAACAAGGGGAAATGAGGGAAGGGGATTGGAAAGGGAAAGAGGAGGAAGAGGTAGAGAGTGATAGTAAGAGCCAAGAAGATGAGATTACTATTACTATCACTTCACAGTAACACGAACTGACGAATTTGATAACCACTTATCTACTCACCTTTGCCCTCTATGCTTGGGCAGCCAAGAGGCGAGATAAAACTTAACTGGGTTTTTGGGGAGCTTGTCACTGTTCACAGTGTCTTTTCCGTCTCCTCTTAAACCAGTTCATAGTGACAGGAAGGTTAGCTAACCCTCATCCGTGCAGGCCTTCCTTCCCCTCTTTGATGATGATTTGCAACTGGACTTCAGAGTCCATTGCTGTGTTGCAGAGACCATGTTTCTGCAGTTGCAAGGGTCGTTTGTTTGTGTAACGCATCACGTGTGCTTGGCTGTGTGAGGCGGGATGGCCGTTTATGTGTGCACACAAGCACGTACATGGGTACATGTACACGTAGGCCCGTGCATACACACACGCATACACACACACTAATGCTAACACTAAAACTAACACATCACACACACACACACATAAACACACACATAAACACACACATAAACACACAAACACTAACACACACACACACACACACACACACACACGCACGCACGCACGCACACACATACATACGCGCGGCTGGATAGTGTGATGGCACATCGATTGACTACTAATTCAGGGAACCGATTTCAAGTCTCATCAGGGACTGAAAAATTTCAGCATCGCTGAACTGCGAGCCGGCACTCCAGGCCTGGTGGGCAAGGAGATATGTGTGTGTGTGTGTGTGTGTGTGTGTGTGTGTGTGTGTGTGTGTGTGTGTGTGTGTGTGTGTGTGTGTGTGTGTGTGTGTGTGTGTGTGTGTGTGTGTGTGTGTGTGTGTGTGTGTGTGTGTGTGTGTGTGTGTGTGTGTGTGTGTGTGTGTACGTATCTTTTTGCACGCGCGTACTTGTGTGAGTGTAAAGTAACAGCATTACTCATAGATCTGGCAATATTTGAGCTCTGGGCTTTCATCCGAAAGGGTAATGGCTGTCGATCACGTGATCAAAGACCGTGGCGAGTCACTAAAGCACACACACGCACACATACACACACACACACACACAAACACAAACACACAAACACACACACACAGACGTGCGCGCATAGGGAAATATATATATATATATATATATATATATATATATATATATATATATATATATATAGAGAGAGAGAGAGAGAGAGAGAGAGAGAGAGAGGAGGGGGAGGAAGGGAGAGGAAGAGAGATAGCGAGAGACAGAGATACACAACGAAATAGACAGAGAGAAAGAAAGTGAGAAAGAGAGGTAGAAAGAGAGTAAATTCAATAACAAAAGGAAAACGTAAAAACAGGCCACGTATCGACGAATCCAACTCTCTCTCAGAATCATGAAAGCGAGAACGATACGAGTTTGGGATGAACCGAAGACAAAATGGCGGTGTTGGACTATTGGCGCCAGCCAGGGAATGAAATTCGGTAGCCCACTAACAATACAAGACTCGTAAAAGTACGTCAATAAAAATCTCTGATCCAGAGAGCCTATCATCTATGAAATACGTTCCAGTGTATAGGTCTTGTGCAGTCATTGTGTTAGGCATACCCTTACGGAGCAGAGTTTCGTAGGTTTATTTCTATTAGTGGAGGCTGGTCTACATAAATAAATTAAAAGATAATAAGATGGAAACGACAGTAAATCCTTAGTCTATAGTGTTACCTTCTTCAGCGTGATTTTTTTCTTTAGTGTTGTAAATTAATACAGATCTGATAGAGTAATATGATATCAATAAAGTCCCAAAAAATATCCCAAACCACGTGTGTTATGGTAATATCCTAAAAATCCTACCCAATGTTTGGCAAACTTATCCCAATCCTATTCTAAAATATCCACAGAAAAATAGTTACAATAACAATGACGAGTGGTAATATTTGGTGTCTATAGATTAATTAATATGAAATGTACATACATACATATACCAAGGGCTTTTTCCTCCTTACAAGAAGGGTAGCCAATAAATCCACTCCCACGCATTTCATATAAAATTTCCAATATGAAACGAATAAATAAAAATCTTCAGTAGTTTCATAAATTGAGCTTCAATATAAATGTGAATACATAAGATTATTTGCTTAACATCAATGATAGTAATTAAAAAATATTAAGTTATATAAAGAAGTACAGGACACAAGCTGTTAACAGTAAAGGAGGGAGTGGGAGGGAGGGAGGGGAGTGGGAGGGAGAGGAGAACATGATAGAAGTGTCCGACAATGATGAAGAGCAAGAAATTACACAAAATTATTTACAGCCTGCTCAGATAATTAGGTAAAGTGAAGACAGTAAGCTCCCGAGCTAAATTACATTAAGATATGAATACAAATATTATCTTTCCTTTGAAGTCGGCTTAGACCTACTTACTGTTGCGTAAAACAAGGTCGTCGCAAATTAAAAAACGTGATTCTTTTTTCACGCGCACATTAATACATGGAAGGCCAGACGACATGACGTCATGACGCTGTAAAACTTATTCTAATTTGTTTTTCTAATATTAGAAGTGCTACCGTTACTCACAAATTCATAGAATTAAGGAAAATATAAGATAAAAAATATTTTATATAACATCAAACTTTGTAAGATGTGGTTCAAATAATAATAGGTTACCGAGAATAAACTAACTATTATGTACTCGACATTTTGAAGATTTCAGAGGCGAAAGTTCTGGGCATCTTTGAGAGCGGTCGGATTCTTCTTCGACCGTTTCTGCTGCCCCTCTCCCTCCTCCTCCCCACCACAAATGAAAAGGAGAGAAAGAGAGAAAGAAAAAGAACAACCTCTCATTTCTTTTTTTTCTTCTTTTCATAAATGGTAAACAATCCCAGCTGATTACGCTTCCTTGTCCTCAACATCTCAAAGACCTTTTGTCTTCAATCTCTGCGCGCAGTGTCTGAAGCCTCCACTAGTCCCCCCCTTCCCACCCATCCCCTCCCCCTTCCTTTCTACCCCCTCCCCCTTCCCCCCACACGCTCCCCAAACATACAAACGAAAGCGAGTGCCGTTATGTTTGCTGTCACTTATTTTCGTATGTGTGCGTTCGTGTGTGTGTGTGTTTACGTGCGCGTTCGTGTTCGTGTGTGTGTGTGTGTTTACGTATGCGTTCGTGTTCGTGTGTGTGTGTGTTTGCGTGTGCGTTCGTGTTTGTGTGTGGATGTGTGTTCGTGTGTTCCTATGTGCATGTGTGAGTGATTGTGTGTGTGTGTGTGTGTGTGTGTGTGTGTGTGTGTGTGTGTGTGTGTGTGTGTGTGTGTGTGTGTGTGTGTGTGTGTGTGTGTGTGTGTGTGTGTGTGTGTGTGCGTGTATGTGTGTGTGCGTGTGTGTGTGTGTGCGTTTATGTGTGTATATGTGTGTATGTATACGTATGTGCGTATATGTATGCAAGTGTATATATGCGTGTGCACGTACGTGTGTGAATATTTAACAGCCACTTCATTATTTGCCCGATTTCCCCTTTACCCTAGACGTGGAAAGTTATGGCGAAGGTTTTGGGGGGTGGGGAGGCGACCTGAGTTGGGTTGAATTTCTTCTCCTGAGGAAAAATTTGCCATTCTTATCTCCAAAACGTTTTTCTCCTTCAACTGAAAACGTGTCTTGCAAGTTCAGCTTTCCAACTCCGAAGACGTTCAGAAAGTTAGCGACCAAAGGGAGATGCGTTGGTTGGTCGATGGATGGATTTGATACACACATTGGAGGCAAAAAAGGTCAATGAAGATTGCCAAGCCAACAGAGAGGCATAGAGAGGCATAAAGGGGAACAGAGAGGAACAGAGAGGAACGGAAGTGAACAGACAGGATCGGAGAATAGGGAGGAAAAGAGAGGAAAAGAGAGGAACAAAGAGGCACAGAGAGGAACAGAGAGGAACGAAGAGAAACAGAGAGGCAGAGAGAGACAGAGAAAGGTATAGAGAGGCATAGAGAGGCACAAAGAGGCACAAAAATTAACAGAGAGGAATGGAGAGGAAAAGAGATGCATAGGAATGAACAGAGAAGGACAGAGAGGCAGAGAGAGGAACACAGAGGAGCAGAAAGGAAAGGAGAATAGAGAGGAACAGACAGGAACAGAGAGGAACAGACAGGAACAGAGAGGAAAGGAGAACAGTTTTCTAGATCCTAATCTGATCCTAAACAGCTGACCAGTTGAACGACGAAGTACTGACAGATATCAGCTTCAAGCTCGATGCTTGAACAATGTTATCCTGATAGTGACACCTTCCGAGGAATAAGTGAGAGGAGACAGTAAGATCATGTGAACTCAGAAGGAGATCCTCTCAGTGCTTCTGAGGAACAACGTTTGGGTCATTAGGAGAAGAACTCGAAGACTTCTAACGAGCCATTTTGGTAATACTACAAAAGTGGAGCTGTGGGTAATCCTCCTGCTTCCGAACGCGGTAGGTCCGGGTTCAATCCCTGGTCAGGGCAAAGCACTTTCAGGGTTTTCCAACAGCTCTCCACATCAGAGGAGCAGTAGGTCAGTGTCGCTAGGACCTAATCAGTATGATCTGGCTGATTACATTGATTCTAGACTTCGTTCATACACACAGTCATTCCAATATACCAGAAAATTCACAGGCAGTTCTCGCCATGCAAACAAACTTACCAAGCCGATGTAGCCACTGCTGTGAGACACAGGGGCCATATCGTCGCTCAGGGGGCAGCCCTGCAGTAGGTCATCCTATTAAAACAACAGGGCAGGACTCGCAGTAATGGATTTAAACTGGACAAGTTTAGATCTAAGAAAGAAATAGGCAAGAATTGGTGTACTAATAGGGTGGTCAACGAATGGAACACTTAGTAACCATGTAGTGAGTGCTGAAACTATCAGTTGTTTTAAGAAACGGTTAGACAACTTTATGGATGGTGATGACAGGTGGCAATGGACATGGAACTACCTAGTGTAGGCTTCATGGTCTCTTGCAGTCTCCTTCGTTTTTATGTTTTTATGTAGATAATTAAGGATGAACTACAACTACCCACTACCGCCAACACAAGTCTCTCTTAGCTCATTTTAACCTAACCTAACCTAATCTAACGTAACGTAACCTAACGTAACCTAACCTAACCTAATCTAACGTAACCTAACCTAACCTAATCTAACCTAATCTAACCTAACCTAATCTAACGTAACCTAGCCTAACGTAACCTAACCTAACGTAACCTAACCTAATATTTATTCCACTGTTGACATTCTGCGTATGGGGTGACAGTTCTTCAGGTGGGATCTCATGGGGTGACGATTCTTCATGTGGGCGTTCTGGGGGTGACAATACTTCATGTGACCCATTCTCCTCCCACGCGGATTCAGTCACCTCAGGAGAGGAGCCACGACAGCAGGTGGCGTGGTGGAGGGAGTGAGGAAGAGCGTTGAGTGGAAAGTGGTTCTTGGAGGACTTGGGGTCTCAAGACCACTTGGGAGTCGAGGCGCTTTCTCGCCGCGAGATCGTGTTAGGAAGACGCCAGATGGGGGCATTGCAGATCGCTCTCTCTCTCTCCCTCTCTCTCTCACACACTCATTCTCTCTCTCTCTCTCTCTCTAGCTCTTTGCCTCTCTACCCCTTCCCCCCCCTCTCTCTCTCTCTCTCTCTCTCTCTCTCTCTCTCTCTCTCTCTCTCTCTCTCTCTCTCTCTCTCTCTCTCTCTCTCTCTCTCTCGGTCGCTCGCTCACTCTTTGTCTCCCTCGCCATTTGTCTCTCGCTCTTTGTCTCTCTCGCCCTTTGTCCCTCTCACTCTTTGTCTCCCTCGCTCTTTGTCTCTCGCTTTTTTTTCTATCCTGCTATTAGTCTCTCTCGCTATTTATCCCTCTCACTCTTTCCCCCCTCTCTCTCAATCCCCCTCTCTCTCCCTTGCTTTCCTTCTCTCGCTTTCCTTCTCTCTCTCTCCCATTTTCCCTCTCTCTCTCAATCCCCCCTCTCTCTCCCGCTTTCCCTCTCTCGCTTTCCTTCTCTCTCTCTCAATCCCCCTCTCTCTGCCTCTCTTTCTATCGCCGTTTCTCTTTCTTCCCGTCTATAGAATACATTCAAGAGTCACAAGATTTTAGCCAAAATTCAATAGCAGCTCCAGTGCAGTTAAGTGCAGTTAAATATTACTTAGGGAATAAGAATGTGCAAAGTTCACACAGGTCCTAAAAAATTAGGCATTTACACTAGCTTCAGATTAAGGCAGGCTTAATGGATAATTGTGTACATAGCTATAAGTGCCAATATGTTGCTAACCACAAATGATACGCATTGGCAGACCACTGGGGGTGGACAACTGTTGATCGTATTGGTTTATATGTTAATTTGTTTTCTTGCGAGTTTTTATTCGAAAGAAGTATCCATCAATTCACCTTGCCGCCGTTTTCATAAAACAAGCGAGATGAAATCGTGCCTCAACATAGGCCCATGGCACCAAATGGATTCTATGATTCACAGTAAAGGTTGGTCTCCTCTTCCCACCTTTTCCTCCACAAACGCATAGGTCCGCCGCTAGCCGCAAGTCACCAACCAGCTACCTCCCATCGACAAGCGGACAGTCACGCAAGAGTTTTACAACTCGTACTGCTATCAAATCCACTGACCTATCAACTCTCCCGCCCTCCCTCACCTTCTGTCTCTGCCCTCTCTCCCTCTCCCTTCTTCTCTTTCTCTTTCGTTATTTCTCTCTCTCTCTCTCTCTCTCTCTCTCTCTCTCTCTCTCTCTCTCTCTCTCTCTCTCTCTCTCTCTCTCTCTCTCTCTCTCTCTCTCTCTCTCTCTCTCCAAGCTTTCTCCCCCTCCATCTGTCTGCCTTCCATCTCTCCCTCTCTCCCTCACTCTCATTCTCCCTCTCTCTCTTTCTTCGTTCTTCTGCCTCCCTCTTTCTCTCTCCTTCTCTCGCTTTCTCTTTATCCATAGACAAACATTTAGTACATAGGTAATTATTGGAAGCGATACATAACAAACACTTATTACATTTATAAATTCAGCTAACAGTTGTATACAAACAAAAAACAATAATGCACAAACTCGTAGTCCGTAAGTAGTAATAGGATTCATTACATAATACCAAGCACTATATACTCGTAAGTATACCAATTCGCAAAAATCATAAGACATCAATAATTACATTTCAAACATCTCCCAGTGCCTTTTGACACAATACCTAGGCAAAATAATATTTCTAACCCATTATATCAGACAATACACCTCTCAGGTGCAAACCACAATACTAAGACACAAACATAACACCAAACCTGCCATTACGTATTTCTAGATACTCAATATCTTTCCCATTAACACATACGAGTATATAACAACTCAATATCACAAACTTTAAACCAACCCCACCCGCCCTAAGGCAGCCTCAGTTACAAAAAGCCAACAAAT
>NC_134793.1:15274043-15276543 GCF_046742065.1 Oratosquilla oratoria | reverse complement strand
CATCCATATACAACCATTCTCCACTCACCTCTGTCTTCCGTCCTCTCCCTTCCTTCCTCAACAGACATTCCCCTCTTCCCCAAAGCCCCCTTCACCCCATCCATCCACCTCATCCTAGGACGTCCCCTCATGTTCACTCCCTCCACATCTGCCTTCCATACCTCTTTTACCATGTCTTTCTTCACTCATTCTTTCCATGTGTCCAAACCATCCTAATATTCTTTCATCAACCCTATCTCCCAAATCCTTTGTCACCCCTGTTCTCCTCCTCACCTCCTCATTTCTCACTCTATCTAGCCTAGTAACCCCCACCATACTTCTCAGACACCTCATCTCAAACACATTCAAACTCCTTCTCTCTTCTTCTCTTATGTTCCACGTTTCTGCCCCATACAGTGCTGTTGGCACAATCACTCCTTCATACAGTCTCCTCTTCGCATCCATTCCCAAATGTCTATTCCTCATTACACTCTTTAAACCACCAAGGCATTTACTCAGATGAGAGGAAGGGTGGGAGGGGTGTGGAGTGTATTTAGGGATGAAATGGGTGGGAGTGTTTTTATGCCTTTCCCTTTTTGGCTACCTCCCTTGGAAGGGGGAAAAGGCCTTGGTATATGTATGTATATATATATATATATATATATATATATATATATATATATATATATATATATACATGAAAATTATATTTATATTACTGATAGAAAAAATACTTCATAAACAAAATGTGTGTCTGTGTGTGTGTGTGTGTGTGTGTGTGTGTGTGTGTGTGTGTGTGTGTGTGTGTGTGTGTGTGTGTGTGTGTGTGTGTGTGTGTGTGTGTGTGTGTGTGTGTGTGTGTGTGTGTGTCCGTGTGCGCGTGTATCTGATAAAGAGGTGTGTGCTGACCCTATTACTAGTGATGGGACGACATCAACATTTTGAACCATTCCGATGTGGATTCCAATACTGTTCTTAACTTCCGATTCCGATACAAGTTCCGATTTCGATACGGGTCCGATACCTGCAATTATTATTACAATTCATGTTTTTTTTCTGGCCCTGCGGTAGGTTTGGAAAACAAATAATTTATGAACAAATTACAGTTACTCATTATTTATCGGAAACGGAAGTATACAGCAGTATCGGGCCTCGTATCGGAATCGTTAAAAAGATCGGTATCGTTCCATCACTACGCAACGAATGATAACAAAAAGAGTACAAACTAAGAATCACCAGAAATTCCTCTAATTTTATTCATTTCATTTTGTTTTATTTTATATCTTTATTATATGTTTTTTTTTCGCTTCCGACCTAGTTATGGACCAAAAGGTCTCCTGTCGGCATGCTCTGCCTTTGTAATCTTTGTAATAAAGACAATAAATTCTGAGTTTATTCGTTCTCTTTCTGTTCTTCTTTATCGATTCTTCTGACGTTAGGAAAGAATTCGATTAATCGTATCTATACACAGAATTCAGGAAAACCTGTAGCAATGTTTACGTATGCAATAGTTTGTGAAAAAGCCTTTGGTAATACAGTATTGCATATATGATTAATATGGGTTTACAAGAACAGAATATACATACATGAAATTTATCAAAAAAGGAATATCATTTACATAATAAACTGATAAAGATATATATATGTTCCAACAAAAGAAGGGGTGACTTTAATCAATCCTGTAATTTGACATACTTTCCTCATTCCTGAAGCCTTTTGATATTCAAAATCATTAGTAAATATATCATTTACTTCATCACTAAAGTCCATTCATGTATAGTAACCATGTACTGGATTCTCCAGCCCTAAGTACTAGGATTGCCGAGGTCGGAAAATGTAAAGAACGGGTGCAGAATGTGGGTCAGGTCAATATGACCGTGGGAGGGGAGGAGGGGAGGAGGAGGAGAGGTGTCATGGGTCCGAGGGGCGTGGCCCACAACGATATCAGGTCGGAAGGCACTCTGTACCTTATGAAATGCTGTCGATGGAACTTGGCAAAGACTATCCTTCTCCGCCTTCTCCTCTTCCTCTTCCTCCTCCTCCCCCTATTCTGAAGTCAATTTCAACTGGATTCTTGATCGGGTTCCACTCCCTTCTCCTCCTCCTCCTCTTCTTCCATTTCCTCTTCCTCTTCCTTTCCTACTCCTCCTCCTCTTCCTCCTCTTCTATTTCCTCCTCTCTTCCTCTTCCATTTCCTCCCCCTCTCCCTCTCCCATTTCCTCTTCCTCTTCCCCTTCCTTTCCTACTACTCCTCCTCTTCCTCCTCCTCCATATCCTCCTCCTCTTCCTCTTCCATTTCCCCCTCCTCCTCTTCAATTTCCTCCTCTTCATCTTCCATTTCCTCCTCCTCTCCCTCTCCCATTTCTTCTTCCTCTTCCTTTCCTACTCCTCCCTCTCTTCCTCCTCCTCCATATCCTCCTCCTCTTCCTCTTCCATTTTTTCTTCCCACTCCTCTTCCTTTCCTCCTACATCGAGCCCCAACTGGGTTCCAGATCGAGACTCCCCCTTCCAGTAGCCCAAC
>NC_134793.1:15234043-15269043 GCF_046742065.1 Oratosquilla oratoria | reverse complement strand
TCGACAGAGACTGCAGCAGATCCGAGGTGAATACACACACAAACACACACGCGTGCGTGTGTGTGTGTGTGTGTGCAAAGTCACAGCATTACCCATACATCGGGCACATATGACCTCTGAGCTCTCATCCTATGGTTTAATTCCATTTCTTTATTTCTTAGGCCGTTCATCTGCGAGTCTATTTCAGAGACTTTACTCGCTTTTCTTCCATCTCTGAGGTTTACATTTGCTTCCTGGTATTCAAAAATCTAGTCACAGACACTGTTTCGGTTTTGCTTTCGTTTTCGTTTCGTATTTTCCAGTCCCCCGTCTCCAACTCTCCAACTTCCTGTTTGCTTTTTCCTTCCTGGTGGCGATTACCACAGCCTCTTCCAGGTCTCCAATTATCTTTTATTTTTCTATTTACTGTCCTCGAAGAGCCAAGTTCGGAGATTCTTAACCCTTTTCAGTGTCCGTAGCTCTTGATATCTCAGAAAATGTTCTCGTACCCCCATCCAATACAAAGACAATGCAAACATATGAAAAAGGATTAGTGATACAAACCTTCTTTTGCTTTCTCGTTGTAAATATACAGTACCATCGTACCCCCCTCCCCGTGTTCAAGGTTTTGTACCCCTTGGGGGTACAGGGACCCCGTGGGGGTACAGGGACCCCGTGGGGGTACAGGGACCCCCGTGGGGGTACAGGGACCCCGTGGGGGTACAGGGACCCCGTGGGGGTACAGGGACCCCGTGGGGGTACAGGGACCCCGTGGGGGTACAGGGACCCCTTGAGGGTACAGGGACCCCGTGGGGGTACAGGGACCCCGTGGGGGTACAGGGACCCCTTGGGGGTACAGGGACCCTTTGCGGATACAGGGACCCTTTGGGGGTACAGGGACCCCTTGGGGGTACAGGGACCCCTTGGGGTTACAGGGACCCCGTGGGGGTACAGGGACCCCCGTGGGGGTACAGGGACCCCGTGGGGGTACAGGGACCCCGTGGGGGTACAGGGACCCCGTGGGGGTACAGGGACCCCGTGGGGGTACAGGGACCCCGTGGGGGTACAGGGACCCCTTGGGGGTACAGGGACCCCGTGGGGGTACAGGGACCCCGTGGGGGTACAGGGACCCCCGTGGGGGTACAGGGACCCCGTGGGGGTACAGGGACCCCGTGGGGGTACAGGGACCCCGTGGGGGTACAGGGACCCCGTGGGGGTACAGGTACCCCGTGGGGGCACAGGCACCCCGTGGGGGCACAGGCACCCCGTGGGGGCACAGGCACCCCGTGGGGGCACAGGCACCCCGTGGGGGCACAGGCACCCCGTGGGGGCACAGGCACCCCGTGGGGGCACAGGCACCCCGTGGGGGCACAGGTACCCCGTGGGGCTGCAGGTACCCCGTGGGGGTACAGGGACCCCGTGGGGGTACAGGGACCCCCGTGGGGGTACAGGGACCCCGTGGGGGTACAGGGACCCCGTGGGGGTACAGGGACCCCTTGAGGGTACAGGCTCTCCAGGTTAAACCAATGGCCTAGTGCAGGGATGATCAACTCTTGACACGCGTGTAAAACTCGTCACACTAGAACTTTTTTCCTACACGCAAAACCTAAATTTCACTCAAAGAAATAAATAGTAACAATAATTAATCTCCAACTCCTTTTGTATGACCATTGGTAACCGTATGCTGCGCTAGAGAGTGGATTGAGGACTTAGGTGAAGGGATGGGGGGAGGCCCATACTCGTATGTAGGCTTATCATTTATGTTACTCTGTTGTCACGTGAGATTTTAAGATTTAGCTGATTACGGCACGCACACTCAAAGAGGTTGCCCACCCCTGGCCAAGTACTCCTCGAAACCTTTTCCTTGATATCTGTGATCACCACCTCCATTACAATCAGTGTGACCAGATTTCTCAAGCGAGAATATGCTAGACAGGAATTGAAGTTATCCTAGCTTGGCAAAAATATTACTAAATCTTTTGTTCCTTTTAATACGTTCTGTTTCTGTTGTAGTTTCCATTAATATCGTATAATTCATAGGGGAAAGTATGTTAAATCTAGCATAATTATGCTAAATCTGATCACCCTGATTACAAGGTCAAAAAGGAGGGACTCGAGTGTGACCCCTGGTGTACTCCGCTTTTCACCTCAAAATCTTCTCTCATTCCTACGATGCTTCTTGTATTGCTGTCCGCTCGCGCATATTTCATCCTTCTTACATTCATATTTATATACATACATACATACATACATACATACATATACCAAGGGCTTTTTCCCCCTTACAAGAGAAGTAGCCAAAGTCAAAAGCGTAAATTCACTCCCATACATTTCATCCCCACATACTCTACTCCCATTCACCACCCCCCTTTTTTTCTTGGCTGCTCCTGGATGAAGGGTCAACAGTGCATCTCGCTCACTGCCCTAGGTCAGAAACAATGTAGGGAGACACAGTGCATTCACAGCAAGACCACTTCATTTAATTGGCGAGCGCCCTTCCCGTCCCCTCATACAGAAAAAGTGAAGACGGGGAGGAATCCCTTCGGGCTGCGTCAAAATATCATTCACACATACTTCCTCACCCCCACCATCCCCCCACCCACTCCCTTCCATGCATTCTTACATACTTTTCCAAAAAAATCTTTCTTCTCTTAGACGCGTGCACACTTCCTGTCTCTCACCGTTCCTACATACTTTTCCAAAATTCCTCTTTTTTTCTCTTTCTTAAACACCTATACACTTCTTAGGATTTTGATCATAACTTTCCCCGGGTTACATAAAGAATTGTCACCCCAGAACGCCCACATGAAAAACTGTCACCCCATGAAATCCCACCTGAAGAATTGTCACCCCAGTACGCCGAATATCAATAGTGGAATAAAGATTAGGTTAGGTTAGGTTAGTTTGGTTAGGTTAGGCTGAATGAGGGTTATGCTTATTTTCATCAACTTATACAGTACAACCGAAGAATCGTAAACCCAGGATGGCCCACATGAAGAATTGTCACCCTAGGATAGCCCGCATCAAGAATTGTCGAAGTCCGGGGTGACGATTCTTCATGTGATCCGCTTTTTCTAAATCGATAAACACCACATATAACATACCTCTTCGTGAGCTGTCGCAATACGAAGATGGCATCTGTGGTCCCTTTTCTCGTCACAAACCCACATTCTTCCTCAGTTACTCGCTTTCCGCTCCTGACTCTGATCTCTTTCATACATCTTCATGGCCTAGTCCTTCCGCTTTATACTTCGACAGTTACCACATTCCTCTACATCTCCTTTAATATTGTACATATGTACTAATATACCATTTCTCTATTCACCTTCATATATTTAATGCATATGCAAGAGCAACCACTGGGAAAGAAAGAAAAGGAAGTAAAGCAATTTTGTGTGGTCATATTTTCATTGCAGAGTGCACTGTTGGAAATGTTAATACACGAAAGCGCTTTGCTTCATTAAGATTTATTTATTTCCTGGTGGCCACTTTTGCGGAATTGAACACATGTTATCATATTTTTATTAGTACATACAGTATGTATCCATGATATATATATATATATATATGTGTGTGTGTCTGTGTGTGTGTGTGTGTGTGTGTGTGTGTGTGTGTGTGTGTGTGTGTGTGTGTGTGTGTGTGTGTGTGTGTGTGTGTGTGTGTGTGTGTGTGTGTGTGTGTGTATGCATGATGTATATGTATAAAGTATATCGCCTAGGGACAGGACTGGGTTGGGAAGTGGATTTTACTTTTTTTGTGGGGGGGGGGGAGTTCCATGGATCCTCTTAATAATAATAACTAAACTACATTCTTCACTGTTACCATTATCATCGTTATCGCCATTATCATCAGCATTATCACCATCATCTTTATCATTATCATCATCATCGATATTTTGAACTCTTGTCTCCACACATAGGACAGTTCGTCTCCACGTCCAAATGGAAGTAATCCACCTTTGCTTGGAAATGGTGGACCTTCTTCTCCACATACGAATTTCCATACGGAAACTGGTGACAACTGCATTGCGTTCCTTTCTTTTCCTTTCCTTTGTTTTTTTTTTCTTCTTCTTCTTTTTTTGGGGGGTAACAACTGGTGAGGGATGGATGATAAGTTAAAAATTCTTTCTTTCCTTCCTTCTTTCTTTTTTTCATTTTTCAGAAACAGCTGGTATGGGATGGATGACAAGTTAGACTTTCTGTCCACCAAATAGTCTGTGACTTTGACAAAACGACGCTTGAACCATATATGACGTCATGTCGCTGACACTTGGCCGTTGCTTAAGTATATAAATGAATAGACAAACATAAACCAATAAACAAAAAAAATAGATAAATATATAGGTGCATGAAGGAAAATTTATGGAAACTATCATCAAAGATGCTATCAAACATCATTTCGAAAGTAACTGTTCGGTAAATGATAGTCAGCATGGATTCAGACGGAAACGTTCTTGCGTGACTAACTTACTCGAATTCTATAACACAGTCATCTCGAATTATGACAAAAGAAACAATATAGATCTAATATATCTAGATCTTGCAAAAGCTTTTCATACCGTCCCCCACTTAGTAAATTAGCTTCACACGGAATAAGTGGTAGCCTAACAAGTTGAACTAGTAATAGGTTGAATGATCAAAAACAGAGTTGTTCTAAATGGCAAAAAATCTAGATGGAAAATTTTTGCGAGTGGAGTTCCTCAGGGTTCCGTTCTTGGGACACTTCTATTCATAGTATGTATAAATGATATAGACCACGGACAAAATATAGTCTTCAAATTTGCTGATGATACAAAACTGTGCGGAATGGCAAATGATCCCTTATACAAATTGGATATTCAAGAAGATTTAGATAAACTACAGCAATGGTCTGAAAAGTGACTAATGAAGTCTAACACAAGTAAATGCAAGGTTATGCACATAGATAAAAATAACAGTAAGTACGATTACAAGTTATTTGGAAATTCGTAGATAGTGAAAAGGATCTCGACGTTATTATCAGAAACGATCTTAAATCACCTAAACAGTGTATTTTAGCCTCTGAGAAAGCAAATAAGAGACGAGGACTGATTGCACGATCTTTTGACTTCAAAAATCCATCACTCATTAACAAGCTATATAAATCGTCAGCACGTCCACATTTGGAATATGCTGTTTCCGTATGGTCACCGAATCTCATTAGAGACATTGACAGACTGGAAAAAGTACAATGGCAATCCACAAAACTGATTCCAAATATCAAAAATAAATCATACGAAAATCGACTAAAACATATGAATCTGTTTTCCCTAAAAAAGCGTAGACTCAGAGGTGACTTGATACAGGTTTTTAAGATTCTAAATGGAATCGACTTCAAAAGTGACAAAATTTTCACACTGAATGAGAATCCGACAAGAAATAAGGGTCTCAAACTGTCCGGAAATAGATTCAATTTGGAAGTGGGTAGAAACAACTTCGCCAACCGTGTAGTAATGAATGGAATAAACTTCCTGCAGAGGCAGTGCAATGTAGTTCAGTTTGAAGCTTTAAGATTAGTTTAAATAAACACCTAAGCAAGATGCTTGATTTTCATTTATTATTATTAATCTGTCAATTTATTATTATTTACTATTCACCTGTTTCTTTATTATTTAGCTATACCTATGCATTTATCTGTTTATTTCATTTATTATATTATTGATTTCTTTTATCTATCATTATTATAATATTTTTTGCATCCGACCTAGTTATGGACCAAAAGGTCTACCTTTGGCATGCTCTTCCTTTGTAACCCTTTGAGTAAAAACAATAAATATAACGCGCGTGCGCCGACAGATCAAACGTATGCACAATTGTTCTCTTGATGATACAAGCATGTACACACGTGTTTGCATGCACGCTGGAACCTGTACATTGGTGTACGTTTGCATTTGCACACACACACACACACACACACACACACACACAGAAAGAAAGAAAGAGAGAGAACGAGAGGGAGAGAGATAGAGAAAAAGAAAGAAAGAGAAAGAGACAGACACAGACACAGACACAGACACAGACACAGACACAGACACACACACACACACACACACACACACACACACACACACACACACATGAAGATATTTTAAACGAAGTAATGATACGATATGAATGCCAACTCTGGAAGAAAGGGGTAGGAAAACGAATTGGAGAAGAACGAGCAAAGTAGGGAATGACAAGAGGAAGAAATGAAATGATTAAAGCAATTACAGAGGGAACGTATGGATGTACATAAAAGAAGAAGGATTTCATAGCATGGACATTCCTAATTATCTCAGATTTTAACGGTTTTTAACGGTTTTAACGGTCATGACTTTCGTATTTTGCTTCCGCCGTAGTCAAAAGTCGCGCGAGGGAGATCCAGTGAATATGGCCCTTAACAAAGCTGTGAATACGACATTCCTCATTACTACACTTTTTCATTTTAACGGTTTTAACGGCTTCGGTCCCTTTGAAAAACTTTTGAATCATCTTAAGTTGGCCGTCGTTTTAAGGCGAGGCCAACCGGAAATATGAAGAAGAGGGAGAGAAGGTAAGATGCAAAGGCGAAGAAAAGGACGATCTCTCAGAGCTAACGCGATTCATTTTGCCCGTTTTTACAAACTTCAACAACTTTAACGGCTTTTAACGGTTTTAATGGCCTTCGCTTTGTGTGGATTTCTGTCATCATTGATCTGGCAACACTGGTGGTGGTTGGTGGGAAAGAAAGCCAAAAAGTAGTTAGGCTATGTGATCAAGAAGAAATGTTGCCAATCAGATCTGGGATCAATTTATAGCTGAATTGTCGATAATGATCTAAGAACTTGTTGGAAAGTCTGGCAACAATATTTCGCTACAGTGATGTCTACCAGTTGTTTGCATGCTTTTGACTGATAACTTGTACTAATCATGTTAACCTTTGACCTCTTTGGGAGTTGGCTATCAAAAGACTTTTAACAATCCCTCCTCACCTCTCTCTAACTGTCTTTCTATCTATCTATCTATCTATATATCGATATACCAAGGCCTTCTTCCCCCTGATAAGGGAGGTAGCCATCCAAGGGTCTTTTAACTATACTTCCTCAACAACTGACGTTACAAATACATAAACTATCTGGATAACAACTTCGTTAAACCTCACGTACATACACATACACACACGCGTGCGCATACCCCTCCACACACATCATTAACAAGAACCTAAGTAACATAACATAAATGCGTAACACTTCATGTCTATATAAAATGCTTCAGAAAGATATATAACTCAAAGACTAAAAAGAAATTTGCGTCATGAGATGAAAACAAAATATCATGGCAGGTCATTCCTGCACTTCATTATCTGGTTCATTAGTGACTGTCCGAGACAAAACGCCACAAGCACAAGCATACTACATTTTGGCACAACAGGAAGTCGGAAGCTCCCCCCAGCACGTGACATTTCATCACTGCCTGAGTTAACAGGTAACCTCTCCCAGGTGATCGGGAACCTCCCCCAGTGAAGAGCAAGCTGGAAACTTAAGTGTGTGTGTATATATATATATATATATATATATATATATATATATATGCGTATATTATATATATATATATATATATGCGTATATATATATATATATATATATATATATATGCGTATATTATATATATATATATATATATGTATATATATATATATATATATATATGCAAAGTAGACCACTTGGAAAAAGAAACTTACGAAGCAGAGCGCTTTCGTATATTACATCCAGTCCAAAAAGTACTTTTTGCACTGGATATAATATACGAAAGCGCTCTGCTTCGTTAGTTTTTTTTTTCCAAGTGGTCTACTTTGCATAAGTGAACACACGTACCCGTGTTATTATTAGCATATATATATACATATTATACATGACCAGCACTTCTACCGTAGATGTTATGAATTATTTTTAGATTTTTTAACGCATTTTGCTTTATCTTAACGCATTTGCACAACAATATCCTATCTCTCCTCTTTCTTCTTTCCTCCAGTATTTGTTAGCCCAAGCGAAACTTCTCCCTATCTTCCATCCTCCCCAGGGAAAGAGATCAAACGCCACTCAAATTCAAAATTAGAAGAATTTATTAACATCAAAAGAATCAAGAGAGCATATCTGCCAGTGGGTGCCTCAAAGTCATGCAATTTGCGCACAGGACATTTATCAAAATAAACAACTTAGTATCAGCGCATTTTTAAGCTGTTTGTGAACCAATGGTAACAGTTTCAATGTGCAACAGCTGTATGCTCAAATTCGTTCACAGACTATTTTATAGATATGGCGTTTATCATATAACACACCTGTTAATGCTTCTTCTGGTTTTTTTTTTTTTTTTGCCAATTGGAAATGCTTCATTACATGATATTGCGTATCTTCGCTGTCCATCTGGACTTTGACAAAAAAATTCTCTTCCGTGTTTAATGCTATGGAATATGACCAATAGTTTTTATTATGTTTGTCATCTAATAAGACAAAAAAATATTCTTCCGTGTTTATTGTCATAAAATATGATCAATGTTTATCTTCTGTGTTTATTGTCATGAAATATGATAAACTTTTTTTGTTTTCGTGTTTGTCACTTCTTCTTCTTCTACTTCTACTTCTTCTACTTCTACTTCTACTTCTTCTTCTTCTCATTCTCCTTCTTCTTCTTCCCCTTCTTCTTCCTTCTTTTTTCTTTCTTGTCATGAAATACGAATAAACGTTTCTATTCCATATTTACCGTCGTGTTCCAAGGAAGGGCAGGAAAAATCATTAAAAGTCTCCAAAGAAATTAGCTTAGTTTGGAAAAGATCAATTAACTCTGATGGCTGGTGGGCCGGCAAGAGACCCCTTTGACAGCGAAACAGTTTAGTCCGAAGACAGTTAAAGAAAACAAATTTACTTAAACTGGTTCAACTTTCTCTCCTTGGTAAACATTACAAGCACCAGTGAAGGTCACTGACCTTGGCGGTCCTAGAACAAAGGGCAAAGGTGATGTTTCAGGTCTCAGGTAAGGATTGTCTCTTGGCGTCACCACGCGACCTCTGGGAACCGGCAAGGGACTGTAGCGGGGGTGGGCAACCCTTGGCACGCGTGCGGAGCCCAGGGCTCACCTTAAAATACATAACTAATTTTTTTTTTTTTTTTTTTTTTTTTAATGACCATTGGTAACCTCCTAATCCGCTGCGACAGACTGGGTAATTAAGAGATGAGCTCCACCTCTGGACTCTAGTGTTCTTCGTCAGAGGCAAAATCACCAGCGTTTCTATCCAAAGGGCAATATCCCCTCCGTCCATAACTCCATATCAATTAACTCGTTTGGCCTGATGGCTTACTTAATTGGCGTCTTCCTCGCCAGCAGCCAGATAATTAGTAAGTTGGAGGTTGCAGCAGCACGTACTCTAGTAGGCGCCCCTTCCCCCCTCCCCCTCCTTCCCTCCCCCCTCCTCCCCTCACCCCTCCTCCCCTCACCCCTCCTCCCCTCACCCACCTCCCCTCCCCCTCTCCCCCTCCTCCCCTCCCCCTCCTCCCCTCCCCTCTCCCGTCCCCCTCCTCCCCTCCCCTCTCCCGTCCCCTCTTCCCCTCACCCTCTTCCCCTCCTCCCCTCACCCTCTTCCCCTCCTCCCCTTCCCTCCCCCGTCCCCTCCTCCCCTCACCCTCTTCCCCTCCTCCCCTTCCTCTCTTCCCCTCATCCCCTTTCCCTCCCTTTCCTCCTTATCCCCTTTCCCTTCCGTCCTCCCCTTCCCCCTCCCTCCTCCTCCTCACATCCCATCCCCCACTCTCACACTTCCCTCTTCCCCACCTCCCCTCCCCCACTCTCCCCTTCCGTCCTTCCCTTCCCTCCTCTTCCTCCCCGCCTCCTCTCCTCCACTCCTTCCTTCCCCTCCCCTCCCCTCATCCTATTTATCTACTTCTCTTCCCCTTCCTCCACCCTCCTCCTTCCCCTCCTCTCCTCCCCCTCCTCTCCCTCCCCACCCTCCTCCTTCCCTTCCTCTCCTTCCCTTCCCCACCCTCCTCCTTCCCCTCCTCTCCTTCCCCCATCCTCCTCCTTCTCTCCTCTCCTTTCCCCTCCTTCCTCCTTCCCCCTTCCCCTCCTCCTCTCCAAACCACTCTCCCCTTCCCCCTCCCCTTCCCCTCACTCTCCAGTCTCGACATCAGAGGGGAGATTCGTGTGTTTTTCGCTGATCCTACAACAAGGCACTTGACCCCCAACCCTTGGTTTCCCCTCGGAGTGCCGTCAGGCGATTTTTATTCACCTGGAAGATAAGCTTTACCTGAAAGAGGCCCTACGTCATGATTCAGACACGCTCATCACAATATTAACGTTGATACTGTTATCATCATCATATCATCATATTATCATCATATAATCATAATTTCATCACATCATCATATCATCATAATCATTATTTCATTATCACATTATATCATATCATAATCATTATTTCATTATTACATTATATCATCATCATATCACCATCATATCTTCATCATATCATCATAAGCGTTATTTCATTATCACATCATATCATCGAAAATTATCATATTATCATCATCATAGCATCATCATAACTTCGTCATATCATCATAATCATTATTTCATTATCACATCATTATATCATCGTATAATCATATCATTATATTATATCCTTATTATATTATCATCATATCATCATCATATCTTCACATCTCATATTCATGATTTCATTATCACATCATTATATCACCGTATAATCGTTATGTCATTATATCATCACATCCTGATGATAGTATCATCATCATATCATCATCATAACCATCATCATTATCATATCATCATCATATCATCACCATAACCATCATCATATAATTAGCATCATCATAACCATCATCATCATCATTATGACGCCATCGTCATCATTGCGAGTTTATTTAGCCATTTTTCTATTTTTCTTTTTTTTCGGAAAGCAAAAGAAAAAATTTCAAGAGAGTCCCCAACAATAGTGCAAGCACTCCCTCCCCTCCCTCACCCTCACCCTCATCTCCTCCCCCCCCCGCCCTCTTCCCTCTCCCCCCCCTTCCCCTCTTTCTCTTGCCTACCCGCTAATGTTCAGCTATTCTTCTCGTAATTCAGGTCCTTGTGGTGGAGAGGGGAGAGGGAATGAGGAGGGGGAGGGGGGAAGGAGGGGGAGAGGGAATGAGGAGGGGGAGGGGGAGGGGGGAAGGGAGGAAGGAGGAGGGTGAAGGGAGGAGGGGGGAAGAAAGAGGTGTGGGGAGCCATTGTTTCAAGTGATGATTTGCCACAGTTGAATCCAGAGCCACTTCTACCTCCTCTTTCACACCTCCTCCTTCTCCTCCTCCTCAGTCCCACCTCTTCCTTCCCCTCCTCCTCCTCCTCAGTCCCCTCTTTCTTTTCATTTTTTTTCCTCTTCTTCCTTGACTTCTTTCATATACATACATATACATAAATATATATATATATGTGTGTGTGTGTGTGTGTGTGTGTGTGTGTGTGTGTGTGTGTGTGTGTGTGTGTGTGTGTGTGTGTGTGTGTGTGTGTGTGTGTTATGCATCAATAATTGTGTTGTCTTGTAGCATATGATGAGCAGAATACGTTTTGCGAAATCATCGGGTAATACATTCACGTTCATCATCTCTTTAATGATTTATTTTTCGTCTGTCCTGTGATCAGGAGAGACGCAATTTTTGTACATTTTGTAGAAGTTGTTTGAGCACATGGAAAGAAAGAGTGAAGAAGGACTAGTAAAAGGGATGGGGAAGGAAGAGATGGAAGGGGTGAACATGAGGGAGCGACCAAGGATGAGATGGATGGATGGGGTAAAAGGGGCATTGGGAAAGAGGGGAATGTCTGTTGAGGAAGGACGGGAGAGGACAGAAGACAGGGGTGAATGGAGAATGGTTGTGTATGGATGATGCTGTGATGCATGGGGGGAAGTGGGTGGGGGATGGGGGATGAGGGTGTATGTATGAGAAATAAATCGACGCAGCCCAAAGAGATTTCTCCCTGTCTTCTCCTTTTCTGCATGAAGGCACGGAGAGGGGGGTCGCCGATTTAATGAAGCGGCCATGCTGTGGATGTGCTGTGTTTTGTGACACTGCTTCTGACCCAGGGCAGTGGACAAGATGCAGGGATGACCCGTCATCCAGGAGGTGCCATGGTAAGAGGGAGGGAAGAGGGTAGAGGGGAGTGGAGTAGGTAGGGGATGGAATGGGTGGGAGTGGTTTCTATGCCTTTGTTTTTTGGCTACCTCCCATATAAGGGGAAAAAACCTTTGGTATATGTATGTACGTTTCCACAAGAGTTGCATACTGTAGTACCATTTGACTAAAAGTATTTGTATCTTTTGGGATTCTTCAGAATTGGTAAACCCGTGAGAGTCTCTCTCCAGTTCTCGACGAGTTCATCTACTGAAGGAGGAACCGACGGGAGAAGAGGCCTCCGAACCCACCGTTTCCCAGCCCTGGGGACGCGACCCCAAGTTGGGTCGCCAAGCGTGTTTTCCTGGGGGTCGCCAAGACATCTTGTATGTTAATCTTTTTTTGTATATTGCTATAATAAAATTCAATGATGTTAACTTTGTCTTTTATAACCTTACATTACCTTTCTTACACATGTATTTATTATACTTGTCCCCTACTTTTTATAGGCAATCACTAGTCATATATATTAACACATAAATAGATAAGCGGTGTCGCGGTCACATCATAAGGATCATATTGGGGGTCGTCTGAAGAAAAAGTGTTGAGAAACGTTGTCCTAACCTAAGTACAGCACCTCCGGGCAGAAACTTACCTAACCATCAAGAACAAAGAATTTCATTTTAAGGACCTTACACATAAGGTAGCAATGTTTTTTATTGACGCCTGGCTATTCTATTCGTTTCTGGGTCATCCCTCAAGAGCGAGGGGTTGGGGGGGCGAGGGGCAGAGGGGAGCGAGGGAGGGTGAGTGGGGGAGGGCGCGAGGAGGGGCGAGGGAGGTCGAGGGGGGCGAAGGAGGTCGAGGGAGGTCGAGGAGGGTGAGGGGGTGGGGCGAGGGTGGGCGAGGGAGGTCGAGGGGGGTGAGGGGGTGGGGCGAGGGTGGGCGAGGGAGGTCGAGGGGGTAAGGGAGGTCGAGGGGGGCGAGGGAGGTCGAGGGGGGCGAGGGAGGTCGAGGGGGGCGAGGGAGGTCGAGGGGGGCGAGGGAGGTCGAGGGGGCGAGGTAGGTCGAGGAGGGCAAGGTAGGTCGAGGAGGGCGAGGGGTCGAGGGAGGTAGAGGGGTCGAGGGGTCGAGGGGTCGAGGGGTCGAGGGGTCGAGGGAGCGAGAGGGTCGAGGGGTCGAGGGGGCGAGAGGGGCGAGGGAGATGGGGCGAGGGAGGTCGAGGGGGGCGAGGTAGATCGAGGGGGACGAGAGGGGGCGAGGGGGGCGAGAGGGGGCGAGGGGGGCGAGGGGGGCGAGAGGGGGCAAGGGGGCGAGGGGGGCGAGGGGGGCGAGAGGGGGCGAGGGGGCGAGGGGGGCGAGGGGGGCGAGGGGGGCGAGGGGGCGAGGGGGGCGAAGGGAGCGAGGAGGGGCGAGGGAAGGACTGTCACCATTCGCCCCTTTCATCCCAGATGCCAAGTTTCCTTTATCATAGCAGCCGCCGTCAGACAATTTCATTCATCTCAGCAGCACCCCCAACATTCGGTAATAGAGTTAAACCATTTGATTCAGGTGAGAGGAGGGAGAGAGAGAGAGAGAGAGAGAGAGAGAGAGAGAGAGAGAGAGAGAGAGAGAGAGAGAGAGAGAGAGAGAGAGAGAGAGAGAGAGAGAGATTCATTAGATATTCACTTTCTGTATGAACATTTATATGCATCTGTATGTGTGTATGTGTATATGTGTATATGTGTGTGTATCCATATGCATGTGTATGTATTTACGTATTTATGCATATATGTAAGTATGTATGTATGTACGTACGTATGTATGTATGCATGTGTGTATGTATTCATGCATGTGTGTATGTATTCATGCATGTGTGTATGTATTCATGCATGTGTGTATGTATTCATGCATGTATGTATTCATGCATGTATGTATGTATTCATGCATGCATGTATGTATTTACGTATTTATGCATATACGTTTGTATGTATGTATGTATGTATGTATGTATGCAGGTATGTATGTATTCATGTATTCATGCATGTATGTATTCATGCATGTATGCATGTATTCATGCATGTATGCATGTATTCATGCATGTATATATGTATTCATGCATGTATGTACGTATGCATGTATGTATGTATGCATGTATGTATTCATGAATGTATGTATGTATGTATATATGCATGTATGTATATATGCATGTATGTATGTATTCATGCATGTATGTAAGTATTCATGCATGTATGTATTCATGCATGTATGTATTCATGCATGTATGCATGTATTCATGCATGTATATATGTATTCATGCATGTATGTATGTATGTATGCATGTATGTATGTATTCATGTATGTATGCATGTATGCATGTATGTATATATGCATGTATGTATGTATGTATTCATGCATGTATGTATATATTCATGCATGTATGTATTCATGCATGTATGTATGGATTCATACATGTATGTATGGATTCATGCATGTATGTATGTATGTATGCATGCATGTATTTATGTATGTATGTATTTATGTATGTATGTATGTATGGAACCATGTATGCAAGCATGTATGTACCGTATGTATGTGTATATGTATGTACGTACGTATTTGTGCATGTATAAAAGTACGTACATATGCATGCATGCATGCAAACATACATACATACATACATACATGCATACATACATACATACATGCATACATACATGCATACATACATACGCATATGCATATATGCATATGACGAACTGCATATTCATGGTCTCTCTCTGGGCAAGAGTTCTTTCGTCTCACTTTCGGGGGCAAAAGTTGACCAACTCGGCCGCCCGGCCAACTAACTTTTAACTAAAATGTCACTAACTTCTTCTAAACTCCTTCTCTCTGCACACTCACGTTACTCCCTAACTCGCTTCTAACTTGTTTCTAAATCTCACTCTTTTTCTCTCTCTCTCTCTCTCTTTCTTTCTTTCTTTCTCCCTCTCTCTCTCTCTCTCTTTCTTTCTCCCTCTCTCTCCCTCTCTTTCTTTCTCCCTCTCTCTCTCTCTCTCTCTCTCTCTCTCTCTCTCTCTCTCTTCCCCCCCCTCTCTCTCTCTCTCTCTGTCTGTCTGCACATCGTTCTCTCCCGCTCTCTCTCACTCTCTCTTGCTCTCGCTTTCTCTCTCTCTCTCTCTCTCTCTCTCTCTCTCTCTCTCTCTCTCTCTCTCTCTCTCTCTCTCTCTCTCTCTCTCTCTCTCTCTCTCTCTCTCTGTGTCTGCACATCGTTCTCTTCCGCTCTCTCTCTCTCTCTCTCTCTCTCTCTCTCTTGCTCCCGCTTTCTCTCTCTCTCTCTCTCTCTACCCATCTATCAAACTATCTATCTATCTTTCGATCAATCTCCCTCCCCTATTTCTCTCCCTCTATCTCTCTCTATCTCTCTCTCTCTATTACTCCCCTCTATTACTCTTCTTCTCTATATCCCTATCTATCTCTCTCTCTCTCTTTCACTCACTCTTACTCTCACTCTCTCTCTCTTTCTCTCTCCTTGAGAGGCGAGTTTGAAACCTATATATCAATCTTGTCACGGAAAGTTGGCAAAAACTGTTAGACTAATCCTCGTGAAAATGGACATGACACGAACTCAGAATTTCGAACCTAAACCTTTATTAAAGCCATCGAACACGTCGTCATCGGAAGGTGTTCATTAGTTTCCTTAAAAAAAAAAAAAAAAAAAGTCAATTTATGACGTCACCGGTTAACTGGTCGTGTTCACGGAGCTCCCTTTATTTCTTCTTCTTCTTCTTCTTCCTCTTCTTCTTCCTCTTCTTCCTCGTCTTGGTCTTCTTCCTCTTCTACCTCTTCTTCCTCGTCATCCTCTTCTTCCTCGTCTTCCTCTTCTTCCTCTTCTTCCTCGTCCTCCTCTTCTTCCTCGTCCTCCTCTTCTTCCTCGTCCTCCTCTTCTTCCTCGTCCTCCTCTTCTTCCTCGTCCTCCTCTTCTTCCTCCTCTTCTTCCTCGTCCTCCTCTTCTTCCTCTTCTTCCTCGTCTTCTTCGTCTTCTTTATTTCTTGTGAATTCGACTCATCCATCTACTCTTAAACCCCATCAATGCGCGATTTGTTTCTCTCTGCCGGCAGTTGATTTTATTCACAAATACAACCAAAGTCTCTTTCATCCCTATATGGGGGCTGGTCGAGTCAAATTACCTCCCTCCCTCCCTCCCTCCCTTCCCCTCCCTTCCCACCCCTCCCCTCCTCTTTCCTCCTCTTCCCCTCCATTTCCTCTCTCGTCTGCAGTCCGTTCTCTAGTCCCACTTCTTTCCTCCCTGTCCCTTCCTCCTCCTCCTCTTCCCTTCCCTCCTTCCCACCCCTCCTATCCCCACCTCTTCCTCCTCCCTGCCCCTTTCTCCTCCCTGCCTCTTCCTCCTCCACCTCTTCCCTTCCCTCCTTCCCACCCCTCCTATCCCTGCCTCTTCCTCCTCCCTGCCCCTTTCTTCTCACTTCCCCCTTCCTCCTCCTCCTCTTCCCTTCCCTTCCCTCTTTCCCACCCCTCCTATCCCTGCCTCTTCCTCCTCCCTGCCCCTTTCTCCTCCCTGCCTCTTCCTCCTCCTCCTCTTCCCTTCCCTCCTTCCCACTCCTCCTATCCCTGCCTCTTCCTTCTCCTTGCCCCTTCCTCCTCCCTGCCTCCTCCTCCTCCTCCTCTTCCCTTCCTACTGCCTGCCTCTTCTTCCTCCCCGCCCCTCCCTGCCTCATCCTCCTCTCTGCCCCTCCCTCCTCCCTGCCCCTTCCTCCTCTCTGCCTCTTCCTCCTCCCTGTCCCTTCCTTCTCCCTGCCCCGTCCTCCACCTTGCCCCTTCCTCCTCTCTGCCCCGTCCTCCACCTTGCCCCTTCCTCCTCTCTGCCCCTCCCTCCTCCCTGCCCCTTCCTACTGCCTGCTTCTTGTTCCTTCCTGCCCCCCCCTGCCCCTCCTCCTCTGCCCTGCCCCTTCCTCCACTCTGCCCCTTCCTCCTTCCTGCTCCTTCCTCCTCCTTGCCCCTTCCTCCTCTCTGTGCCTTCCTCCTCTCTGCGCCTTCCTCCTCTCTGCCCCTTCCTACTACCTGCCTCTTCTTCCTTCCTGCCCCTTCCTCCTCCCTGCCCTTTCCCCCTCCTCCCTTCCCTTCTCCTGCCCCTCTTCCTCACCCTCCTCTCCCTCCATCTCCCTCCCTCTCCCTTCTCCTCCTCCTTCTCACTCTCTTTCCAGTTCTTGTGGCTGAATCAGGAGCTGTACAAACTGACTCATTATTCCAGCGCCGCACTTGTAACGGTTTTAACGGTTTTTAACGGTTTCCGTGATTTCAATTGTTTGAATCTTTTCTCTGTTTCAGAGTGCTTTCTGGGGTTTAATGGGTTTTGTCTTTCTCTGGTCTTGAATAATGTCGGGCATTTAACACATGGAGAGGAGTTGTGTTCTTAAAGACGGGGGAGAGGCGTTGAGGGAGGGAGGAAGTGAGGGAGGAAGAGAGGGATGGAGAGAGGGAGGGAGGAAACAAGGGAGGGGGAGAGGAAGTGAGAGAGTAAAGGAGGAATCGAGGAAGGGAGGGAGGAAGGGAGAGAGGAAGGGAGAGAGGAAGGGAGAGAGGAAGGAAGGAGTGGGGGAGAGAGAAAGTGAGAGAGGCAGGGAGGAAGCGAGGGAGGGAGAGAGGAAGTAAGAGAGGCAGGGATGAAGCGAAAGAGGGAGAGAGGAAGTGAGAGAGGCATGGAGGAACGAGGGAGGGAGGGAGGGAGTTAGAGAGGAAGTGAGAGAGGGGGGAGAAAGAGAGGGAGGAAGTGATAGAGGAAGGGAGGAATCGAGGGTGTGAGAGGAAGTGAGAGAGGGGGAGGAAGCGAGGGAGTGAGAGAGGAAATGAGAGAGAGGGAAGGAGTGAGGAAGTGAGAGAGGGGGGGAAGGAGGGAGGAAGTGAGAGAGGGAGGGAGGAAGCAGGGAAGAGAGTGAAGGAGGAAGGAGCGGAGGGAGGGAGGGAGGGAGGGAGGGAGGGAGGAAATGAGAAAGTGTAATAGAACGTATACCATAATCAATCTAACCGTATCCCAAGGGCCTCTTCCACCCTATAAGGGGGGTAGCCAGGCAAAGCACGCACCCACTCCCACCCAATCCACTCCCATCCACCACCCGTCAATTCCCTCTCATCTTAGCCTCTCGTGGATGAAGGGGTCATCCCTGGCTCCTGCCCCATGCTCCCTTGACCAGGATAGAATGAGTAAAGGCTTCACAAGTCAAGTTGCGTTAATTGCTTGCTGTTACAAGTTATGCATTTCTATATGATGCGAGGAACTTAAACATAAAAAATATATATCGGTGTCCTGGCAGAAGGTAATTATGATTTTCAGTCTTGTGATAAAGCAAAGTTTCTCTTCAGCAACTTTTTATTAGTATTAATTGATTTGATTTTTTCTATTTCTATTTTTTATCTTATTTACTTATTTATTTATTTTTATTTATTCATTTATTTCTATTTTTATTAATTTATTAATTTATTAATTTATTAATGTATTAATTTATTCATTTATTTATTTTTTTTATTTTTTTATTTATTTATTTATTTATTTATTTATTTTTTTTTTTTTTTTTTTTGCAGGGTGGAATTTGGTAGAAAAATGAAGGAACCACTCACACGGACGTTGAGAACTCATGGAGAGAGGAATTGGAGTGAAAAATGTTGAGAACCACTTTGCTAACCCGTTCCTGATTATCTACTACAGTCATCCTAAAACCAAACACCCTCATTCAGCTAAAGTATGACTTCACCCACTATCAGGTTGAGTTGACGTGGAAAACAGTGCAGGATTCGAACCCACAACCAAGTGAACGCGAGACCAGCACGCCACTATCGCATGCTTTCGAAAGACTCAAATTTCACGATATACTTAAATGTTTTTACTCAAATGTTATCCGATTTTTACCACCTCCTGAGGGGAATAAAAACCATACACTTAATAGGATGACATACGCGCCACCGAATCTTTAACTTGATTAATATTGGAGAGGAAAATATTTTTCCGTTTGAAATTCGAATATTGAAAAAAACAAACAGGCTCCCATATACGTTGAATAATAATATACGTATTGCGGACACTGAACTCCAAGGTCATGGCTTCAATCACGGTCATAACAGCCTCAATAACACTCAAATGTATCACACCTCAAAAATAAAAATGGTGTCAAAAAATATCAAAAACCGTTGGGAAACGTTAAAAGCCGTTAAAACCGTTACAGTATTTGTACCCATCATTCGGCCTCGTAAAGCCGCACGTTAAAACGGTACGACTGCTTGTAGCGTCGCCGATACCCTGAGCAAGAATGATGTGGTCTCAGCTCAGTGGAAGTCTCCACCCCAAAGAAGATAAGGAGTGAAAAAGGGAGAAAGGAAGATAGTGAGGGAGGGAGGGAGGGAGGCAGGGGGGAGGGAGTGGGGGAAGAAAGAAGAAAGGGAGGGAGAGACGGGGGGAGGGAGAGACAGGGGGGAAGGAGAGACAAGGGGGAGGGAGAGACAAGGGGGGAGGGAGAGACAAGGGGGGAGGGAGAGACAAGGAGGGAGGGAGAGACAAGGGGGGAGGGAGAGACAGGGGGGAAGGGAGAGATAGGGGGAGGGAGAGTCAGGGGGAGGGAGAGGCAGGGGGAGGGAGGGAGAAAGGAAGATGGAGGGAGGGAGGGAGGGAGGGAGGGAGGGAGGGAGGGAGGGAGGGAGGGGAGGAAGGAAGGAAGGAAGGAAGGGGGAGAGGGAGGGAGGGAGGGAGGGAGGAAGGAAAGAACGAAGGAAGAAACGAAGGAGGGAAGAGAGGGAATAAGAAAGGAAGGGAGAGAGGGAGGGGGAAGGGAGGGAGGGAGGGGGAAGGGGGTGAGAGAGGGAAGGATTGGAGGGAGGAAGGAACATAATAACATAAGAGTGAAGGAGACTACAAGAGGCCATAAGGCCTACACTTGGCATTTCCATGTTCATAACCACCCATAATCCCCACCCATAAAGTTGTCTAACTTTTTCTTAAAACAACAGATACTTTCAGCGGTGACTACATGGTTACTCAGTCTATTCCATTCGTTAACCACTCTATTGGTGAACCAGTTCTTGTTTATTTCCTTCTGAAATCTAAATTTATCCAGGTTAAACATATTACTGCGAGTCCTGACCTTGTCTGCATCCCCCTTGTTAAAGCCCTTGAACCATTTGAACACCGCTATTAGATTACCCCGCACTCTGCGTCTTTCCAGAGAATATAAATATTAAGGTGCCTAAGCCTGTTCTCGTAAGCTAAATTTCTGAGCCCATGTATCATTTGGTCATTCTCCCCTGTGCTGATTCTAGTGAATTGATATCCATTCTATAGGACGGAGACCAAAACTGTACCGTATAGACAAGGATGGGTCTAACGAACGCCAGATATGGCTTGATAACTACCTCTGCATTTTTATTCATAACCGTCCTAGCAATGAAACCTAATTCTCTGTTAGCTCTATTTCTGGCGCAAATGCACTATTTCCGGGATTTAAAGTCAAGACTCATTAGAACTCCCAAGTCTCTCTCGCACTCAGTTTTCTCTAGAGAGGTGTTTTCTAATGTATACCTGTCTTCTGGGTTATATAAACCTACGTTTAACACTTTGAGCTATTGAAGTTCATTTACCATGTCACCTACCAAGTGAACAGTTTGTTAAGATCTTCCTGCAATATCTCGGTGTCTTCTCCTGACCTAATTTGTTGTCCTGTTCTAGTGTCGTCCGCAAACTTACTAACATCACTATCAATCCCGTTGTCCAATTCGTTTATATACATAAGAAGGGACCCAAAATCGACCCCCGGGGAACTCCACTAGTAACATTCTCCCATTTGGATTTTACACCGTTTATGGTGACCCTCTGTTTTTTTGTCACTGATCCATGCTCTAATTCAGACAATTTTCCTCCTATGCCTTGGGCTTTGACTTTATCTAATACTTTCTGGTAGGCACTTTATCAAATGCTTTGCTAAAATCAAGGTAAATGACATCGTAACTATCATTTTTATCTAACGCCTAGTAGACGTTAGTGTAAAAAGCTAAAAGCTTAGTTACACACGACTTATCCTTGGTGGACCCATGCTGTGAGTCACGAATCAAATTTTGTCTCTCGATGTAATCTCTCATACTAGTAACTGTTATTGATTCAAGCATTTTACCTATGACCGACGTCAAACTGCTTGGCCTGTAGATGTGCAAAGATAATTTGTCAACTTTTTTGAAAACAAGAACAACGTTTGTCTGCCCACAAGAAATAGGCACAAAGACAAATACCTACCGATTTATTAAACATTTCCGTTAACTGATTGCATATTTCAAATTTACAATCTTTTAGCACTCTCGGGGAAAAAATGCGTCTGGACCCGGGAATTTTGTAGCTTTAAGTCTATCAATATGTTTGAATAATTCTGCATTACTAAAGCTGATGTAAGATAGTTTACTTCCCTCATCCCCACAGAAAATCGGGTCCCAGTCAGATACCACATCTAACCTCTCCTTTGTAATTGCTGTGAGAAAATATTTGTCAACCTCCTCGCTCACTTTTCCTCCGAATCTAATATCATATCTTCGTTGTTTTTAATTGGGCCTATCCATTCCTTATTTTTTTTTTTTTTTTTTTTTTTTTTTTGCTCTGCAGAGATGAGAGAAGCCCTTTGGACTGGATCTCGCTTGTCCAACAACCTTAATTTCGTAGTTACGTTTCGCTGTGTTCTTTTCAACCAATCTTGCCATATCGTTATACTTAGACCTAAGGTGTGTTTCCTCGGAAGAAAGGAAGGAAGGAAAGAGAGGGAGGAAGAAATGAAGGGAAGGAGGGAAGGAGGGCGGGAGGGAGGGAGAGAGGGAGGGTACTGATAGGTTGATAGAAAATGAAGAAGGAATTACCAAGTTTTCCAAAGTTTATTTTTTCTGTCGAGATAAGAAAGGAGAGAGACGTGAGGGGAAGGCTAATGTGCCGTCGTAGGGAACTCATTCCTTTGGGTCAGACAGAAAAGGGCCAATAGAGGAGGAGGAAAAGGAGAAAAAAAATGAAATACTGCTCCTAGTGGTAGTAATGCTACGACTGTGCTGTAAATATCTTTGATAAAAAAAACTGGAGCAGTAATAGTGGAGAAAGAGAACAAAGTAAGTACATATGCGACTGGTAGTACCGCCAATAATGTAAAAAAAAAATAGGACAGAATAAAAATATATATATGTTTATGAATGGCTATGTTAGTTACTGATTCGATTGCTATTACTACCACCACCATCACCACCATTTCTTTCACTTTCCACCATCACCACCGTAACCACAACACCACAACCAGCTTCACAAGGGTAAGCAAATGATACATGTGTATATATATATATATATATATATATATATATATATATATATATATATATATATATATCTCACCAAATGTTTTTCCCCCTTACAAGGGAGGTAGCCAAAAAAACAAAGGCATAAAAACCACTTCCACCCATTCCATCCCCTACATACTCCACCTCCCTCCACCCTCCCCCCCCCCCCACATCTTATCTTGGCACCTCCACGATAACGGGTCATCCCTGCATCTTGTCCACTGCCCTGGGTCAGAAGCAGTAAGCAAATGATAATTACCGAGAAATCGACGTCTCTTAGCAGATCCGATTGTCCCTTAAGAACTGAATAAAATCACCTGACGGCAGACAGCACGACGTCCTACGACAGATTCAGAGCCAAGGCACCTTTGTCAAAGAAATAAAATCGTCAGGCGGCAGCCAGGAGAACTTCAGGAGCTTGCGCGTTCAGCATCAGCGAAAAGCTCTCTGAATTTAGGGAGGGAGAGAGCGAGGGTGCGAGAGAGGATGAGAGAGTAAGAGAGAGGGTGAGAGAGTAAGAGAGAGGGTGAGAGAGTATGAGACAGAGAGAGAGAGAGGAGACAGAGAGAGAGAGAGAGAGAGAGAGAGAGAGAGAGAGAGAGAGAGAGAGAGAGAGAGAGAGAGAGAGAGAAAGAAGGGGAGATGGATATGGAGAGGGTGAGAGAGAGAGAGAGAGAGAGAGAGAGAGAGAGAGAGAGAGAGAGAGAGAGAGAGAGAGAGAGAGAGAGAGAGAGGGTGAGAGAGAGGGTGAGAGAGAGGGTGAGAGAGAGGGTGAGAGAGAGGGTGAGAGAGAGGGTGAGAGAGAGGGTGAGAGAGAGGGTGAGAGAGAGAGAGAGAGAGAGAGAGAGAGAGAGAGAGAGAGAGAGAGAGAGAGAGAGAGAGAGAGAGAGAGAGAGAGAGAGAGAGAGAGAGAGAGAAGCAGGAGGGAGGAAAGGATGACGAGAAAAACAAAGAAAAGAAAAAAAACGAAAATAAAGAGAAGATGTGTAAAAGGATTTGAAGGAGAAAGAAGGAAGAGAAGAGGAAGTGGAAGAGAGAGGAGTAGGGAGAGGAGGAGGGGAGGGAAAGGAAGAAAAAGGGAAATGTACCTTAAAGAAAAGGTGGAAATAAAAAAGAAATTAAAGTTAAGGAAGAAGAAAGCATGCAAAACCAAATACCAAACACCAAATAAACACATAATCAAATAAATAAATAATCAATCAATAATAAATAAATAAATAAAATAAAACAAAAAGTCAACAAAGTGAAAAATACATATACATACATACATATACCAAGGCTTTTTCCCCCTTACAAGGGAGGTAGCCAAAAAGAAAAGGCATAAAATCATTTCCACCCATTCCATCCCTGAATACACTCCACACCCCTCCACCCTCTCTTTTATCTTAGCACCTTCTGGATGACGGGTCATCCCTGCACCATGTCCACTGCCCTGGGTCACAAACAGTGTCGCAAGACACAGCACATCCACAGCAAGGCCGCTTCATTAAATCGGCGACCCCCCCTCTCCGTCCCCCCATGCATAAAAGGAGAAGACGGGGAAAAATCCCTTCGGGCTGCGTCAAATTTTGCTCACACATACTACCTCACCCCCCATCCCCCCGCCCATTCCACCTCATGCATCACAACATCATCCATATACAACCATTCTCCATTCACCCCTGTCTTCTGTCCTCTCCCGCCCTTCCTCAACAGACATTCCCCTCTTCTCGGAAGCCCCCTTCACCCCATACATCCACCTCATCCTAGGACGTCCCCTCATGTTCACTCCCTCCACATCTGCCTTCCATACCTCTTTTACTAGTCTTTCTTCACTCATTCTTTCCATGTGTCCAAACCATCCTAATACTCTTTCATCAACCCTATCTCCCAACTCCCTTTCCACCCCCGTTCTTCTACTCACCTCATTTCTCACTCTATCTAGCCTAGTAACCCCCATCATACTTCTCAGACACCTCATCTCAAACACATTCAAACTCCTTCTCTCTTCCTCTTTTATGTTCCACGTTTCCTCCCCATACAGTGCTGTTGGCACAATCATTCCTTCATATAACCTCCTCTTAGCATCCATTCCCAAATGTCTATTCCTCATTACACTCTTCAATCCACCAAGGCATTTACTCGCTTCTCTCAATCTACATTCTACCTCCACCTTCACTCCACCTTTTCCTGCCACATTTGCACCCAAGTATCTAAAACTATCCACTTCCTCCAGTCGCTCTCCCTTAATGCTCACTTCCAGTCTACTGCCACTTTCACCCCTTGTACATCTCATCACCTTACTTTTACCCACATTTATCTTCAGCTTTCTTCTATCATATACTCTCCCAAACTCTGTCACCAACTTCCTCAATCCCTCCTCCGATCCTGCCACAAGCGCAGTGTCGTCCGCAAACACCAGCTGGCTTGCCTCCCACTTTTCTCCATTTTCTTTAACCATCTCCAATCCCTGACCCACTACCCTTGCATTTACCTCTCGCACTACCCCATTCATGTATAAGTTGAACAGCCAGGGCGACATAACGCATCCTTGACGAAGTCCCACCTTTACCTCGAACCACTCACTCTCTCCATTTCTAATCCTGACACAAGCCCTACTACTCTCATTAAAAATCTTGACAGCTCCTAGAAGCTTTCCTTCTATCCCATATATATGCATAACCTCCCACAGTGCCTTTCTGTCTACCCTATCGTAAGCCTTTTCCAGATCCATAAAAGCCCAAAAAACATCCTTCCCCTTTCCTATAGCTTTCTCACATATTTGTCTTTCCACAAAGATCTGATCTACACAACCTCTACCCGTCCTAAATCCACACTGTTCCTCACCAATTACTCCCTCTGTTCCTCTCCTAATCCTCTCAATAGATTATAGTAAAAGAAATGGGAAAGCCCAAAGGATGAAAAGCAGACTGAAAGGATGAAGGAAAAAGAAAAAAGAAGAAAAAAATAAGTCTAGAGAAGTGTTGAAGGAGATGGAGGTGAAGGTAAAGTGTGAAAGAGTGATGTCTGCTCTTAAGGTGATTGAACTTCAGTAGTTTGATCAGGAAGATTGTAAAGAAAAGAGGCCAAGAAAGAGGAGAAGGAGGAGGTGGAGGAGGAGGAGGAGGAGGAGGAGGAGGAGTAGGAGGAGGAGGAGGAGGAGGAGGAGGAGGAGGAGGAGGAGGAGGGAGAGACAGGTGAAAGGAAGGGATTAGAACGAGGAGGAAGAGGAGGAAGAAGAGGAAGAGAGGGAGGAAGAGGAGGAAGAGAGAGAGGAGGAAGAGGAGGAAGAGAGGGAGGAAGAGGAGGAAGAGAGGGAGGAAGAGGAGGAAGAGGGGGAGTAAGAGGAGAAAGAGAGGGAGGAAGAGGAGAAAGTGAGGGAGGAGGAAGAGGAGGAAGAGAGGGAGGAGGAAGAGAGGGAGGAGGAAGAGGAGGAAGAGAGGGAGGAGGAAGAGGAGGAAGAGAGGGAGAAAGCGAGGGAGGAAGAGAGGGAGGAAGAGAGGGAGGAAGAGAGGGAGGAAGAGAGGGACGAAAAGAGGGAGGAAGAAAGGGAGGAGGAGGAGGAGGAAGAGAGGGAGGAAGAGGAGGAAGAGAGGGAGGAAGAGGAGGAAGAGGGGGAGTAAGAGAAGAAAGAGAGGGAGGAAGAGGAGAAAGTGAGGGAGGAGGAAGAGGAGGAAGAGAGGGAGGAGGAGAAAGTGAGGGAGGAGGAAGAGGAGGAAGAGAGGGAGGAGGAAGAGGAGGAAGAGAGGGAGGAGGAAGAGGAGGAAGAGAGGGAGGAAGAGAGGGAGGAAGAGAGGGAGGAAGAGAGGGAGAAAGAGAGGGAGGAGGAGGAGGAGGAAGAGAGGGAGGAGGAGGAGGAAAAGAGGGAGGAGGAGGAGGAGGAAAAGAGGGAGGAGGAGGAGGAAAAGAGGGAGGAGGAGGAGGAAGAGAGGGAGGAGGAGGAGGAAGAGAGGGAGGAGGAGGAGGAAGAGAGGGAGGAGGAGGAGGAAGAGAGGGAGGAGGAGGAGGAAGAGAGGAGGAGGAGGAGGAAGAGAGGGAGGAGGAGGAAGAGAGGGAGGAGGAGGAGGAGGAAGAGAGGGAGGAGGAGGAGGAAGAGAGGGAGGAGGAGGAGGAGGAAGAGAGGGAGGAAGAGGAGGAAGAGAGGGAGGAGGAGGAAGAGAGGGAGGAGGAGGAAGAGAGGGAGGAGGAGGAAGAGAGGGAGGAGGAGGAAGAGAGGGAGGAGGAGGAGGAGGAAGAGAGGAAGGAGAATGAGGAGGAAGAGAGAAAGGAGGAGGAGGAGGAAGAGAGAAAGGAGGAGGAGGAGGAAGAGAGGGAGGAGGAAGAGAAGAGGGAGGAGGAGGAGGAAAAGAGGGAGGAGGAGGAGGAGGAAAAGAGGGAGGAGGAGGAGGAAGAGAGGGAGGAGGAGGAGGAAGAGAGGGAGGAAGAGGAGAAAGAGAGAGAGGAGGAGGAGGAAGAGAGGGAGGAGGAGGAGGAAGAAAGGGAGGAGGAGGAGGAAGAAAGGGAGGAGGAGGAGGAAGAAAGGGAGGAGGAGGAAGAGAGGGAGGAGGAGGAAGAGAGGGAGGAGGAGCAGGAGGAGAAGGAGGAGGAGGAGGAGGAGAAGGAGGAGGAGGAGGAGGAGAAGGAGGAGGAGAAGGAGGAGGAGAAGGAGGAGAAGGAGGAGGAGGAGGAGGAGGAGGAGGAGGAGGAGGAAGAGGAGAAGGTAAAAGAATGAAAGAGTAATAAAAGAGGTGCAGAAAGAGGAGGAGGAGAGAGAGACAAGTGAAAGGAAGGGACTAGAAGGAGGAGGAAGATGAGGAGGAAGAGGAGGAGAAGGAGGAGGAGGAGAAGGAGGAGGAGGAGAAAGAGAAGGAGGAAGCGGAGGAGGAGGAGGAAGAGAAGGAGGAGGAGGAGAAGTGTAAAAGAATGAAAGAACAAGAAAATAGGAGTAGAAAGAGAAGAAGGAGAGAAAGAGACAGGTGAAAGGGAGGGACTATATTACTAGGAGGAGGAGGAGGAGGAGGAGGAGGAGGGGGAGGAGGGGGAGCGTAAAAGTATGAAAGAGGAAGAATATCATCAGTCAACACCGACGAAAAAGAGTAAAGAAAACGAAGATGAAGAAAACGAAAACGGAGACGAGACACCGGAAGGAGGAGGAAGAAGAAGAAGAGGGAGAAGACGTGGAGAAGAGGGAGGAGGAAGAAAAACACTTGAATGGGAAGAAAGAAAGAAGAGGAAAAAGACGAGAACGAGGGGAAAGGTTTCTGAATGAGGGGAAAGACACACAAAGTGGAGGAGGAGGAGGAGGAGGAGGAGGAGGAGGAGGAGGAGGAGGAGGAGGAGGAGGAGGAGGAGGAGGGGAAGAAATAACAAGTGTAGAAGAAGGAGAGGGAGGAGGAGGAGGATGAATAAGAAGAGGAGTATAAAGAGGAGATGGAGAAGGAAGAGGGAAGGTACGAAGAGGGGAAGGAAAATAAGGTGAAGAAGGAGCAGGAGAAGGAGGAGGAGGAGGAGGAGGAGGGGGAGGAATAAGAAGAGGAAGATAAATAGGAGATGGAGGAGGAAGAGTAGACGAAGAGGGAAAGGAAAATAGGGAGAGGAAGGAGGGGGATGAGGTGGAGGAGGAGGAAGATGAAGAGTGGAAGGAGAAGGAAGAGGAAAATAGAGGATAAGGAGGAGGGGCGGCGGAGGAGGAGGAGGAGGAGGAGGGGCGGCGGAGGAGGAGGAGGAGGAGGGGCGGCGGAGGAGGAGGAGGAGGAGGAGGAGGGGCGGCGGAGGAGGAGGAGGAGGAGGAGGAGGAGGAGGAGGGGCGGCGGAGGAGGAGGAGGAGGAGGAGGAGGAGGAGGAAGATGAAGAGTGGAAGGAGAAGGAAGAGGAAGATAGAGGATAAGGAGGGGCGGAGGAAGAGTAAGAGGAGGAGGAGGAGGAGGGGGAAGATGAAGAGTGGAAGGAGGGGGAAGATGAAGAGTGGAAGGAGGAGGAGGAAAGAGGAGGAGGAGGAGGAAGATGTAGAGGGGAAGTAGGACGATATAGAGGAAGACGAAGAGGGGAAGAATGAGGAAGAAGAGGAAGAGGAAAAGGGGAAGGAAGAGGCTTAGGAGGAAGGGGAAGATGACGAGGTGAAGGAAGAAGAGGAGGAAGAGGAGTAGTAGGAGGAAGAGGAAGATGAAGTGAAGAAGGAAGTGGAAGAGGAGGAGGAGGAGGAAGAGAAAGATGGGAAGGAGGAGTAGTAGGAGGAAGAGGAAAATGAAGAGGTGAAAGAGTAGGAGGAGAAGGAAGAGGGTGAGGAAGATGAAGAAGGAGGAGGAGGAGGAGAAGGAGGAGGAGAGGGAGGAGGAGGAGGAGAAGGAGGAGAAGGAAGAGGAAAATGAGAAGGAGGAGGAAGAAAAGGCAAGAGGAAGAAAAGGCAAGAGGAAGAAGAAGAGGAAGAGGAGAAGGAGGAGAAAGAGGAAGATGAAGAGGGGAAGGGGAAGAGTAGGAAGAAGAAGAAGAGGAAGATGAAGGAAGATGAAGAAGAGAAGGTGTAGGTTGGTGAGGAAAAGGAAGGTGAAGAGGGAAGAAGATGAAGGAGGAAGAGGAGAAGCAGGTGGAGGAGCAGGAGGAGGAGGAAGATGAAGAAGAGAGAGTAGGTGGAAGAGGAAAAGGAAGGTGAAGAGGGAAGGAAGAGGTAAGGAAGAGGAGGAGGAGGAGGATAAGGAGGAAGAGGAGGAGGAAGAGGAGGAGGAGGAGGAAGAGGAAGAGGAGGAGGATAAGGAGGAAAAGGAGGAGGAGGAGGAAAAGGAGGAGGAGGAGGATAAGGAGGAGGAGGATAAGGAGGAGGAGGAAGAGGAGGAGGAGGATAAGGAGGAAGAGGAGGAGGAGGAAGAGGAGGAGGAGGATAAGGAGGAAGAGGAGGAGGAAGAGGAGGAGGAAGAGGAGGAGGAGGAAGAGGAGGAGGAGGAGGAAGAGGAGGAGGAAGAAGGCTATATCCATGAAGAGAACAAGAACATCGACAACGACGAAGATGACGACGACGACAACGACAACGACGACTACAACAACGACGACGACGACGACGATGACGACGACGACGACGATGACGACGACGATGACGACGACGACAACAACGACGACGACGACGACAACAACGACGACGACGCTAGTAACAAATACAAACGAAGACGACCAAGTCGATAATGACAAAAATGAAGACAACGCTGAGCACATCAAAGCAAGTTAACGAAGGCTCAATAAAACTCCCGAAGGAGAAAAAATAAGAAGAAGAAGAAGAAGAGACGACAATGAAAAACCAAAATAAAGTTTGGAGGAAGAAAAACGTTTGGTGAGAGAAGTTAAGGAGGCACACACTGAAACCAAAACCGAATCAAGAAAGTTGTAAATAATTTTCTTCTCTTTTTTTCATTCAACACATCAAAGAGTGAGCGAAGATTAAAGAAAAAACACGTAAAAGAAAGAGTCCACAATGCATTCCTCCAGAAGAAACGATTAAAAATATTAAACAACTCGAGATCAAGCTTAAGAGAGAGAGAGAGAGAGAGAGAGAGAGAGAGAGAGAGAGAGAGAGAGAGAGACAAAGAAGGATAGAGAGAGAGAGAGACAAAGAAGGATAGAGAGAGAGAGAGACAAAGAAGGATAGAGAGAGAGACAAAGAGAGAGGGAGAGAGAGAGAGAGAGACAAAGAGAGAGGGAGAGAGAGAGAGAGAAAGAAGGATAGAGAGAGAGATAGAGAGAGAGAGATAGAGAGAGAGAGATAGAGAGAGAGAGATAGAGAGAGGGAGAGAGAGGGAGAGATAGAGAGAGAGAGAGAGAGAGAGAGAGAGAGAGAGAGAGAGAGAGAGAGAGAGAGAGAGAGAGAGAGAGAGGGGAGAGAGAGAGAGGGAGGGAGAGGATGAGAGAGAGAGAGTAGGAGAGAGAGAGAGAGTAGGAGAGAGAGAGAGTAGGGGAGAGAGAGTAGGAGAGAGAGAGAGAGAGAGAGAGAGAGAGAGAGAGAGAGAGAGAGAGAGAGAGAGAGGAGAGAGAGAGAGAGAGAGGAGAGAGAGAGAGAGAGAGAGGAGAGAGAGAGAGAGGAGAGAGAGAGAGAGGAGAGAGAGAGAGAGGAGAGAGAGAGAGAGAGGAGAGAGAGAGAGAGAGAGAGAGAGAGAGAGAGAGAGAGGAGAGAGAGGAGAGAGAGGAGAGAGAGAGAGAGGAGAGAGAGAGAGAGAGAGAGGAGAGAGAGAGAGAGAGGAGAGAGAGAGAGGAGAGAGAGAGAGGAGAGAGAGAGAGAGAGAGAGAGAGAGAGAGACAGAGAGAGAGAGAGAGACAAAGAGAGAGAGAGAGACAAAGAGGGATAGAGAGAGAGAGACAAAGAGAGAGGGAGAGAGAGAGAGACAAAGAGAGAGGGAGAGAGAGAGAGACAAAGAGGGATAGAGAGAGAGAGAGACAAAGAGAGAGGGAGAGAGAGAGAGGGGGAGAGAGAGAGAGGGGGAGAGAGAGAGGGGAGAGAGAGAGAGAGAGAGACAGAGAGAGACAGAGAAAGAGACAGAGACGGAAAGAGAGACAGAGACGAAAAGAGAGACAGGGAGAGAAAGAGACAGGGAGAAAGGAAGAGAGACAAAGAGAGACAGAGAAACAGAGAGAGAAATGTAGAGAGAAAGAGAGGAGAGAGAATGTTCTGATGCCCTCGTTTGGAAAGCTTCCAAGTCGTATGTAGACATGAAACCGTCAAGAAAAGAGAGCATCACCAAGTGCTCTCTTCTCTCTCTCTCTCTCTCTCGACAGGCTTTACGGCAGTCTTGCCTTCAGAGAGGAAGAGAATGAGTTTGAACAAGGAAAGACAATAATTTTAGATGTTGCTGGAAAGGTAATTGCATTGGTGTCGTAATCGAAAACGTGCTGGTCCCACATTCGCTTAGTTACGGGTTCGAGTCTCGCACATCTCTCCGATTCCCAGCAGTGACTGCCTGTTACCTGCCCCAACAGTCCTAGCGCATGTACATAGGGAGTGAAGGCTTCGGCCGCAGGTATTCAGCGTCTCCTGGCGTAGGCTCCTCACCTCCTTTTACAAAGGAACCTTTTTTTTTTAGAGAGAGAGAGAGAGTGCATGAGTGAATTACAAAGTGATCAACTTCGCGTTACGTTTTGCAAAACCACGAAGAGGTCGAGACTACGGAAATGGTGATCCTTCTTCAGGAGACGACCCTACTTCGGAAACGAGGATCTCTCCACAAGAACCCTAGGAGGTCTTGCCCAGACACCTCCGCCGAAGAGCCCGAGGAACTTTTGCTAGAGTCCAAAAGAGATCAATGTCATCAAAGTGTCTAGCTTTTGGATACTGTATTCAGAGCTGGGCGCGTTCCTTGGTGCGTTCCTAGGTGCGTCCCTAGGTGCGTTCCTCTGTGTCCTAAGTAAAGCCATGCCAGTCAGGACACAGAGAAACGCATCTAGGAACGCACCGAGGAACGCGCCCAGTTCTGACTGTAATCCTCTTTTGTATAATTTGTGAAGGTGACTTTGTCAGTCGTCTTTGGGAGAGTCCACGCCCTGAATGAGCTCACGGTGGATCGAGACCCTCATTAAGGGCTAAATGAGATCACTCCTGAGCTGAGTAAAATCCCCTGGAGTTTACCAGAAGAAAATAGTAGTAGTAGTAGTAGTAGTAGTAGTAGTAGTAGTAGTAGTAGTAGTAGTAGGACTAGTAGTAGTAGGACTAGTAGTAGTAGGACTAGTAGTAGTAGGACTAGTAGTAGTAGGACTAGTAGTAGTAGGACTAGTAGTAGTAGGACTAGTAGTAGTAGGACTAGTAGTAGTAGGACTAGTAGTAGTAGGACTAGTAGTAGTAGTAGTAGTAGTAGTAGTAGTAGTAGTAGGACTAGTAGTAGTAGTAGTAGTAGTAGTAGTAGTAGTAGTAGTAATAGTAGGACCAGAAGTAGTAGGACCAGTAGTAGTAGGACCAGTAGTAGTAGGACCAGTAGTAGTAGGACCAGTAGTAGTAGGACTAGTAGGAGGAGGAGGAAGAGGAGGAAGAGGAGGAGGAGGAGGAAGAGGAGGACTAGTAGTAGAACTAGTAGTAGGACTAGTAGTAGGGCTAGTAGCAGTAGTAGTAGGAATAGTAGTAGTAGTAGTAGTAGTAGTAGTAGGACTAGTAGTAGTAGTAGAGGCCAATGAACTGGGGGAGACAGATCGTGACTGCTTTCACCACAGTTCCGCGAGGATGGAGGTCGTTTAAAAAAGTAGTAGTAGTAGTAGTAGTGATAGTGGTAGCAGTAGTAGTAGATTGTTGTTGTTGTTGTTGTGGTAGTGGTGGTGGTAGAGTAATTGTAACAGTAATAGTAACGAGAAATGGCACTTGAAGTAGTTGAAGAAGCCGAGAGTGGAGGAGGAGGAGGAGGAGGAGGAGGAGGAGGAGGAGGAGGAGGAGGAGGAGGAGGAGGAGGAGGAGGAGGAGGAGAAGAAGAAGAAGAAGAAACCCGCGTGATTTAGACGAGAGGAAGTGTCCGGCCTCATGGGAACTCGGAAGAGAAAAAGGGCTGCAAAGAAAACGGGAATTGGGGGCCGCAGCGGGAGAGGACGACGTTGAAAGAAAACGGAGTGTGGCGAGGACGCTAATGAAGGAGAAAGACAAAGTGAGAGATAGACAGCAGCTGGAGAGTTGGGGGAATTCGCGGAAAGTGTGTGTGTGGGGGGGGGGGGACCGCCCGAAATATCTATATATGAAATTCTGCGGTGTCCGTTAATTGGTGAAATATTTAGATTTAAGAAGGAAATAGGCAAGAAGTGGATTACCAAAAGAGTGGTTAACGAATAGAATAGACTTAGTAATCATCTAGTAAGCTATAGAACAATTGGTTGTTTTAAAATAAGATTAGATAACTTTATAGATAGGGATGACAGGCGGTAGGAGGCATGGAACTGCCAGGTGTAGGCTTCGTGGACTTTTGCAGTCTCTTTCACTCTTATGTTCTTCTGTTGATAGAAAGTGTCCACCACTACACGATGGTTGCGTGTGCGACGTGGTGAATGTGTGTAGCAATAGACCTCCATTCTTATGTTCTTCTATTGATAGGAAGTCTCAGCAATTACACGAGGGTTGCATGTGTGACGTGGTGAATACATGTAGCAATAGTCTTCCATTCTTATGTTCTTCTATTGATAGTAAGTCTCAGCAATTACACGAGGGTTGCGTGTGCGTGGTGATGAATGCATGTAGCAACAGACCTCGATTCTTATGTTCTTCTGTTGATAGAAGTCTCCACAACTACACGAAGGTTTAGTGTGTGATGTGGTGATGCATGTAGCAATAGTCCTTCATTCTTATGTTCTTCTGTTGATAGGATGTCTCAGCAATTACATGAGGGTTGTGTGTGCGACGTGGTGAATAATGTAGCAATAGTCCTCTATTCTTATGTTCTGTTGATAGAAAGTGTCCACAACTACATAGGGGTTGCGTGTGCGATGTGGTGAACGCATGTAGCAATAGACCTCTATTCTTATGTTCTTCTGTTGGTAGAAAGTGTCCACAACTACACGAGGGTTGGGAGTGCGACGTGGTGAATGCATGTAGTAATAGTCCTCCATTCCTATGTTCTTCTGTTGATAGTAAGTTTCAGCAATTACACGAGAGCTGCATGGGGAAACCTGGTGAATACATGTAACATATTACTCGTGCTTTGCAGTTGTGATAAACAATTCAAAGGGGCGTAATCAACAATTCTGTATGCAACGCATCGTATAACACAGTCCAGATTAGTCCAATCTGCCAGTCCCGGTTACTGAGGGTAAATACTGAGAACTGTGTACGGACTAACTTCGACATGTAGCCAGAATTACAATGGCCAACTTGGCGGACTCAGAACACAGTTCAAAACCATTGCTTGTTCACTTCACTTCAACAAAGATCTATTACAGAACAATCATGTTTCTTCAGACACTAAGTTAAATATTTCTGATGGAGAATGTCTATTGACATAAGAGAAACATAAAATAATCATGAGACTAGTAACATGAATCGAGACTAAGGGCCCAATCATACCAAGTCTACGACCGGTTTCCGACCACTACCGACCAGGTGGTCGCCGATCAGTCGCAGGTAGTCTTTGGAACTCGCTGGTAGTCGGTAATAAGATAGATCGATAGATAGATATATTACAACACACACTGAATAGTCCCTAGTACATAAATTTTCATCTTATCAACCACATTAACTTTTTTCCTCTCTAACTCCTTGCATAGGTTTTGTGTCGCCGACCGATCACTTGATTTTCGGTCGAGGGTGGTCGGAAACAGGTCGTAAGTTTGGTGTGACTTGGGGTTTAAAGAGAATCAGAACAGGTATTCAACGGCTGAACAGGAATAAGCAGTGGAGACGTTGTTAGGATCAAAATCACGGACATCTACTTTGGTTGTATGACATAATCCCGCAACTTATAATAAATTCATCATTTTGAGTCAGAGATGAGGATTATAACTTGACTAAAGACTAACGGTGGTATTCTTTAAAAAAAAAATCCTTATATAAATCTTATATAAAACCTTAGAAGGTAAAGAATACCACCGTAAGATTATTACGGTGGTATTCTTAAAAAAAATCTTTCCCTATATAAATATTTCCCTTCTA
>NC_134793.1:15221543-15229043 GCF_046742065.1 Oratosquilla oratoria | reverse complement strand
CCTCTCCTCTTTTTCCCTCCTCCTCTTCTATCTCCTTCTCTTCCTTCCCCTCCTCCTTCTCTTCCGTTCCTCCTCCATCTTCCCCTCCTCCTGCTATTCCTCCTTCTCCTCGTCTCCTTTCTCCCTTTCTTACCCATCCTCCTCCTCCTCTTCGTCCTGTACCTCTCCCGCTTCTTCTTTTACCTCTAAGTGCCTTTTATCATCTGTTTCTATTATCTTCTCAAAAACCCTTGTGCCCCTTTCTTTACAAATAATTCCCGCCCCCTCCCTTCCCCTCCTCCCCTCCTTCCTCTTCCCTCCTCCTCCCTCCTCCTCCTTCCCCCTCATTCTCTCTTCTTCCTTCTTTTATTTCTTCTTCCTCTCTACCTCCACCTCCTCCCCCTCCCTTTCCCTCTTCCTCCTTCCTCTTCCCTCCTCCTCTCTCCTCCTCCTTCCCCCTCATTCTCTCTTCTTCCTTTTTTTATTTTTTTCTACTCTCTACCTCCACCTCCTCCACCTCCTCCAACCCTCCCTCCCCCGCCCTTCCTCCCCCCTCTCTCTCCCTTCTCCCTCCCTCCCATGTCTTCCCCCCTCCCTTCCCCCTCCCCATCCCCCTCCTACCCCCCCTCATTTTTCATCTTAATATTCTTCCTCCCCTTCTTTGTCTCTCCCTTCCCCTTCCCCTCCCACCCGCCTTCCCCCTCCTCCTCTCTTCTTCTTTTTTCTTCCCCCCTCTCTATCTCCCCCATCTCTTGTCTCTCACTTCCCCTCTTCTAATCTTCTCTTCTTTCCATGAATATTCATCTCTCTATTTCATCTCCCCCTCCTCCTCTTCTTCTTCCTCCCTCTCCTCTCCCTCACCTCTTTCCCACTCTTCCCCCTTCTCCTCTTCATTTTTTTCTGTTTTATCTAAAAATCTAACGTCATACTTGATCTGTATTACGTACAGATTAACTCGTAATTATCTCTCCGTTTGCGATATGGAAACCGTTAAGTCTGTTATTTGAATTAAATTTGAGTTTGAATTTGAACCTTCCCTTTTCTGTAAATAAACTCCTTTATTCATTCTTCCTTTGTACCTCAAATCAAGTTATTTTTAATCTCTATTGTATCTTATTCTCCTATTCTTTACTCTAAATTTCCTTTTAAATATTATTATTTATTATAGATTTCGTTCTAAATTATATTCTTTATTTATTCTTAAGTTCATTCTAAATTCTATTCTAGATTACAAATCATGTCCACTCCCTCCTCAACACTTCCTCAAAAATGACGACCTCAATTTTCCCAAGCCTTCTTCACTCTCTTTCCCCTCCACCCTCACCTCTTTCACCTCCCCTCCCTCTCTCTCTCTCAACCTTTCTTTTCTTTCATAATTTTCCAATTCTTTCTCACCTCCAAAGTCCATATGCTCTACAAATATTCCCTACCTTTTCCTCCTCTTTTCCCTCTTTTTCCTCTTTTTAAACGTCCTCATTCTCTCCACCAGTCTCTTCCTCTTCTCTTTCTCTTACTCTCCCCTCCTCTCATTCTCCCCAACACTCTCTCCCTCTCCTAATTCTCCTCTTTCTCCTCATATCTATAATTTTTCAATGCCCATTTCAATCTCTATCCCTTCCTTCCTTCCATCTCTCCTTATCTCCCTCCCTTTAAAGATCTCCATTCTCCTTTATTCCCTCCCTTCTTCTCCTCCTTTCCCTTCCCTCCCTCAGCTTCACCGCCCACTTCCTCCCCAGCTCCTCTTCACCTTTATTCTCGAATATTCCTCCCCCATACCTTCCCATCCGACCCCTCTATTCCCTCTCTTACCCTCCCCCTACTCTCTCCCTCTAATTCTATCCTTACCTCTTTTTACAGACACCAATCGAGTCAGACAATGCCGAACATAAACATTGCATCAGTCTACGGGACGATCCTGCCATGTTTCAATACATTTTCCATCTCTGCCACCAATTGTCATTTTCACCACCAGTCCCCAACCGACATCACTTACACCCTTCACACCATTGACAACCTTCACACCACTGGCATCCCTCACACCACTTACACCACCGAATCACCGAGAGTCAAACGGAACACTTTGGTGGACGAGATCTTTTTCTGTTTGAGATCGAGAACTGGAAAAGAATGGCTGGGGCGATGTTCGGGGTTAGGCAAGGGAAACAGAGGAGGGTAAAGAGAGAAGGGGAGAGAGAAGATGAAAGAATAAAGAGAGGGAGGATTAAGAGTAAAGTGAGAAGGAATAGAAGATGTAGAGGGCAGGGTGAGGAGGAAGAGGAGTATATGGAGGAGTAGACAGAAAAAGGGGAGGAAGAAGAGATGAAGGAAGCGGAGGATTAAGAAAGGAGGTGTACAGGGAAGTAGATGGAGGAAAAGGAGGCGAGGAAGAGGAGGAGAGGAAGAAGAGGAGGAGGAGAGGGAGGAAGAGGAGGAAGAGAGGGAGGAAAAGGAGGAAGAGAGGGAGAGGAGAAGAGGGAGAGGATAAAGAAAAATATAAGGAAGAGGAGAAAGAGGAGGAAAATATTTATGCAAATGACTAAGAAGAAAAGGGGAGATATTAGAAGAAAAATTGGGAACCTAAAAGGACGAAAGTGTAAGTATTGGTCAGTGACAAAACGAAGAGATTTAGACTAACGGGGCAGAAGAGGGTTGAGGGGAAGAGGGGCACAATAGACGAAAATACGTCAAAGATTTAAGAAAACTGAAAGAAAATTAAAGCCCGGAGAATAACAAAAAATGAACGATATCTAATGAAACAGTGAACGAAGAAGAAGAAGAAGAAGAAGAAGAAGAGTGCAAGAAGATAAGAAAGAGGGCATATGAAGAGGAGAAAGGACTGCAGGAACCATGAGGGAAAGGAAAAATATTAAATGGAATGAAAAACTATAAAGAATGGATGGAATATGATTTCATGGGGAAGAGAAGGAGGAGGAGAAGGAGGAAGAGGAAGAGGAAGAGGAAGAGGAGAAGAGGAGTAGGAGGAGGAGGAGGAGGAGAAGGAGGAGTAGGAGTAGGAGAGTTGGAGGAGTAGGAGGAGAGGAGGAGGAAAGCTGGATCAGGTGAGAGATGAAACGAATAAATGACAATTTGAAAGAAAAGTTTTACGTGCAAGTCTGAATTTATGAATACGCATGATACTTGCGCAAGCACACACACGTACACACACACACACACACACACACACACGTACACACGTACACACATACACACACGCACACACAAACTATCACACTTAAGGCTATCTACTATAATCTGAGAAAAAAAATTATATTCGCTCTACGGTAACATCGCCAGAACGTCAACCGATGTTGCCAGATATGCGAGTCAACCATTTTTCTCGGACTCTCTGAAACAGAATCCAGGTTATTTTATTCATGTGGGATGAGGAAGGTTCCTGGCCTCGGCAGGTAAGGAGGAGTTGTTAATTGACGGGGATCAACCGCCCACCATCCAACGCCCACCATCCAACGCCCACCATCCAACGCCCACCGCCCATGTTCCCCAGCCCCCCTTTTATTACTGTGGGCGATATCATAAGAGCTACTTGATTAGGTTGAAAACATGGCGAAAACGACAGTAATGTCGATAATGACTAAGACTGAAAATAAAAAGTATCAATCACGATGACCTGCAACGACAGTAATATTTGAAAGCGAGAGAGGTCTGTCTCTCTCTCTCTCTCTCTCTCTCTCTCTCTCTCTCTCTCTCTCTCTCTCTCTCTCTCTCTCTTCAGTTTCCCACAGCTCTATAAAATTTCTAACAACACAGAATCCTAGTATTGGCAATAATAACTTATCTTATAGTTATAATAGTGATGATGATAAAAACATCGAGCTGTAATAATGAAATGACTAATTATGATGTTAGTAATAATCAAAACAATAGTTTGACAGCACAAAACATTCAGTGTATACTCTCACGTGAAAATATCATCGTTAAAATAATCTCTCACTAAAATAATCTTGCGTAAAAATAATTTCGCGTAAGAACACTTACTTGAATATAATATCGCGTGAAAATAAAATTTCGTGAAAATATTCCTGTGTAAAAATACTCTCGAGGAACAGTGTGGCAAGGAACAGTGTGAATTTAGAACAGGTAGAGGTTGTGTAGATCAGATTTTTGTGGTAAAACATATATGAGAAAGTTATAGGAAAAGGTAAGGATGTTTTTGGTGGCTTTTATGGATCTGGAAAAGCCTTATGACAGTGTAGACAGAAAGGCACTGTGGGAGGGTTTGCAGATATACGAGATAGGAGGAAAGCTTCAAGGAGCTGTCAAGAGTTTTTACGAGAGTAGTAGAGCATGTGTCAGGATTAGAAATGGAGAGAGTGAGTGGTTCGAGGTAAAGGTGAGACTTCCTCAGGGATGTGTTATGTCGCCCTGGCTGTTCAACTTATACATGGATGGGGTGGGGCGAGAGGTAAATGCAAGGGTGGTGGGTCAGAGATTGGAGATGGTTAAAGAAAATGGAGAAAAGTGGGAGGTGAGCCAGCTGTTGTTTGCGGACGACACTGCGCTTGTAACAGGATCAGAGGAGGGAGTGAGGAAGTTGGTGACAGAGTTTGGGAGAGTGTGTGAAAGAAGAATGTTGAAGATAAATGTGGGTAAAAGTAAGGTAATGAGATGTACAAAGGGTGAATGTGGCAGCAGACTGGAAGTGAACATTAAGGGAGAGCGACTGGAGGAAGTGGATAGTTTTAGATACTTGGGTGCAAATGTGGCAGGAAAGGGTGGAGTGGAGGTGGAGGTAGAATATAGATTGAGTGAAGCGAGTAAGCCTTGGTAGATTAAAAAGTGTAATGAGGAATAGACATTTGGGAATGGAGGCTAAGAGGAGACTGTATGAAGGAGTGATTGTGACAACAACACTGTATGGGGTAGAAATATGGAACATAAGAGAGGAAGAGAGAAGGAGTTTGAATGTGTTTGAGATGAGGTGTCTGAGAAGTATGATAGGGGTTACTAGGCTAGATAGAGTGAGAAATGAGGAGGTGAGGAGGAGAACAGGGGTGCTAAGGGAGTTAGGAGATAGGGTTGATGAAAGAGTATTGGGATGGTTTGGACACATGGAAAGAATGAGTGAAGAAAGACTAGTAAAAGAGGTATGGAAGGCAGATGTGGGGGGGGGTGAACATGAGGGGGCATCCTAGGATAAGATGGATGGATGAGGTGAAGGGGGCTTTGGAGAAGAGGGGAATGTCTGTTGAGGAAGGACGGGAGAGGACAGAAGACAGGGGTGAATGGAGAATGGTTCTATATGGATGATGTTGCTTTGCATGAAGTGGAATGGGTGGGGGGATGGGGGTTGAGGTAGTAAGTGTGAGCAAAATTTGACGCAGCCCGAAGGGATTTCTCCCAGTCTTCTTTTCTGCATGGGGGACAGAGAGGTGGTCGCCGACTTAATGAAGCGGCCTTGCTGTGGATATGCTGTGTCTTGCGACACTGCTTCTGACCCAGGGCAGAGGAAAAGGTGCAGGGATGACCCATCATCCAGGTGGTGCAAAGATAAGAGGGAGGGTGGAGGGGAGTGGAGTGTATTTAAGGATGGAATGGGTGGGAATAGTTTTTAAGCCTTTTTCTTTTTGGCTACCTCCCTTGTAAGGAGGAAAAAGCCTTAGTATATGTATGTAAAAATACTCTCACGTAGAAATACTCTGGCGTGAAGTATTTTTGCATAAAAATACTCGCGTGAAATTAATATCATGTGAAAATACTCACGTGAAAATAATTTCACGTGAAAATAATCTCACGCGAAAATAATATCACGTGAAAATAATATCACGTGAAAATACTATAACATAAAAATACTCTGGAGCGAAATATTTTCATATGAAAATAATCGCGTAAAAAGTAATATGTGAAAATACTCTCACGTGAAAAATATTCTCAGGTAGAAATACTCATGTAAAAATACTCTCACCTAAAAATACCCTCACCTGAAAATATATGAGTGAAAATACTCATATGTGAAAATACTTTCTCGTGAAAATGCTCTCCACGTCTTTCCTCCCTACTAAGAGAGAGCGAGAGAGAGAGAGAGAGAGAGAGAGAGAGAGAGAGAGAGAGAGAGAGAAAGGGGGAGATAACGCCGGATGTCTCCAGGCAATTTGTTTTCTCACTGGGGAGCTGCATCGCCGGGACTTCTCCAGCGGCGCTGGGATCAGAGCTTAAAGGGGTTGGCCTCGGCTGTACTTACTATTGACAATGGGAATATTAACAATACCTTGAGTATTGTCAATACCTTGATTATTGTCAATATGTTTATCATTCTTATTACTTTTTATCCTTAATACTGTTGCCATTACTTTTGATCCTTAATATTGTTGTCATTGCTCGTAGTCTAACCATAATTAGTAATTAAGTAAAAAAAAAAATTAGTTGTCAATATCTTAATTATTGTCAATATATTTTCTTTTTTTAATCTTATTATTATTCTGCTGGGCTGTACCTGCTATTGACAATGAGAATATTAACAATACCTTGAGTGTTGTCAATACCTTGATTAGTCAATATCTTTACCGTTCTTATTACTTTTGATCCTTGATGCTGTTGTCATTGCTCGTAGTCTAGTTATTATCAGTAATTCAGTTACAGTCGATGCTTTGTTATTTTCAATATTTTATTTTTATCATATTATTATTGTTGATGATATTTTGTAAGTAGTTCTTTTTTATGTTAATACTTTTTGTAAGTAGTTCTAAAACAACCAATACTTTTTTGTGACTGATTTTTTATTGTCAATATTTTTCATGTTATTACTACTGTTACATTAATAATTTTAAGTTAGTAGTCAAATAGATCTCATCACCTTTATTCAATGGTTTTATAATTGTAGATAATTTCGATTTTATTACTATTGTCATTATTGATCTCTGATATTAATTCTGTAACTGTCAATGCTTTTAATATTGTCATTACTTTGACATTGTCTATTCCTGTCATATTTAATATTTTCTTTATCATTAATATCTTTATTACTACATAAGAATAAAGGAGACTGCAAGAGACCATAAGGCCTACACTAGGCAGTTCCATGTCCATTACCACCTGTCAACCCTTTCCATAAAGTTATCCGGTGTTCTCTTAAAACGATGAACTGTTCCAGTCAATATTTTCAGTATTGTCAATATTCATATTATTGTCATTTGTTTTAGTCTTGGTAACCTGTAATTTCAACATGAACCTAAGGTTACTGAAGCCAGCATGGACTGGATGACAGAAAAGATATTAAGATATTTAAAATAAATTTCCAAATATTGGAAATAAATATCATTCGCGAATGGGTCGTTTGAGTTATGACTGTTTGCTTCTCTTCCTCTCCCCCCTCCCCTCGCCACCATCCTCCCCTCTCCCCCCTCCTCCATCCACCATCCTCCCCTCTCCTATCTCCCTCTCTTCTCCCTCTTCCACTCCCATCCTCCTCTCCACTTCGTTGTTCTCCATCTTCCTCCATCCTCTAGCCAACACACACACACACACACACACACACACACACACACACACACACACACACTATTC
>NC_134793.1:15179043-15194043 GCF_046742065.1 Oratosquilla oratoria | reverse complement strand
AAAAGAAAATGAGAGAGAACGGGAGATAGAAAGACAAAGAGATAGAGAGAATGATAAAAAGGAAAAAGTGAAAGAGGAAGTAGAGAGAGGGGAAGAGAATAAAGAATTGCGACCGAGATTTTTTTTTTTTTTTTTTTTTTTTTTTTGTGAGGAGAAAAATCTTTTCTGCCTCAGGTGCCGCTTCGAAGCTGATTAAGATTTTTCATATAATATATACAAAGAATTTCGCCGCGTCCAGTATCTGTTCATAACAGACTTGGGCCTCCCTTGGGGTCACTTTCCAGGTGAAGAAAACCGCCTGGCCTTGATTGGGGAGGGATACTTTCATCGTAACTGGTAGCTGCCGACAAGTCTATTAAAAAGAAACGCCAACCCTTTATTAGAACCACGTTTCACTTTTTACGGCTTTATCGAGTCTGTGAGGCGGTTGTCCTCGCTGGCGACGCATACGGTCCAATCCAGCAGCATCGACGCGTTGGCGACTTCAAGGGTCCCCAGGGACTGAACACCTGGCAGTCGCCACCTGCCCTGAGGTCACGACCCGGCCGCATCGGGTCGGACAGAGCTGTCCTCTGAGGTCCGACCCGCCGCTTCGGGTCGGACAAAACGAGTCTCCTGGAACGCACCTGTAGCCCACAGCTGTGTTGAGCGCCTTCCAGCGACAATTAACGCGAGAGTCATGAAATGACCCCCTGTGAATATTAGGGTCACTGAGAGTTCACCGAACACAGACAGCCTCAGGAACCGAAGAAGCAATCTCCCGGCATCTCTCACACCGTGACACTGACGGTCTTCGGGGGCGCCCTCGACGAGCATCCCGCCACCTCCCACACTACCCATCGAGGACCCAGGCCGTCCATCAACCGACTTTCCGCCAAGGAGCACCACGTTTCGAGCATCAACTCTGTCGTCATCTCACACAGACCGCCTCGGAGGATCACCTGACGAGTACCGCCGTCTCCTTCCCCACCCCCGGTCCTCTCGCGGCCAGAAGCGAGCTTTTACCCGTTCTCAGGGGCCCAACTTGAATAAGATTTGAACTATTCCAGAGTTTGCCTTCAACCAAGCCACATCCCCAATATTCCCGACAAAGTCCATGATAAGATGAAGATTTACTTCATAAAGATATAACAAGCAACAGGCCACATCCCCTACATTCCCGAGAGAGTCCATGATAAGATAAAGATGTACTTCATAAAGCTATAACAAGCAACATGCCACATCCTCTACATTCCCGACAAAATCCATGATAAGATGAAGATGTACTTCATAAAGATATAGCAAGCAAAATGTACTAATAGCATCCGCCCTCGCATGGTGTTTCTTTTCATAAACTTCCAAGGTCTTCCCCCTAAAGAAGAACCTAATCGCCAGAAGCTCTACTTCTTCATCTTCACTCGAAGTCAATATTTGCGGAAATCAATTCTAGTTTTTATCTCCTACCAAAGTGTGAGGCTTTGGTCTTCGTAGATCCTCGGTACTCCACGTAGGATTCTTCTTCAAGAAGGAAGGAAGGTCCTCACACGCAAAAAGAAATTGTTTAATCAAATGATAATATATCAAAGTTATATATGTGCTTATATGTACACACTGAATCACGTGCGAAAACCTATCTATAAGTATATACGTTTTAGTGCAAGTATATTTGTGGTGGAAGGTTTCCCTCAAGCAAGTATTGTAAATTGTTATGACGATTTCACCAAAATCTCGTTTTCTACATCAACACTTTGAATCTGTTTGTTCTTGGTTCTTTTCTTCCTAAAGAGGGTTTCTGTGGGATTTGTCGTTTTTCATTTGTTGTTCTATGTACATACAAATAAACCTTCACTTAGGCTTAAAGTCGAGCAAAGATGATATAATGCGTTGTTATTTCACGTTTTCTTTTCAATACATACGCAGTGGGAACAATGTTCATAATTTATGCAAAGCTTACACGAGAGTCTGAAAACATCAATTTGCATGTCATACAAGGCTCAAACGTAAAGATAACGTGTTGTCGGTGTTGGATAGCGGCGCGGTGCTCTGTGTGATGCCCTCATCTTGCAGTCTCCGTCCTTGAAATAGGTTCGAGGTCACCAACTTTCAGAAGTCGTTGCCATGAATTTAGTCAGGAATGGCTACGGTATCTAGGATCCGTGGCCCACTCTTCCTCTCCTCTGGATGATAATGATAATAACAACATGACGACGACAACAACAATAACAACAATAAGTTTGTCATTCCGCGAAAGAAGAAAATCATCGGCCGCAACATCAAAACATCTTAAATATTACATATATACAACATATGCACCAGTACCGTAATAGGAAGAGTTCTGATCTCGCATTCACTTAGTTGTGGGTTCGAATCCTGCATTCCTCTCCAACTCCCAGCAGTGGCTGTTACCTACCACAACATTCCAGGTGCATGAAGCTACGATTACACTAGTCAATGGAATTGTTGGATTACAACGATTCAGTTAGATTTCGTCCAAGGTTGGATTGTAACCGTAGCTTAATAGGGCAAATGTGACGACTTCGACAGCAGCTACTCAGCGCCTCCTAGCGTAGGTTCCTCACCTTCTTCTATACACAACAGCAACACATGAAGAAATTGTACTGGAGTACTAGCACCACATTTGTGTCGATACAACCGGTTATCTACAGTTCACAACCCAACCCCGACCTCTCTTTCGCCCTCCCTCTCCCCCTCCCTCCCTCCATCCCTCCCTCCCTCCCTCCCCTACCTCCCTCTCCCTCTCTCCCTCCCCCTACCTCCTTCTCTCTCCCTCCCTCCCTCACCTTCCCGACTGTAGGACAAAATACACCCCGGACAAAACACCCTCCCTCCCTCCCTCCCTCCCTCTTTTTCCTTCCCTCTCCTTCCCTCTCTCCCTCTCTCTCCCTCTCTCTCTCCCTCTCTCTCCCCCTCTCCCTTCCTCTCCCTCCCTATCCCTACCTCTCCCTCTCTCTCCTTCCTTCTCCTCCTCCCCCCTCCCCGCCCGCCTCTTTAATGGTCCCAACTTCGACCTTACTATTCACTTGGTCACAGCTTCAGCAACAGAAAGGAGGAGGCGGAGGTGGAGGAGGAGGAGGAGGAGGAGGAGGAGGAGGAGGAGGAGAAGAAGGAAAAGAAGGAGGAAGAGGAGGGGAGGAGGGAGAGGAGGGGAGGAGGAAGAGGAGGGGAAGAGGAGAAGGAGGAAGAGGAGGAGGAAGAGGAGGAGGAGGAGGAGGAAGAGAAGGAGGAAGAGGAGGAGGAGGAGGAAGAGAAGGAGGAAGAGGTAGAGGGGGAGCTGGAGGTGGAGGGGAGGGGAGGGGGAGGGGGAGAGGGGAGGGGAGGGGGAGGTGGAGGTGGAGGGGAGGGAGAGGGAGGGAGAGGGAGAGGGAGGGTCAGGGAGAGGAGGGGAGGAGGTGGTGGTGGTGGAGATGGTGGTGGTGATGGTCGTTGTCGTCGTCGTCGTCATTGTCGTCGTCGTCCTTCTCCTCTTCTTCGCCTTCTCCTATTCTTCTTCTTTATCCTCATCATCTTCCTCATCCTTGTCCTCTTCCTCATTCTAATGATATTTCTCCTTTTTTTTCATTTTCCTCTCCTCTTCCTTTTCCTCCTGCTCCTGTTTTCCCTCTTCCTCTTCTTTATCCTCTCTATCCTCCTTCTCTTTTTCCTTCTTTTCTTCCCTTTCTCCTTCTAGTCGTCCTCCCCCTCTTCTCCTCTTCCTTCCTCCTCCTCTTTCTTTTCTTCATCATTTTATACTTTCTCTACTTCTTTATTTGCCTAAGCAATTGCCCTTCTCCTTCCTCTCCTCCTCCTCCTCCTCTTTACTCCCCCACTCTTCTTTCTCCTCTTTTACTTCTACTACCCATACTCCTCTTCTTCCTCTCCCTTTTTCTTTTCTTTTTTCTTCTTTGTCTTCTTTTTCTCTTTCTTTTCTCCTCATCTTTTTTGTATTCTTCTTTTTCTTCTTCTTCTTCTTCTTCTTCTTCTTTTTATTCTTACTCTCCCTCTTCTTCTTTCTCTTCTTATTCTTTCCTCTTCCTCTTCTTCTTCCTCCTACTTTTATTCTTACTCCTCCTCCTCCTCTTCCTCTTCCTCTCTCATCCTCTTCCTCCTGCTTTTATTCTTACTCCTCTTCCTCTTCCTCTTCCTCTCTCATCCTCAAACTCTTCTTTCTCCTCATTTCCTCCTCCACCTATTCTTACTCCTCCTTACGCGGAGTGGACAACAAAAGCTTTTCGAGTAAAATTGAAATTCCTTCGACCGCCCCCCCCCCCAAGGATTCTTTAGCGCCCAGTGGAAGGAGCGAGCGAGGGAGGGAGGGAGGGAGGCGGAGTTGGAAGTCGGGTGCATAAGAGAGGAGGGCCAAGAGGAGGAGGAGGAGGAGGAGGAGGAGGAGGAGGAGGAGGAGGAGGAGGAGGAGGAGGAGGAGGAGGAGGAGGAGGAGGAGGAGGAGGAGGAGGAGAAGGAGAAGTAAGACGGGGAGGAAGAGAAGGAAAAGTGATAGGATGAGGAGAGGTAAATGGAGGAGGAAAAATAAAGGGAGGAGGAACAGAAGGAGGAGGAGGAAGGGGAGGAACAGAAGGAGGAACAGGAATAGGAGGATAAATAGGATGAAAAGGAAGAAAAGTAAAAAAGAGGAGGAGGAAGAGGAGGAGGAAGAGGAGGAGGAAGAAGAGGAGGAATAGGATGATGCGGAGGAGTAAGGTTGGAGGGAGGAGAAGTAGTGGGATAAAGAGAGGTAAATAGAGGGGGGAAATTAAAAGGAGGAGGAGGAGAAATAGGATTAAGAGAACTAAAAAAGAGAAGGAGGAGGAGGAGGAGGAGGAAGAGGAGGAGGAGGAATAGGATGATGATGAGAAGCAATGAAAGAGGAGAGAAATAATGAGGGGAAAATGCCGAATATTATGTGTTTTTTTCTGGCTGAGAGGGGGAGTGGAGGTGGGTGGGAGTGGTATTAGTTAATGCATACATATATATACATATAAGACGATTAAGAAAATACTGAGTACGTGTTTGTGATCGGTAACTTCAATAGGTAAATCATGCATTGGAAAGTTTGAAGTTAGTGAGAAATATGTCAGTTTGGACTTTGGAGTTGATGAGAAGAGTGACGGAATTTGAAGTTTGAAAGATTAGGTTAAGTTAGGTTAAGTTAGGTTAGGTTAGGTTAAGTTAGGTTAGGTTATGTTAGCTTAGGTGAGGGTAGGTTATGTTATATTAGGTTAGGTTAGATTAGGTTGGGTTAGGTTGGGTTGGGTTGAGAAGTTGGAAGTTTATGAGAAGAATGCCAGAGTTTGAAGTCTGAAGTTGGTGAGAGACATGAGAGAGCTTGAAGTTGGGCGATTGATGAGAATTAAGAGTTTGATTATTGAAATTGGTTAGAAAAATGCCATAGTTTGAAGTTAGCTACATAAATGCCAGAGTTTGAAGTTTGAAGTTGGTGAGAAAAATGCCAAAGTTGGAAGTTGGTGAGAAAAATGCCAAAGTTGGAAGTTGGAAGTTTGTAAAAAAAAATAGAGTTTAAAGTTTGAAGTTGTGAGCGAAATCAGAGTTTGAAGTTGATGGGTTGGCGAGGAAAAAGAGTTTGATGTCTGAAGCTGATAAAAAAAAATGCCAAAGTTTGAAGTTTAGAGTTGATGAGAAAGATGCCAGAATTTTAAGTTTAAAGTTGATGAGAAAAACGACAATGTTTGAAGTTGGAAATTTGAGAGAAAAATGTTGGAAGATTGATGATTTTTCTTTTTTTTTTAAGTTGGTTAGAGAAATGACAGTTGGAAGTTGGAACCTGGTGAGAAAATGACAGTTTGAAGTTGATGAGAAAAATCATACTTTGAAGTTGGAAGTTGATAAGAAAAATAACAGTTTGAAGTTGGAAGGTTGGTAAGAAAAATGACAAGAGGCCGGAAGTCAGTTAATTTCCTTGAAAACGGTAACAAGAGAGGAAGGAATGTTTTCTCCCAGAAGCGTGTAGGTCGTAAATAAACTAGGAGAAGCACAAATGGTACAGCGAACGAAATATACTTCATATTAAGAAATGAGACCAACAGCGTTTACAATGTTACTATAATAAGTAAAAGAAACATCTATATATATATGTGTGTGTGTGTGTGTGTGTGTGTGTGTGTGTGTGTGTGTGTGTGTGTGTGTGTGTGTGTGTGTGTGTGTGTGTGTGTGTGTGTGTGTGTGTATACCAAGAGCATTTTCCACCTTATATGCGAGGTAGCCATATCAAAGACGCGCACCTACTCCCACCCCTTCCACTCCTCCTCCACAACCCCTTCCTCCTCCTCATCTTAGCTCCTCATGGATGACGGATCATCCCTGTATCCCGCCGACTGCTCTGGGTCAGAAGCAGTGCAGCAAGACACAGTACAAGCGAGACCGCTCCACTTAATCGGCGACCCCCCCTCCTCTCCGTCCCCTCCTGCAGAAAAAGAGAAGTAAACATAGGTTGTAGAGAATAATAAGTCGCACAGCTAAATTCATTCTGAGCTAAGAAAAAGATTCCAGTCTTCAAGAAGAGAACAAGCCTTACGAGAAAATATTTCATCTGGAAATTAAAAACGGATTTGAAGCGTTAAGAAATAACAAAACTAAGTTGAGTTGCAGAGATGAGAAAAATATTTTTTCTTCAATGAAATAACCCTTACGAAGGTTAAGGTAACAACAAAGAATTTCATATGAACATAAGAATGAAGGAGATTACAAAAGACCATAAGGCCTACACTAAGCAGTTCAGTTGGGAATTAGAAAATGATTTAGAGCCCTAAGAAATAATGAGGACGCTGTTGAGGGTAGCGCAATCGCAAGCGTGTTGGTCTCAGAAACGGGTTCGAATCCCGCGCTCCTCTTCTATTCCCAGCAGCGACTGTTCCCTGTCCCCAATAGTTCAGGCCCATAGGGCAAAGGTGATGGCTTCGGCCGTAGCTACGCAGATCTTGGCGTAGACTCTTCACCACCACCTTCCAGGATATGAAATGTGATTCACTATATTCAGGACACCTGTGGAGAAAGTAAGTGGTGAGGAGCCTACGCCAGGAGGCGCTGAGTAGCTGTCCCCGAAGCCGTCACCTTTACCCTATTATGCGCTTTGGGGATTGTTGGGGTTGGTAACAGTCACTGCTGGAAATCGGAAAGGAGTGCGGGATTAGAGCCCGAAATTAAGCAAGAGAAAGCAAATATTTGTGGATGTCTTTGGACGAGGTCGACGTCCAGCTGTGAACTACGAGTGGAAGATTGATTGATTGATTACTTGATTAATTGAACAAAGCAAGAGAGGTGTACCACCAACCAACCAACCAACCAACCACCTCCCGCCATACACGCCAGGAGGGCGAGAAAGTGATATGACCTGACCTGACCTGACCTGACCTCTCAAACAGGTGGTTGCCCTGCCGTCCTCTAACGTGACGTAACATGTTTGAAGTCGCTTAATCTTCCCTACTGCCGTTTTTTTTTTTTTTTTTTTTTTTTCTTAAGGGTCTTGGGTTCTGGTTTTTTCTGTTGGTGTTTTGTCCGTTGGTGTTTTGTCCGTTGGTGTTTTGTCCGTTGGTGTTTTGTCCGTTGGTGTTTTGTCCGTTGGTGTTTTGTCCGTTGGTGTTTTGTCCGTTGGTGTTTTGTCCGTTGGTGTTTTGTCCGTTGGTGTTTTGTCCGTTGGTGTTTTGTCCGTTGGTGTTTTGTCCGTTGGTGTTTTGTCCGTTGCTGTTTCGTCTGTTGCTGTTTCGTCTGTTGGTGTTTCGTCTGTTGGTGTTTCGTCCGTTGGTGTTTTGTCCGTTGGTGTTTTGTCCGTTGGTGTTTTGTCCGTTGGTGTTTTGTCCGTTGGTGTTTTGTCCGTTGGTGTTTTGTCCGTTGGTGTTTTGTCGGACTGTTTTTCATGTAAGGGTTTGGAGTTCTAATTGGGTTTTCGTGCGCTGGTCCTCGTCTGTTGGGTTTTTTGTCCTTCTCTCTTTTCCATGCAAAGGTCTGAGGCTCTGTCTAAAAGCCTTTTGTCTGTTGGGTTTTTGTCCGGAGCCCGTAAGAGGAAAAGGAGGAGAGGAGAGAAAGAAGAAAGAGGAAAAGGAAAAAGAAGAGGAGGATGGGAAGGAGGAGGAGGAGGAGGAAGAGGAGGAGGAGGAGAAGGAGGAGGATGATCGGCAGACAAAGACTAATAAAGCGGCATTATAAGGCAAGGCAAGGCAGGGGAAAGCAAGGCAAAGGAGGAGGAGGAGGAAGAGGAGGAGGAAGAGGAGGAGGAGGAGGAGGAGGAGGAGGAGGAGGAGGAGAAAGAGAAGGAGGATTAGAAGACGAAGATTAATAAAGCGGCATAATAAGGAAAGGCAAGGCAGGGGAAAGCAAGGCAAAGGAAGAGAAGACAAGGAAAGGCAAAGAAAGACAAGGGAAGGCAAGGGAAAGCGAGGAAAGGGAAGGAAAGGCAAGGGAAGGCAAAAGAAGGCAAGGGAAGACAAGGGAAAACAAGGAAAGGGAAGGGAAGGCAAAAGAATGCAGCAGTAGCAAATAATAGCGAGAAGAAGAAGAAGAAGAAGAAGAAGAAGAAGAAGAAGAAGACGAGGAGGAGGAGGAGGAGGAGGAGGAAGCTGGTGGCAATCGCAACCCACCTCGTAAAGAGCGGAACGACAATTCTGGGACACGAGATGCACAGGACGTAAACAATATGGGAAGGAACATCGGATCAAGAAGAAAGAAAACCAGGAGGATGAAGAGGAGAAGGAGAAGGAGGAGGAGGAGGAGGAGGAGGAGGAGGAGGAGAAGGAGGAAGAGAAGGAGGAGTAGGATGAAGAAGAAGGGAAGGAGTAGGAAGAAGAGGAAGAAAAGGAGGAGTAGGAGGAAGAGGAGGAGTAGGAGGAAGAGGAAGAAGAGAAGGAGGATGAATAAGAGGAAGAGGAAGAAGAAAAGGAGGAGGAGGAGGAGGAGGAGAAATGTGAAATGGGGAGTATGTAAGAGAAAAAGGAGGAAGAGGAAGAAGAGGAGGAGGAGGAGTAGGAAGAAGAGAAAGAAAAGGAGGAGGAAGAGGAGGAAGAAGAGGAGGAGAAGGAGGAGGAGGAGAAGGAGGAGGAAGAGAAGGAGTTGGAATGTGAAATGGGGAGTACGTGAGAGAAAAAGGAGGAAGAGGAAGAGGAGGAGGAGGAGTAGGAAGAAGAGGAAGAAAAGGAGGAGGAAGAGGAGGAAGAGGAGGAAGAGAAGGAGGAGGAAGAGAAGGAGTTGGAATGTGACATGGGGAGTACGTGAGAGAAAAAGGAGGAAGAGGAAGAAGAGGAGGAGGAGTAGGAAGAAGAGGAAGAAAAGGAGAAAGAGAAAGAGGAGGAAGAGGAGGAAGAGAAGGAGGAGGAGGAGGAGAAGGAGTAGGAATGTGAAATGGGGGATACGTGGCAGAGAAAAAGAAGGAGGAGGAGAAAGAAAAAGGAAATATGAGATGGAGGAAGAGGAGGAAAGGAAAGAGGAATAGGGGAAGGGTGAGACGGAGAAAGAGGAGAAGGAGAAGGAAAAGACGAGGAGGAGGAATAGATAGGGAGGAGAGGAGGAGGAATAGATAGGGAGGAGAGGAGGAGGAAAAAGAGGACGAGAAAAAAATGAAAGAGGAAAAAGGAGGAGGAGGTGTAAGGATAAGAGGAAGAGAAAGAGGAGAAAAAGCATAGAGATAGAGAGGAAATGCTCTTTGAAAAAGAGGAAGAAGAGGGTAAAGAAGGACTGAGAAGACAGTGGGCCTGGTAGGCGTGAGGAGGCTTTATCGCAAGTAATAACTCCTCTGGGAAGACCGTTAAAATCCGTTAAAAATCGTTGGAAGTCGTTGAAAGCCGTTAAAAGTCGCTCGATTCAAAATGGTTTCCAATACTTCATCTATGAGATATCGTCCAGGGATTCGTTGCTTTTTTTAACATTGAATTATCACCACATCTCGCCCAAGAAGGACGGAAGATCATGAGAACTCTGGATTGCGGATATTCGTACTGAAGCCATTGTCGAGGCTCATGCTATTAGCGTTCTTTAAGACCAAAAAAATTACCTTTTTGCTCGTAAGAATTCGAAATTTGGTATTCAAATTCCTTGTGCGTTTCTTAACCCCCTCCCCGCCCCCAGGTTAGATTAGGCTAGGTTAGGCCAGGCTAGTCCAGGCTACGCTAGGCCAGTCTTGGCTAGACTACGCTAGGCTAGATTAAACCGGGTCAGATCAGGTTAGGTTACGCTAGGTTATATTAGGCTAGGTTAGGCTAGATTACGTTAGGTTAGGCTAGGCTAGACTAGGCTGGGGTCGGCTAGATGTAGGTTAGGCTGGACTGTGCTAGGCTAGGTTAGGCTAGGTAAGGCTGGGCTGTGCTAGGCTAGGTTAGGTTAGGCTAGATTACGCTAGGTTAGGCTAGGCTAGGCTAGGCTGGGGTCGGCTAGGTGTAGGTTAGGCTGGGCTGTGCTAGGCTAGGTTAGACTAGGTAAGGCTACATTAGACTAGATTAGGTTAGGCTAAGTTATGCTAGGTTAGGCTAGGTTAGGCTAGGTTATGCTAGGCTAGGTTAAGCTAGGTTGGGCTAGGTTAGGTTAGGCTGGGCTAGGTTAGGCTGGGCTAGGTTAGGCTAGGCTAGATTAAGCTAGGTTAGATTAGGCTAGGCCAGATTAGATTAGATTAGGTTAGGCTAAGATAGGCTAACTTAGCCAAGATTAGGTTAGGTTAGTGCAATGTTTTCCGAAGTCCGGAACGGGACCCGTTGAGAAGGAATTCCACTCCAGTCTTGAGTGCGTTAGAGAGAAATCCCTGAATGCTCACCGAGACGAGTCCCTCATCGGCCCAAAGCACCCGAGGCTATTACGAGCAAGGCAACCCGGACACCTGCGTCCGTCGTTGGTTGGTCTTTCTTGCAAAGTAATTCATTCCCTGTCGGGTCCCTTCCCCGACTTTGGAGCTACTGGATTAACCTAACCTTCCTTAGTCTAACTTAACCAAGCCTAACCTAACCAAGTGTAACCTGACTAAGCTTAACCTAATCTTATTTAACTAAACCTTGCCAAGCCTAATCATATCTAACCAAGCCTATCCTTGCTTAACCTAACCCAACTTAACCAAGCTTTGCCAAGCCTAACCAAATCTAACCAAGCCTGTCGTTGTCTATCCTAACCTAACTTAACCAAGCCTTGACAAGCTTAACCTAACTTAACCAAGCCTATCCTTGCCTGACCTAACTTAACCTAATCTAAACAAGCCAATCTTTGCCCAACCTAAGTATAGCCAAGCCTAACCTAGCCTAACCTAGCCTACCCTAAGCTAACCAAGCCTATCCAAGGCTGGCTTAACTTAACCCAGTCCAGCCAAACTTAACCAAAACTTGCCAAACATAACATAACCTAACCTGACCAAATCAAACCAAACCTAACCTAACCTCCTCTTCCTCTTCTTCCTCCTCTTTTCGTATTCATACACTATTTCCTCCCTTCTATCGCCTTCCTGGACATCTGGGTTTCTTCAGCTCCACCGGACACCCTCACCCCCCCCCACCCCCCATCTCCGGTCACTCCTCTTGTTGTCATTCCTCCCCAGAACGGGAGGTGATTTACAAGCCCCTCCTCTTCCTCCACTTCCTCCTCCTCCTCCTCCCCTTCCTCCTCCTCTTCCTCCTCTCCCCACCCCCACCTCTGCATCTCCACCGTCATATGTTCATGTCTGGGTCCTTTCCTCTCACTCTTATTCCATCTCTTTTCTTCTCTTTTTTTTTCTCTCTTTCCTTCTTGTCATCTCTTCTCTTCCCTTTACTTGACTTTTGTTCTCATCTCTCCCCATGTATTCCCTTGTATTCTCCTTTCTTCTCTTTTTCTCTTTCCTCCTTGTCTTGCCTTCTCTTCTCTTTCCTTTCCTTGTCTTCTCATTTCTCCCCTTGTGTTCTCTTCCCTTGTGTTCTCTTTCTTTATTATCACTTCTTCTCTTTTCTCTTCTCTTTTCCCTCGCAGCCCCAACTTCGACGTCACCTCGAAGGAAAGTAAAAAGTGGATTAATTAAGTTATTTGCTTCATCCGACCCCAACAGAAATGTGAAGCAACTGCTGCTCATACTTGTGTGATGTCAACATCACATCCAGCCGGGGTACAGGGGGTTCCAAAAGTTTGTCACTTTACGAAATTTTATATTTTAATACCTACTGAAGATAAAACAACTCGTTTCATATATCCCGAAAGCCTATAATTTCAAGTTTCTGTACAAAAGATATGAATACAAAAGGGCAAGATCGCGTGCTCCTGCGATGGCCCCCAAAGTCTCCAGATCTCAATCCATGTGACTTCTTCCTCTGCGGGTATTTGAAAGGCTTCCCAGACACGTGGATGACCTGAAGACTCGAATAACAGAAACCTTTGCAACCATCGACAACGCCATGCGAGGTCGCGTTTGGCAAGAAATGGATTTTCGTTTGGATGTGTGCCGGGTAAACCAAGGCACACACAATGAACACATTTGAAAAATAATAACAAATTAATTTCTTGCACTTTTGTATTCATATTTCATGTACAGAAACTTAAAATGATAAAATTTCAGGATATATAAATCAAGTTTTGATATCCTCAATAGTTAAGATATGAAATGACGTAATGTGACATATACATTTGGAACACCCTGTATTGCTATTAAACGAGCCTTTTTTCTTCTTTCTTTTATCTCAAATCTGCTGGAACAGAATGTAATGGAGTATTGTTTCCTCCAGTCAACAGCCTTGAACACTGGTATCAGTTTTCATCAAGTAAAAGAACCGGATACTTTTCGTTAATTAAAACAAAAACGTCAGCCCTCCCATTAACGAGTTAAACTACTCTTGTCATTAGATGCTAGTCTCCACCTAGAAAATACTATCCACTAATACATTTTTATTATCCATCCTTCAATCTCTATCCTTATTTACCTTCTCTTTAGTGGGATAGTGTCCCTAATGATAGAGGAGCTGGTTATTTTCGACTGAGTATAAATTGTACTACGTGTCCTCCTTTCAAAACCTTTCATTTTCATACAATCTCCATTTTATCACACACACACACACACACACACACACACACACACACACACACACACACACACACACACACACACACGGTCTCTCTCCAAGCAAGTTCTCATGCAGACACCCTTTCAAGTGTACATCCATTTTAAAATGTTATATGTGTAACATGTATACATATGTATGCGTATCCTCTTTTTTTTTTTTTTTTTTTTTTACTTCTATATATCATCATCGCGTTTGGTCTTTGCATTTGGAAATTCTTAACACATGACATGAAGTCTTACGAGGGAACACCCAGGGGTCGATGACTTCAACGCTAAAGTCAGACCGAACGTAGTGGGTAAATCGTGCATTGGAAAGTTTGAAGTTCGTGAGAAAAATGTCAGTTTAGATTTTGAAGTTAGCGAGAAGAGTGACAAAATTCGAAGTTTGAAAGATTAGGTTATGTTAGGTTAGGTTAGGTTAGCTTAGGTAAGTGTAGGTTATGTTATGTTAGGGGCATGACCCTACCAGTCCCACCCCAACACCCAAGGGTCGATGACCGAGTTACCTGAATCTCCAGACAAGACCCAATAGGAGGCAGAAGAACAAGAGGTAACGGTGACCTTACCGTGACCTGTCCCTCAGGTCACATCAGAGCGAGGTCAAGCGGAAGGCAAACCTAAAAAAAAAAATGGAAAGGTAATAAATACTTTGGCCGTCATGGGCCGAGACCCGGACCCACGTATAACAAGTCTGGGCGTGGGTATGATAGAGGTGGTCTAACATCGTACATACCATCATACCCAGAAAGATGACCTAAGAACATAAGAATGAAGGAGACTGCAAGAGACCCTAAGGCCTACGTAACTAGGCAGCTCCATGTCCATCACCACCTGTCATCCCCATCCATAAAGTTGTCTAACTACTTAAAACAACTGATAGTTTCAGCGCTCACTACATGGTTACCAAGTCTGTTCCATTCGTTGACCACCTTATTAGTAAACCAATTCCTGCCTATTTCCTTCTTAAATCTAAACTTGTCCAGTTTAAGTCCATTACTGCGAGTCCCACCATGTTGTCTTAATATGATGACCTTGTTTGCGTCACCCTTGTTAAAGCCTTTAATCCACTTAAACACCTCTATTAGATCGGCCCGCACTCTGCGTCTTTCCAGAGAGTGTAAGTTAAGGTGCCTAAGCCTCTCTTCGTAAGGTAACGACGTTAAACTGTTTAAGAAACTTTTCTTAATGGTTTCCACTGTTAACACCTACTTTCAATACGCAAGCAGACCTCGTACGGACCAATAGGTCTGTTGCTGCATCTCCTTTATATTCCTTTGTATTTGTAAGTCTGCTTCTACGTCAACCAACACCCCCAACTCCATCCCGTGACCAAGGTGTCCTTGACTATATCTTCACATGTGCGGCAGTCAACTATGAGAGGTCAATGTAGGTCAGGACAGGTCACGGAGGGCGACGTCTCAAACGATATTGACTTCATCGCCTTGGGAAAGGGTCAGTATCACGTACCTCCACGAGGAGGGGTGGGAGAGGAGGAGGAGGGGGGTTAAGGAGGGGGAAGAAAAGGTGCAGGAAGAGGTCACGAAGGAAGGTGGAACGAAAGGAGGAAAGAAGGAAGGAAAGAAAGAAGGAAGGATGGAAGAAAGAAAGACAGAAAGAAAGAAATGAAGGGAAAGAAAGAAATGAAGGGAAGGAAGGGAAGGAAGAAAGCAAAGAAGGAAGAAAGGAAGAAAAGAAGGGTGGAAGGAGGGAAGGAAGGAGGGAAGGAAGGAAGGAAGGTAGGAAGGAGGGAAGGGAGGAAGGAAGGAAAGAAGGAAGGAAAGAAGGAAGACAGGAAGGAAGACAGGAAGGAAGGAAGGAAGGAAGGAAGGAATGTCCGCGAAGGAACCTGCAGATCAGGGTCGGGTCCCACCCGCGAGAAGCCCGGGATGCCGCCGTTAGGTGCAATCAAGCTGCCATCCAGCTGTCCAAAGTTGCAACATGGCCGGTTCAGGAGGAGGAGGAGGAGGAGGAATAAGAGGAGGAAGAGGAGGAGGAAAAGAAAGAAGAGGAGGAGAAGG
>NC_134793.1:15169043-15174043 GCF_046742065.1 Oratosquilla oratoria | reverse complement strand
CCCCTTACCAGGGAGGTAGCCAAAAAGGACAAGGCATAAAATCATTCCCACCCATTCCATCCCCGAAAACACTCCACACCCCTCCACCCTCCCTCCCATCTTAGCACATCCTAGATGACGGGTCATCCCTGCACCCTGTCCACTGCCCTGGGTCAGAAGCAGTGTCGCAGGACACAGCACATCCACAGCAAGGCCGCTTCATTAAATCGGCGACACCCCCTCTCCGTCCCCCCATATAAAGGAGAGGACGGGGAGAAATCCCTTCGGGCTGCGTCAAAATATTTGCTCACACACACTACCTCAACCCCCATTCCCCCGTCCATTCCACCTCATGCATCACAACATTTTCCATATACAACCATTCTCCATTCACCCCTGTCTTCTGTCCTCTCCCGTCCTTCCTCAGCAGACATTCCCCTCTTCCCCAAAGCCCCCTTCACCCCATCCATCCATCTCATCCTAGGACGTCCCCTCATGTTCACTCCCTCCACATCTGCCTTCCATACCTCCTTTACTAGTCTTTCTTCACTCATTCTTTCCATGTGTCCAAACCATCCTAATACTCTTTCATCAACCCTATCTCCCAGCTCCCTTTCCACCCCTATTCTCCTCCTCACCTCCTCATTTCTCACATTATCAAGCCAAGTAACCCCCATCATACTTCTCAGACACTTCATCTCAAACACATTCAAGTTCCTTCTCTCTTCCTCTCTTAAGTTCCATGTTTCTGCTCCATACAGTGCTGTTGGCACAATCACTCCTTCATACAGTCTCCTCTTAGCATCCATTCCCAAATGTCTATTCCTCATTACACTTTTTAAACCACCAAGGCATTTACTCGCTTCTCTCAATCTACATTCTACCTCCACCTTCACTCCACCTTTTCCTGCCACATTTGCACCCAAATATCTAAAACTATCCACTTTCTCCAGTTGCTCTCCCTTAATGCTCACTTCCAGATTACTGCCACTTTCACCCCTTGTACATCTCATCACCTTACTTTTACCCACAATTATCTTCAGCTTTCTTCTATCACACACTCTCCCAAACTCTGTCACTAACTTCCTCAATCCCTCCTCCAATCCTGCCACAAGCGCAGTGTCGTCCGCAAACAACAGCTGGCTCACCTCCCACTTTTCTCCATTTTCCTTAACCATCTCCAATCCCTGACCCACTACCCTTGCATTCACCTCTCGCACCACCCCATCCATGTATAAGTTGAACAGCCAGGGTGACATAACATATATATATATATATATATATATATATATATATATATATATAACGGGGCTTTTCCCAACCAAAGGTTTCTCACTTCCCACTATGTGGGGACTGGGATGGTGAGAATAGAAGCCCTGGTCGTTGGTAAAAAAAAAAGATATATATATATATATATATATATATATAAAATAATAATAATGATAATAATGATAATAATAATAATAATAATAATAATATAATAATATATAATAATAATAATAATAATAGTAATAGTAATAGTAATAGTAATAGTAATAATAATAAATAATAATAATAATAATAATAATAATAATATAATAATAATAATAATAATAATAATAATAATAATAATAATAATAAAAAGATAAGAAAAAAGTATTATTTCCAAGAATAGGAACGCTGTTGAGAAAATATTTCATCTTCATCTTCCTCCTCCTCTTCCTCTTCCTCCTCCACCTCACCCAACAAATATTATTGATGTGCTATAAAATAACAGAATAACCATAACCTACCATCGCCCCATGAATCATGTTAGAACGGGAAGAAAAGTGGGAGGAGGTTTGGAATGGGGGGAAGAGAAGGGAGAGGAGGGCTGGAAAGGGGGAAGAGAAGAGGGAGATTTGGAATGGGGGGATGAGAAGGGGGAGGAGGGTTGGTATGGGAGAAGAGAAGGGGAGGTTTGGAATAGGGGGAAGAGAAGGGGAAGAGGTTTGGAGAATGGGGGGAAGAGAAGGGGGAGAAGGTATGGAATGGGGGAAGAGAAGAGGGAGGAGGGTTGGAAAGGGGGAAGAGAAGGGGAGGTTTGGAGAATGGGGGGAAGAGAAGGGGGAGGAGGGTTGGAATGGAGGGAAGAGAAGGGGAGAGGTTTGGAATGGGGTGAAGAGAAGGGGGAGGAGGTTTGGAATGGGGGAAGAGAAGGGGGAGGAGGATTGGAATAGGGGGAAGAGAAGGGGGAGGAGGGTTGGAATGGGGGGGAAGATAAGTGGAGAGGTTTGGAATGGGGGGAAGAGAAAGGGGAGGAGGTTTGGAATGGGGGAAGAGAAGGAGGAGGAGGATTGGAATAGGGGGAAGAGAAGGGGGAGGAGGGTTGGAATGGGGGGGAAGAGAAGGGGAGAGGTTTGGAATGGGGGGAAGAGAAGGGGGAGGGTTGGAATGGGGGAAGAGAAGGGGAGAGGTTTGGAATGGGGGGAAGAGAAGGGGAGAGGTTTGGAATGGAGGGAAGAGAAGGGGGAGGAGGGTTGGAATGGGGGGAAGAGAAGGGGGAAGGAGGAGGGAGAGGGAGGAGGGAGAGGGAGGAAGGAAGAATTGATGGCTAGATGCGGGCCCCGTTTTCTTTATCTATTTTATTCTATTTTGTTTTATTCTATCTTATTTTTTTCTTTCTTTTCATTTTCCAAAAGATCAAAACAACTAAATGAGAGCTTATGGTTGTCAACTTTTCAGCAGTCAAAAATAAATAAAAATAAATAAATAAATAAATAAATAAATAATAAATAAATAGATAAATAAATCACTTATATCCGATATAAGCCGTCACCTTTGCCCTACGTGTTTGAATCATGTAGTTTCCGTTCAAGTCAAACCTGGGCCACGAAACAAGTGCTCCACAGCATTACGATAATGTAACAGTAGACGGGAGCTAGTCTGCAAAGGTGGAAAACTTCACTGACTCGGACTCGAGAGGTCCGAGTTCGACTCCCTACCCACCAGATGATGCCACACTCCTCTTCCTCTTCCTCTTCCTCCTCCTCTTCCTCCTCTTCCTCCTCATTCTCGTCCTCCTCCTCTTCTTCTTCCTCTCCCTCCTCATCCTATTATTCCTCGTCCTCGTCCTCTTCCTCCTGTTTTTTCGTCCTCTTCCTCCTCCTCTTCCTCGTCCTCTTCATCCCCTTCTTCCTCATCCTCTTCTTCGCCCTCTTCCCGTCCTCTTTCTCCTCCTCTTCCTTGTCCTCTTCATCCCCTTCTTCCTCGTCCTCTTATTTGTCCTCTTCCTCGTCCTCTTCCTCGTCCTCTTCCCCGTCCTCTTCCTCGTCCTCTTCCTCGTCCTCTTCCTCGTCCTCCTCCTCGTCCTCCTCCTCGTCCTCCTCCTCGTCCTCCTCCTCGTCCTCCTCCTCGTCCTCCTCCTCGTCCTCCTCCTCGTCCTCCTCCTCGTCCTCCTCCTCGTCCTCCTCCTCGTCCTCCTCCTCGTCCTCTTCCCCGTCCTCTTCATCCCCTTCTTCCTCGTCCTCTTCCTCGTCCTCCTCCTCGTCCTCTTCCTCATCTTCTCACTCCCTACCTTTCTTCCTCTTACTCCTCTTCCTCCTCACCTTCTTACTCCCCACTCTTCTTCCTATTCTTCTTCTTACTCGTCTTCTTCCTATTCTTCTTCTTACTCGTCCTCTTCCCACTCCTCCTCCTCTTTTTCTGTTCTTCCTATTCTTCCTCACACCTGTTCTTTTCCCATTCCTTTTCCTCCTCCTTATCCTCCTACTCCTGCAATTCTTCATTACAAAGGATTACAAAAGAAGACTATAGCAACAGGAGACCTTTTAGTCCATAATTAGGTTGGTTGGGAAAAATAGATAGATAAATATATAAAGAAATAAATAGGTAAATAAATAAATGAATGAATAAATAATAATCAAGTAAATAAATAAACAAACAAGTAAATAGATAAATAGAATTAATAAATAGATAATGATAAACAACAAACAGATAAATGATAATAATTTTAATAAATAATAAAAAATAAGTTAATAAATAAACAGTTAAACAGAAATAAATTGATAGTAATAAATAAATAAACAAAAAATAAGATAAATCGTAGGTATTACAGTATATTGCTTTCGTGTTTATCTAAATGAACCTGAAAACTTGGAACTGTACTACATTCCACTGCCTCTGCACTAAGTTTATTCCATTCATTAACTACACGGTTGGCGAAGTTGTTTCTATCCACTTACAAATTAAATCTACTTTCTGACAGTTTGAGGCCATTATTCTTGTCTGATTCGCATTCAATATAGAAATCTCGTCCCTTTTTATGTTGCCAGTTCCCTTTAGAATCTTAAAAACCTGTATCATATCACCCCTGAGTCTACGTTCTTTTAGGGAAAATAGATTCATATGTTTTAGTCGATTTTCAAATTATTTATTTTTCATATTGTAGATAGATTTCAGTCCGTGGTCTATATCATTCACACATAATATGAACAGAATTAGCCCAAGAACGGAGCCCTGAGGAACTCCACACATAACATTTTTCCATCTAAAATTTCCGCCATTTAAGACAACTCTCTGTTTACGATTGTCTAACCCATTACTAGTCCAACTTAATAGGCTACCACTTATATCGTGTGAAGCTAATTTATCAAGTAGTCTTTCATGCGGGACGGTATCAAAAACATTCGCAAAGTCCAGATATATTAAATCTATATTGTTTCTTTTGTCATAATTTGAGATGACTGTGGACTCAGCAACGCCTCTTGCATCGGATTCATTAACAATGGCCGTGGGATGCGGAGATAAATGACGACCTCTCTCTCCCTCCCTCTCCCTCTGCCTCTCTCTCTCTCTCTCTCTCTCTCTCTCTCTCTCTCTCTCTCTCTCTCTCTCTCTCCCATTGGGTCACCAGCAGCTGCTCCCACCGCTGCTTCTGCTGCTCCAGCTGTTCCCTGTCGGTGTGAATGATAAACGGAAGACAAGGTCACTTTTGTTAATTAATGGAATGTGCTCAATGATGGCCGCCGCTTCAGCCTCTTCATCAGGGATAAAGAGCGGGG
>NC_134793.1:15146543-15161543 GCF_046742065.1 Oratosquilla oratoria | reverse complement strand
GACTTGTGACGGACCTTGTGACGGAACATGTGACGGAACATGTGACGGAACATGTGACGGAACTTGTGACGGAACTTGTGACGGGACAGACCGAGTGGTTCCCCCAACAGAGACTAGAACCACAGGACTCGAACCGCGGTACCACTCGCCTCTCTCCCACGCTCGACTTCGCGACAATTAGGCGCGTTTCACACGTATCGACATTTCGCCGTGCGCCGTCCACGACACGACGTCGTGTTCTCAAATAACCATGGATGTCTATGGACGCTTTCACACGTGGTCGTGATTGTGACGTGTGAAAGCGTCCATAGACACCCATAGTTAATTGAGAACACGACGTCGTGTCGTGGACGGCGCACGGCGAAAAGTCGATACGTGTGAAACGAGCCTTGGAGGTACTGTTTGGTAGACTGCGCCTTGAAGATCGCTGTTTCCGGCAGGTCAAAAATCTTAGCCAAGTTTAGGTTTGATTTTCAATCGAATTTGAATCAATTTAGTACCGATTAAAGAAAAAACGCACCAGAATTGAAATGGAACCGAGAAAGACGTAACGAAATGAATTTAATTGGAATTTATATCAGTCAGCTTGTATGAACTGATGACTGAATTGATGAATTAATATATTGTACCGTAATATATAAATAATTTTTTGTGCAATAATGATTCTATAAAATGCTCAAATAGTCAAATGTAATATGCGAATTACTTTTGTGCAATAATTATTCAACAAAATGCTCAAATGATAAAATATGCAAAAATGTCAAATATGTATTAGTTAAAGTGACTTGTTAAATTAGTATTTATTTTTATTGAACAGAGAAACTATATCCTGAATAAATTACGAGTTGAACTGAATTGAAATTGAACATTTCTTTTTTTCAAATAAAATATATCAAATTGCAACTGAAAATGTATTGATTACGAACGAAATGAATTGGAATATATCAATTCACATTTTAATCTGAACTGGCACAGAGTTGAACTGACAGAAATTAATTGACCACAGATCTGGCAACATTGCTGACAACAGGTGGTCAGCATTTTCACGCCCTAGACACTAATCTGCAGCACTACATACATGTAAACACACACGCGCGCGCGCCCACACACACACACACACACACACACACACACACACACACACACACACACACACACACACACACACACACACACACACACACACACACACACGACTCGATGGAGCAAATGGTAGAGTTCCCGGCCGCCACTACGGCGGTCCGGGTTCGAATCCCACCCATGGCTGAAATAATTTCAGTATCGCTGAGTCGTTACTCCAACTCTCATGGGCGGTGAGTTTTGTGTGTGTGTGTGTGTGTGTGTGTGTGTGTGTGTGTGTGTGTGTGGTGCGCGTGTGTGCGTGTGTGTGTGTGTGTGTGTGCGTCAGGTCACAGCATTCCCCATAGATCAATCATGCATGAGCTCTGAGCTCTCTTCCGGGAGTGTAGTAGCTGTCGATCACGAGTCCAACACGTGATCCAAGACCATGGTGAATCACACACAATGTCACAGGCTCTACAAAGCGCGTCACCTCACTGATGGGGCCCTAGAGAAGCGCCTGGGACCCCCTTCCTGCTAAAGAGCCTCCCTCCTGTTGAGGGCCCCCCTCCTGCTGAGATCCCCCATTCCTGCTGAGAGTCCCCTTCCTGCTGAGGTCCCCCTTCACGCTGAGGGCCCCCTTCACGCTGAGGGCCCTCTTCCTGCTGAGAGCCCCCATTCCTGCTGAGAGCCCCCATTCCTGCTGAGGTCCCCCATTCCTGCTGAGAGTCCCCTTCCTGCTGAGGTCCCCCTTCACGCTGAGGGCCCTCTTCCTGCTGAGAGCCCCCATTCCTGCTGAGGTCCCCCATTCCTGCTGAGAGTCCCCTTCCTGCTGAGGTCCCCCTTCACGCTGAGGTCCCCCTTCCCGCTGAAGTCCCCCTCCTGCTGAGGTCCCCCTTCCCGCTGAAGTCCCCCTTCCCGCTGAAGTCCCCCTTCCTGCTGAGGTCCCCCTTTCTGCTGAGGCCCCCTTCCGAGCGTCTGGAACGGTCTCCAATATCCAAACTAGGACAGCTTCGGGCTAACGAGGGGCCCTTTGCCCCTGTCATTGGTGCTCAGCTTGATGTAAAAAACCCAAGGAACTCAATATAGAGCAACAACATAAGTAAAAGTACAACACCGGCTTTGGGAGACAGGGGGGGAGGGGGGGAAGGCTTATTGGAGGGGGGAGAATGGGACTCAGAAGGGAGAGAGGGGGGGAGAGCGAGTAGGGAGAACAAGGAAGAGAAATAGGAAGGGGAGGAGAGGGAAGAGGGGGACGGAAGGGAGAAAGAGGAAGAGGAGAAGAGGAGTACGAGGGGGAGGGAGTGGAGGGGGAGGGAGAGGGGAAGGGAGAGCAGAGGGAAGAGGAAGAGAAGATGGAGCGGAGGAGGGGGAGGGAGAGGGGAAGGGAGAGCAGAGGGAAGAGGAAGAGAAGATGGAGCGGAGGAGGGGGAAGGGGAGGAGAAGGGGGAGGGGGAAGGGGAATGGAGGGGGAGGGGAGAGGAGGGGAGGAGGAGGGGAGAGGAGGGGAGGAGGAGGGAGAGGAGGGGAGGAGGAGGAGGGGGATGAAGAGGGGAGGAGGAGGGGGAGGAGGAGGAGGAAGAGGGGAGGAGGAGGGGGAGGAGGAGGAGGAGGAGGGGAGAGGAAGAGGGGAGGAGGAGAGGAAGATGAAAAAGAAGGAAGAGGAGGAGGATAGGAAGAAAGATGTGTAGGAGGAGAGGTGAAGGAGGAGTAGGAGGAGGAGGAGGAGGAGGAGGAGGAGGAGGAAGGGAGGAGGAATAGGAAAAAAGGCGGAGGAGGAGGAAGAGGTGAAGGAGGAGGGAGGGGGTGATCAGAGACCGTACTATCCATAAAAAGAAAATAAAAGTATCATCATCAAATATGCAAGAAATCATTTTTCGCCATTAAATCCAATAGAAATTATAATAATGATAAAAGTTTATTCATGAAAGACTTTGAAAGTACTAATTATATCTCATCTAAGGGCAACGGTGCCACATCTGGAAGATTTGCGATGTTGCCACATTTCATGGAACGTTGCATAAGAAATACATATTATGATACAACGTCTTTAGTAATCATTGCTGGATTTGTGAAAGAAAAAAATTCAGCACCATGTCTTGTTGGTCAATGTTTCTCAACCTTTCAAGATTTATGGACCAAAATCAAGAATAGTCTACATTATACTGTATCGTGTGGAAAGCGGAAGAATAAGGCCGAGTTTTTTCCTGACCGGTTTCGCTTACAGTTTCTTCAGAGGAATGATATTCCTGGAATAAACTCGGTCCTAGACCCGTGTCTTATTCTTCCACCTTCCTCAAACCTGTCACAATGTCTCAACATGCATCATGTGCTTCAGTGGAAGTGGGTGGTGCTCCACCTGTCACAATGTCTCAACCTGCATCATGTGCTTTAGTGGAAGTAAGTGGTAATCCACTGGTGAATCTTCCTTCAGAAGCAAATATGAAAAGAGCCACAGTCAATTTACACGCAAGGCAAAATGCTGAACCTGGTTTGCCTAATAGCTATGTTGCTCTTAAAATCCCAGAAGAATTGATAAAAAAAAAATTCAAAGATTTATTTTTTATTCTCTGGTTCCATAAATGGTCGTATAATCATTTTTGTAACCCAAAACCTTCTCGATATCTTAGCACGTTCTATGTATTGCTACGTTGATGGAACTTTTAGAAATATGCATTCGACTTTTGCTCAACTTTTTACAATATATGGTGTTAAGTCAGGTAATATTACACCCGTCGTATATGCACTGTTACCTAACAAAACCCAAGAAATTTATAAGAGGTTCTTGAAGACTTTTATATATATATATATATATATATGTATATATATATATATATATATATATATATATATATATATAACGTAGAAACCACTGTTGGAGTAGAAAAGACTGGAAACGGGGAATCTATATATTTCGATTGCAAACTGCAATCCTCTTCAGTAGATACAAATAAGAGAGAGGGCGTACTGTTTAAGTAGCACCCTTAACAAAAGAAAGGGGAACATGGGAAGATATCTCTACCCTCTTCTCACTCCGTATGTGAGGTCAGGAGGCAAATGAGCTTTCACTAGGTTGGAGATGAAGAGTCCGGACATTATGTCCGGGGACCATTGCCCCTTTGAAATATTCATGTTGGGCTGAAATTCAATGATCGCAGATTCTACCATTTTTCTCCTGAACTCACATCTGGATTTGTAAATAAGCCCAGCTCTGTCCCAATCTAAACAATGTTTAAATTGCTTAACATGTTGGAACACAGCTGAGCTATCTTGTGCATATTTAATGGAACGTTTATGTTCAATCATCCTGGTATTCAAATCCCTTCCAGTCTGTCCGATGTAAACTAAGTCACAACCTTTACACGGAATCGAATAAACCCCTTGGCTCTGTTCTTCTTTTAACCTTTGATGGACATTTACCACATTTTTGTTAATGGTGTTAGGGTAATAATTAATCAAATTCCGTGTAAAGGTTGTGACTTAGTTTACATCGGACAGACTGGAAGGGATTTGAATACCAGGATGGTGGTGGTTTTAGTTTCTGTCAGAAACTATCGAAAATTTCAATTAAATAGACAATGTAATGTACGACACCAATGCTGAATTTGCTCTCAAAATTCGTCTCTTATCTGCTTTGGCATTTATACCTGTATGTTATCCTTATTAATGTTACGGAAACATTTGAACATGTAATTGAAAATGAAAACTTTCCGGATGAACTTATAGTAGTGGATTATTTTGAAGACACGCGGATTGTACCGAACTGTTTTGATTACTTTATAGATGGAATACCGAAAACAAAACATGCAATTGAAGTGTCATAACAATTTTGAACATCAATTTAGTGTTTGCCATCCGTCTATTTGGAAGTTTATAGATGGACTAAAGCGAAAACAAAGTTTACAAGCGTTGCGAATTGAACAATATGTTGAGCTGTGAGTACAGCTAGAGGCAGAAAAAGTACAGTGGCTGTGGAATGAGATTAGAGAATATTGTATTAAACTATGACGAAAAACAATATAGAAGAATATTTAGAAAATTGTTGTATGTAATATTTCATACTAATACAGTGAATATTGGCAATGATATATATATATTTTAAGAAACATCACAATTCAGACCTCTCTCAAGATAGAGTCAGTTCTCACCTACATCGAGAAGGCTCAACTTTGGTGGTACGGTCATTGGCAATGATACCTTTTTTTTTTAAAGAAACATCACAATTCAGAACTCTCTCAAGATAGAGTCAGTTCTCACCTACATCGAGAAGGCTCAACTTCGGTGGTACGGCCACATTAAACGCATGGACCATGAATAGATACATGCATATATCAAAGGCTTCCCCCTTACAAAGTGGGTAACCAAAAAGAAAAAGGCATAGAAATCACTCCCACCCATTTCATTTCCCATATATTCCACTCCCCTCCACCCTCCTCCCTCCCTCCTATCTTGGTACCTCCATGAATAGATACCCAAGAAAATACCTGGAATGGTAACCTGAAGGAGGACCAAGAAGGGAAGACCCAGCATGATGCGCTGGATCTAGATTCCAGAACATCAAGGACGCAATATGTGCAGACAAGGGGAGAACAACAACTCCATCAGAACAGAAGAAATTGGCGCCTTTTTGCACAGCTGGACCACTGACAGGCGATACGCCTAACAGGAGTAGTTTGGTGAGAAGATGAGAATAAGCCCTCCCCCCCCCCCGTTTTTATTCTTAACTATGACGAAACGAACAACTTAGAAAAATAGTTAAAAAGTATTGCATATCAACTGAGTAAATATTGGCAATAATACATATTTTTTCTTCTTTTCTTTTCTTACGCACGAAAATTAACAAAAATAATAAAAATGTACCCGCTCTTATTTCTGCCTATTGTTCAATTAATGAATAATAAAAATGGGACCTTTTGTTGTATTTTCTTACCTTTCTTTTTGGATATTCTTTACTATTTTTGAATAATCCACATTTCGAGCAATTGATCGTTTCGAGAAGTTTTTCGAACAATTGAATTCGAGCAGTTTACCGTCGAGCAATTGATTTTGAGTAATCTGTCGGTACGATTCGATTCCGATACAGTGCCGATACAAGTCATAAATGCTATGATTAAAATTCATTATTATTTTCAGGCCCTACACTTGGTTTTGGAAATAAATATTCTATAAACAAAGTACATTTATTAATTATTATTTATCGGAATCTGAAGTTTAGTACAGTATCGGGACCCGCTTTGCAATCGTTGAGATTTTTAGTATCGTCCAATCACTAGAACTTGGAAGTACTTTTCATGTTTAGAATGAAAGATGTCACCTTCACAGTGAATTTGACTTCTCAAAGTCTTTGTGGCTACAGCACTTGATTACCAGTAAAAGGACATTTGAATTATTTAATTTATATCGTTGTAGAGCGAGATTGTTAGCCAATAGAAATAAGAGAAATGGCCTCAAATATAGGAACCCAAAATCCGGCAAGTCCACGTTGTATCCCGTTATTTCCTAGGATATACGTCCATTTTCAACACAATATTGTGACCAGGAAGATATTGCAAGAAGAAAAAAAAAAGAAAAAGAGAGAAGGACATGGTAAGATTTTGTCCAGAGTCATAAATCACACCGAAGAAAAGAGGGCGATATCGCAACGTGTCTCAATCCATCACAAAGTACAAAGTATGACGTCACGGGTCTTTGCCTCCCTGCTGCTTTCACCGACATGACGTCATAAAACTATTTGACGTGACCTGTAAAGATAACGCGCGCTCGCGTTTTCTTCTTTATTATTTATCTAATAGATAATAATTTTTCGTTAACTTTTAGGGAGCCACATATTTCATAGATAATATAAATATCAAAAGTTCGAATAGTGTTATTTGTGTGTGTCTTTGTGTGTGTGTCTGTATGTGCGCGCGCACAAGTATCAAAAGTGTCAACCCGTTAGCCAATTCTACAGCTGCCGCACTTTTTTTTTTTCCTCTCTTTCGTTTCTGCCTGTCGGCGAGTGATAAAAGGAGAAAGGGTCATTTTTGGCTCTGGTGGTAAAACCGTTTCTATACACTGGCTTTAGTGCTAGCGGGGAAACGAGCTGAATTGAACGGTTGAAAATGGGCGAATGCTAATACAAAGCATTTCGTTTCTTTCATTTCCTCCACAGACTTCCTTATTTCCAACAAAATCTTTACCACCACCACCTTCTCTTTCCTTCTTTCTTCCTCCTCCTTATCTTCATTCTCCTCTTCTCCCTCCCTCCTCATTTTCTTTATATATATATATATATTGAAGAAGGGGGAAAACGAAGACACGAGTCTAGTTCCGAGTTTATTCTTGGCCAGTCTCACTTTAAGCTTCTTCAGAGAAATGGACTATGGACTACCTAGGACAGACGGGTCCTCGCTCGCGCGGGATCGGTAGTTGTAGGAGGGGAATAGATATCTGTATGAAAATGAAAAGATAGTTGTGTACAAAAGAGGGCTATTTCCACCGGGCGATGTTTCTCTGGGTCGAAGCAGACGGTATACATTAGGAACATGACACCGCGTTCCCACCACGATGCGGGAGGTCGGGCAGAAAATACAATGAATTAAATCCAATTATTATAAACTAATACAACTTAAATGTCAATTAACATTTTTTGTGTTGTCCAAAAACATGAAAATACACCTGATAAATTTAAATGTTTTAAAAATGTGTTGTGGGAAACCCAAATATGTTGCTGTGAAGATCATACATATAAACGTGTTAGAATACCTCGGATATGAGGTCACTAGGTATCTACACTTGGTGTCGGGCAGGATAGTGTGACGGAGGTTTAATGCGAAATGAGAGTGCTGTCGTACGTGTAAAATATGTTATGAATGTAAACCCCGCAGACAACACGTCACCGGACAAAACCCCCACCGAGCTGGGTAACCCCCCCCCCCCCCCGCCTGGGGTAGCTCCTTATTGCTGCATATTTTGTTGTAAACTTTATCCATTTTATATTTCCCATTTTCTGATTTTTCTCAACTTGTTGATATATATGTATATATATATATATATATATATAATATATATATATATATATATATATACATATGTGTGTGTGTGTGTGTGTGTGTGTGTGTGTGTGTGTGTGTGTGTGTGTGTGTGTGTGTGTGTGTGTGTGTGTGTGTGATTCACTTTGGTCTTTGGATCACGTGTTGGAATCGTGATCGACAGCTGTTTCCCTCCCGGAAGAGAGCTCAGAGCTCGTATGGCCGATCTATGGGTAATGCTGTGACCTTACACGCACCCCTCCCCTCCCAACTCCCCGCCCACGAGAGTTGGAATACTGACTCGAAGCGCAGCGGTACTGATATTATTTCAGCCCTGGGCAGGAATCGAACACGGACCGCCGTAGTGACAGACAGGGACTCTACCAACCGTGCCACCGAGTCGTGTGTGTGCATGTATATTTACCTATTTGTGTTACACGGGAAGGGAGCTATGCTCGTGGTAACCCGTCTTTGTATCTTTCAGCACCAAGTTTTTTTCTTAAAATCTTGAATAGTATTTGTACACACTGTTTCTTTATCTAAGTTATTCCAGATATCCAGCACTCTGTGTGGGAAGCTATTATTTTTTTCGATCTCTTCTATAGTTATCCTTCCCGAGTTTCTTTTCATGACCTCTTGTTTTGTGTGCGTGTGTATGCGTGAGTGTGTGTGTATTTACCTAGTTGTATTTTGCTGTAGGAGAAATATGCTCGTAGTGATCTGCTGTTGTATCATTTCGCATCTACTTTTTTCTTAAAGTCTTGTATAGTTTTAGCACTCACTGTTTCCTCTTTCAAATTGTTCCAGATATCTATCACTGTGTGGAAAGCTATTCTTTTTCAAATCTCTTCTGTAACTGTGTGTGCGCGCGTGTGTATGCTTGTGTGTGTGTGTGTGTGTGCGTGTGTGTGCGTGTCTGTGTCTGTGTCTGTGTGTGTGTGTGTGTGTGTGTGTGTGTGTGTGTGTGTGTGTGTGTGTGTGTGTGTGTGTGTGTGTGTGTGTGTGTGTGTGTGTGTGTGTGTGTGTGTGTGTGTGTGTGTGTGTGTGTGTGTGTGTGTGTGTGTAAAGGGCCCCATTCACGACAACGATTTACAACCCCAACCCAGATTTCCAACCCCAACCCAGACCAAATTTTCTCGTGGATGGGCTCCGACAACCTACATCGCAACCCCGATTTGCAGGTCGTGGTTGGGGTTGGAGTCGTTCAGATTTTCCTGATATTTTGTGGGCGGAGCTTTATGTCTGTGTTGGGGTTGGAGTGGTGGATGGGTGCGGACAACCAAATCTATCACTTGTGCCCAAAATTTCGTACCGTGCGTTTGTAGCTATAGTTGTGCTGCCTAACTAAAAAAAATGGAAGCGTACAGTGAAGATTTCGTAAGAGAGATTATTGAGATATACCGTCAACATCCATGCCTATGGAAAGTTAGAAGAACCTTATAAATTGCATCACAGGTCTCAGGAATTATTCTTCCTAGTGCTTGGGGCGATATGAGTGAAGAAAATTTGAGGTCTTCATATGACCTCCCTGTTGCTAGGAATCGTAATGTACATACGAGACGTTCATGAGGTGTAATAGCCTTCCTCATCATCGTATCCTGTTTTTTTATGATTGGTGTTACCAAGGACAGAAGTTCTAAAAATGTGGATTCATCCATTATTAAATAGTCCATATATTCTTTAGGCTCTAGTCTCAGTTCCTCTAATAATTGATTATGGGATAGCTTGTTTCTTTTTTGAAGCCAAGACTTACACCACTGACTTTTTTTTGCGCTTTCTATCTGCCTCTAAAAAAACACAGCAATATTAAAAAGATCGTCAGAGTCGAGATCAGACATCTTGTCACAATAGAACTGCGAAAAATTGGACAATTGGTTGTTGCAGTGAGTGACGAAGCCGCCAACCACAACTCCAACCCCGACCATGTTCGAAATCTGGGTTGGGGTTGAAAATCGTTGTCGTGAATGGGGCCCTTTAAAGCGCGTTTTTAAGTATTGCTAATTAACTTTGAATGTAAAATCCAGAAAACTAACATGTCGTCACAGATGCACAAAAATAAAATAAATTTAGCAAAATAAACACTCACCCCAGGAACTCTTGGCCTTTGCGCTGTTGCCGCTGTTACCTAAAAGTGTTCAAAAATTTCGTGTTCTGGGTTTTGTATCATCTTCATAATCTGTGAATCGTCTACGTACAATTCTGCCAATATCATGTATAGCTATTTGTATGTGTGAAAATATAATGAGTACTACAGTAAATAGGCGACAGTACAGTCACTGGAATTCTTCATTTGTAACTGCTTTGTGGAAAGGTTTCCAAAGGTCGTTTGACAATTGTTTTATCAGTTGTTGTTGTTGTTTTTTGTAAAATTCTTTGTTAAGAACACTACACGGAATAATGTTAAAGTCAAATATCTAACACATTAATACTATGATAACGTAGTTCAATGTCAAACTTAAACTTACGCATGCTTAATTCTGGGTTACAGAAAACATCCTACTTTAAAAGTCTAAGCTTTCAAACGACCTTTGTAATCACTGACTCAAATGTTTCTTAAATGTTTCTTTCTTGTGTTTGTGTTGTATTTTCTCACTTACCATAACATCGTGCAAGCTCATCACTGATGGATGAAGAATCCGTTGGTTACATTGTAGGATGAAAGATGGCTCATCACAATATTTTTTTTTTTTTTCCATCTCAAATTTCTAAACACCACGTCTTTTCTCTACATTACACAGAATCGTTTCCGGAAATTTAGATGTTCTGGTTTTAACAACACATCTAATATAATTTCCTTGAGCACTTAAACACTTCCAAAAAATATTTCCCCACGCCCTTATACGATCACTATCATTACCACACTTTCTTGGTCACCATACAAGGCTCGTCCATTCATGCACTCTGTCGTCGATTCACCTCTTCTGGATTCACAGAAAACGGGAAATAAGAAACGGTTGTCGACGACGCAACAAACGCTGATATTCTTTCACAAATTATTTCCTTATATAAATCTTATATAAATCCTTGGAAGGGAAATATTTATATAAGGAAAGAATTATTTTAGTAATACCACCCAAAGCTCTCTTACCGCTCGTTCATCCTCAACAAAACAGCCTAGTTTGAATCATTCATTCTCCAACGGTTAACGATGCAGTTTAACTAATCTAGGGCATTTCTGCACTGACAAACCAATTCGACTGAATTGAAATGGTAAATCATTTAACAAATTTGATTATGTTTAACAACGGATTATTCTATTCGGTTGAAGGTGGGAAATAGAAAAGAGAACGATGTCTAAACCATTTGTATATAAGCAGAGCTTTTGAATGCCTAAGTTCTCAGCAGAAAAAAAACAGTCCACGAAATTATGTAAATAACCGAGCAAGTGGGTGTGCCCCACATCTCTCATAACACTATTTTCCTTCCATTTCATTCTTTCCTTACACTAAACCCCCAAATTCCCCCTCCCTCCCTCCCTCTCCCCCATCTTATCTATCCTGCCCTCTAACTAAGTTCTCAGTGACGACCTTCCCCCCCCTCCCTTCCCTCATCACCGTTCTCCATTTCCACCATCCCTTACTGCCTATTATAGCTATTGGCTCGCAAAATAATTAAACAAATTAAAAAAAAATTGTATCTAATGTCCCTATTGAAGAAGGAATAAGGAAAAAAATCATATTCTGTTGATTCTAACGCAAAATTCGTATATTACAGTAAGATATTCAGGGCTCCTTTGATCTTATTTCTATTATAATTATTTTGTCAGCCTTGTGGGCGACATGTCCAGACTAGAATTGCCGTTCAAAGTGGGGGCCCAAGAGTGAGTCGCGGTCTGTATTTACCTAGTTGTATTATACGGGAAGGGAGCTATGCTCGTGGTGACCCGTCTTTGTATTTCTCAGCATCAAGTTTTTTTTTTTTTTTATCTAAGAATGTGTGTGTGTGTGTGTGTGTGTGTGTGTGTGTGTGTGTGTGTGTGTGTGTGTGTGTGTGTGTGCACGCGCGTGCGTGCGTGTGTGTGTAATTCACCATGGTCTTGAATCACATGTTGGACTCGTGGTTGACAGCTATGTCCCTCCCGGAAGAAAGCTCAGAACTCCAATTTGATCGACCTATGGGTAATGCTGTGACCTTACACGCACACACACACACACACACACACACACACACAACTCCCCGCCCACGTGATTTGGAGTAACGACTCACAGCGCAGCGATACTGAAATTATTTCAGCCCTGGGCGGGATTCGAACCCGGACCACCGTAGAGGCGGCCACGAACGCTACCACCACGCCACCGAGTCGTGTGTGTGTGAGAGAGAGAGAGAGAAAGAAGAGGGAGAGAGAGAGAGAGAGAGGGGTGGGGAGAAAGAGGGAGAGAGAGAGAGAAAGAGAGAGGGGGAGAAAGAGGGAGAGAGAGAGAGAAAGAGAGAGAGAGAGAGAGAGAAAGAGAGAAGTTAAAGATTAATATCTACTCTATTTCAACTAATTTCTTACTTCCGAAGGGAGATGAAGAACGGGGCTGCTGATAACTATGGTATATTACTGTGAAACTGTTATCAGAAGACAAAGAAACAAGCTTTTAAGGTAAAAGAATTGTTAAGCACTGTGGAGATTAACAATAAGTACAAACTTAACTAAAGGTCAGAACCAACATATTGTGTCCCAGCAATATTTGCTCTGCTTGTAGGTTTTATATATTTTTTCTTTCTGTTTTAGGTAGGATGCTGTGGTTGATATGTGTTATTTCTACAAAGTAATACAAATACACTATATGGGGAAATATCAAGAAAATGAATTAGTTATACCTTATTCCTAATTTCTTTTCGTTTTCTTTTTTGGCCTTTAACGTTTTCTATGTATAGAGCAGTGCCACCTCCAAGAATTATTTTCTTAAGATTTTGTCGTCAAATTAAATTTAAAAATGAAATATCACGACGGTATAACGCTGGATAATCGTCTTAGGGATAAACTCACCGACGTGACGTCATAGACGTTGATTTCATCAACACAGCTATCTCGCAACATGAAACACTGTTTGAAAGGAAGTGTCATTTTTATATAATTTACTGTGCCGTTAAGGATTTAATATATTGAGAATGGTATTCCCAAGAGATTTTATTTTCTACAGTATTACATAGATAGGGAAGTTGAGTTAAAAAACATAATACATTTGTAAATAATGTGACTTTCTACATTTAAGCAATCTGAATTTTCCTTTCCAATTGCACGACATACTGCATATAAATTACATATATCATGCATTTCATCAATAGCCCATAATTTTTCCTGAATTCGTATAATGAATTTATGGAAAAGTGATATTTATATACAATTGAATTAGAATAGATATTTCGGGCATTGGTAAATATTTTTTTATTGTTGCTGCCCCCTAAATTTGTTTTCTTTGAATCTTGTTATGCTGTAAAAGAAATTCTATTCTTGTTTTCATGTAGCAAGGATATCTGAATTAATCCTTCTTAATTTGCCGTATTTTCTCTTTGCCACTAAAACTCATAATCAAATGACATCGTAAGATGTATCTTAAAATTTCCACTTGAATTTTCTCGTAGTTTGTTATTAATCGTAACTTCCTCACCTTCTGTTGTTGTTTTTTTTACCAACATGAAAGCAAATTTCCATTTCCCCTCAGTTTCCATTGTTCTTTTTTCCATTCAGTAACATATCATATCCAGGATTACAGTCTTAGAATCTAACATGCACTCTCCTTCACATTAGCTTTCCTGATATCTTCTTTTCTTCAGTCTATTTTTTTTCTATTGACTTTTATAATTCTATCACACTTTTTCTTCCATAATTCTCTCGCTCTCATGTCCTTCTTAAATCGATTCGACCCTGTTGCTTTCATCCCTTCTCTTACAAGCTATCAGTGACTGACATTTCTCTTGTCATTTTTCCTAGTGATACCAAAGAAATATTCTTTATTTATAAATACATTTTTTTTGTTCTTTGTCAAAACAGATCTGACATTCAAAATGATCATTTTCTTGTCCTATTTCAGAAATTCACAAGACCAGTCTTAGCTGTGAGCATCTCTGTGTTAACAATTACAATAACCACGGTCGTCACCATCAAGATCAAGTTAACGGCCAGGACCAACCACAGCATCAAACGTCATACTTCGGAATCAGCCGCTGTTGTCCATCTACCTCCGAGTAAAAGGACGAAATCTACCGTCCACATGATCCACCTAAGATCCACCTGTGGGCAGGACCGTAGCCATAGGGGGGGGCATGGGGAGCTTAGCCCCGCAAAATCCAATTAGCCCCCCCCCAATTGATTTTTACTCAAAAGTATTATGAATACACTACACCAGAAAAAAAAATAAAAAGTTAAGTTCATGGTGAATTTGTGATACATGATGTATATACATAAAATACAAGACTGTAGCTATTATCACAGGCATATCAAATATTATATATCATATATATCATATATATATATATATATATATATATATATATATATAAATATATAAAATATATATATTATATTTATATATATATATATATATATAGGATAGATAGATAGATAGATAGATAGATATAGATATAGAAATAGATATAGATATGTGTGTGGGCACAGTAAAGTAGCAGACCCCCCCCCCAAAAAAAAAAAAAATCCTGGCTACGACCCTGGACATGGGTGGTAAGTGCTACTCGCAGGAAGAGACGATGACGAACGCTACAAAATCTGTAGGGCCGAGGCACAAGAGCACCTCCACAATTACTTCCTACTGTAGAGTGTAGAGCCACGACTATTCTTCGCGCAGGGGGCTCACATGGAGGGTGGGGAGGGGTGGTGCATATGGCCCCCTTAGGGGGGCGGCACATTTAGGGGGGGGCGGCAATTCTAGTCTGGACATGCCACCGACGATACTGACAGAATAATCATAATAAAGAAAAGGTCAAT
>NC_134793.1:15139043-15141543 GCF_046742065.1 Oratosquilla oratoria | reverse complement strand
AAATCCCTTCGGGTTGCGTCAATTTATTTTTCACACATACTCCCTCACCCCCCCCCCACACACACACACACAATCCTCCATTTTACTATTTCTTGCAGATGCTATTCCATCTCCATCACCTACGGAGGAAAGTCAATTCATCCAGTACATCTGAAGTTCTAGTATAGACAATCAAAAGGAAGAAGGCGTTTGATCCAAAGAAATCCTTGGTATTAGATGACATAGCTCTAGCCTCTCGTTGCAGGCCAGATGATCACAAAAACAAAAGAACCTCGTTGTAAACACACAAAATTGCTGACGAAATGGCTGATCGTAGTCCGTACCATGAGCTGCTCGCGAAATTTATGCAAAACTTTCTCACGTAATACCGGATTGAGTCGCACGACTCCGCCAACCTCTGCCACGTTACTCCTTCAAACTTCCCTTGGATTTTTTTTTCCCAAGCTTGTATAAAATTGTTTGACATTAGACAGTCAAAAGCATCAACTGCCAACTGGTGGAAACCGTTATTGATACGCTATTAGCTAGCCGTGAGTCCTTGCAAGTGTAGACTGAAGGATATCTGCCCCAAATCAGAAAAGAATCAGATAATTCGTGTAACTGAGTTGTCAGGCATGAGCAGATATTGTATTACACTCAAAATATTTCATATATCACTTTCATTTATAAGTAGTAGTAGAAGTAGTAGTAGTAGTAGTAGTAGTAGTAGTAGTAGTAGTAGTAGTAGTAGTAGTAGTAGTAGTAGTAGTAGTAGTAGTAGTAGTAGTAGTATCATTATCATTAATATTATAGTTATTATTATTATTACTATTATTATCATTATTATTATTATTATTATTACTATTATTATTATTATTATTATTATTATTACTATTATTATCATTATTATTATTATTATCATTATTTTTTTTTTTTTTATCATTTACTATTACTATCATTTTGTTTTAGCATTATTGTTATTATCATTGTTGCTATTATCATAATTTTTACTATTATTGTTATCATTAATATCATTATTGTGATTATTACTATCCTTATAACTACCATCATCGTCATCATTATCATTATCATCAAACAAGACAATTCAAATAGCATGGGAAGTGTAAACACCATTGACTGGTTTTAAGCAGCCCCCATCTACACATTTGAAGAGCTGAAAATGTCCTTTATATCTTGTCAAATGGAACAAAAAAAAGAAGACAAAACAACAGTGGGCCAAGGCAGCTACTTGATGACCTTGTTGACCTGGATTCAAAATGTTGGAATGCTCCTCACCTCACCTCAGCTTCACGTATGTCTTCATCCAGAGTCCTAGGTCGACGTAATAGAAAGAAGTAAATACATAAAAGAATATATATATATACATATATATATATATATATATGTATATATATATATATATATATATATATATATATATATATATATTATATATATATATATTACAAAGGCGGAGCATGCCGACAGGAGATCTTTTGGTCCATATCTAGGTCGGATGCGAAAAAAATCATAATAATGATATATGAATAAATGAATAGATAGAAATTATAATGATGTAAATAATAAATAAAATACATAAATAAATGCATAGGTATAGTTGAATAATAAACAAACAGGTATATAGTAAATAATAATAAATTGACATATAACTAATAATAAATGAGAATGTAGCAAATGATAATAAACAAACAGACAAATGATAACAAAACAAATAAACAAATAATATAAAATAAATTACAATCATTACAGCATCTTGCTTAGGTATTTATCTAAATGATTCTTAAAGCTTCAAACTGAACTACATTGCACTGCCTTTGCAGGAAGTTTATTCCATTCATTAAATACACGGTTGGCAAAGCTGTTTCTACCCACTTCCAAATCAAATCTATTTCCGGACAGTTTGAGACCACTGTTTCTTGTCTGATTTTCATTCAGTGTGAAAATTTTGTCACTTTTGATGTTGTCAATTCCCTTTAGAATCTTAAAGACCTGTATCAAGTCACATCTGAGTCTACGCTTTTTTAGGGAAAACAGATTCATATGTGTTAGTCGATTTTCGTATGATTTATTTTTGATATTTGGAATCAGTTTTGTGGCTCGCCGTGTATCTATCTATCTATCTAACTATATATATATATATATATATATATATATATATATATATATATATATATATATATATATATACATGTATATGTATATATATACATATATATATATATATATATATATATGTGTGTGTGTGTGTGTGTGTGTGGTGTGTGTGTGTGTGTGTGTGTGTGTGTGTGTGTGTGTGTGTGTGTGTGTGTGTGTGTGTGTGTGTGTGTGTGTGTGTGTGTGTGTGTGCGTGTGTATTTATCTAGTTGTATCTTGGCGTGTGTATTTATCTAGTTGTATCTTACGGAAAGGGAAGCTACGCTCGTGTATCCCGTCTCTGTATCTCGCAGTGTCTAAATTGTTCTTAAATTCGTGTGTGTGTGTGTGTGTGTGTGTGTGTGTG
>NC_134793.1:15104043-15129043 GCF_046742065.1 Oratosquilla oratoria | reverse complement strand
AGAATTGTCACCCCAGTACGCTGAATATCAACAGTGGAATAAAGATTAGGTTAGGTTGAATGAGGGTTATGCTTATTGTCATCAACTTATACAACCGAAGAATCGTAAACCCAGGATGGTCCACATGAAGAATTGTCACCCTAAGATAGCCCACACGAAGAATTGTTACCCTGTCGAAGTCTGGGGTGGCGATTATTCATGGGATCTCTTAAAGTTAGCACGCGCTCACACTGGGACAGGTGTCACCAAACTTTTTGTCACACTGGGCCAGATAACTAAGAGAATGACGAGCATGGAAAACACAACCATTTGGTTCAATACAACACGGTGAATACACAATGAATAAGGACAACAAACTTACTTCTCTACCAATGCATAAAATACACAAAAAACTAAAAACAACATATTCATTTACTAAAAAGTTAAAATGTTTATATTTTCTTTATTATTATCTGTATTAACATACAGGCCCCCCTGGACCGTACGCGGTGTTAGTGGTAAATGATCCTCTGAAGCGAGTCAGGATAGGCTGCATGGTCTGCATACTGAAGGTAAAAAATGTGGGTAGTTTGAGATTTTGTTTTGGCTTTCAAACGCTGTAGTCAACAGAAATTCCAGTCTCCTTCTATAGGTCATATCTAAAGAACAGAGTGATGGTCAAGAGATTTTTCTTTTAAGGTAGGGGTGAATACACAACTCAGTTTCACCACCACAATGACCTCAAAGGGGTCTGAAAGAAATCCACCCGTACATACGCGAATTTTCATTCCTTCATGGAACCCCTTCAGGATCTACATGCATTTAGGACACCCACACATTTCTATGACCTTCCATAGCATCTGACGTTTGATGGTGTCAAATGCTTTCGCCAGATGAACAAAGGCAAAGTAAATGTTCCGATTCTATCCTCTCGCTTTTTCTAGCAGTTGTCTTGCAATGAAAATCATATCAGTTGTGCCTCTTGTCTCTTCTGCAACCGGATTGGAGCTCTGGCAGGACGATGTTTGCTATGGAATTGAAGAGTCGTACAAGCAGCACACGGGCAATTATTTTTCCTGCAACATCAAGCTGAGAGATGCCCCTGTAATTGACAAAGTCAGATTTTTTTTTTGCCTTTTTTTTAATATCATGGTCATAATCGGATCTTCGAGTGATTGCGGAACATAAGCAGAGAGATGCCCCTGTAATTGACACAGATTTTTTTTTTTTTTTTTTTTTTTTTTATCATGGTCGCTATCGAATCTTCGAGTGATTGTGGAACATAACCAGCGTCCCAGAAGACCTTAACCCAGTCGCAAAGTCTTCGGAGGAGTAGAGAATAGCCTTCATACTTGAAGACCTCAGTAGGAATGCTGTCAGAACCGGGGGGTTTGCATGCAGACTGGATCTCAGAGAAAGAGGGAACACAATCAAGGTGCTCCAGAGTTGGTAGGGTCGGCAAACGTTCAGCAAAGTGTGGATCAATCGAGTTCTCCTGGTTGAGTAGACCACTTAGATATTCCTCCTAGCGGTTCAGGATACCCTGTTGGTCTTCAGTTAATTCTCCACATGCGTTGGAACGGACGCGAATTTTATTGATTTGTAAAAGCATTGTTGGTTATTCTGGCCTGCATATTGCTGAATTTCTTGGGCCTTGGATATCCACCAATCATTTTACATGGGTTTCAGAACGTAGGCTGTTGAAGGTAACGCGGAGGTTTGAGTTTTGGAGATTATTGATAAGAGCAGCGTGAGCTTGGATTCTTACTTTTGAGAAGCTCCTGGATTTCCACACTGTTCTGTTCGAACCATCCCTGATGACGTCGTTTGGAATATTCTAGGACTTCAGAAGGAGAAAACAAGATGGCAGAAGTGAAGGAGTTCCAGATTTCGTTTATTTCATTTGGTTCTGTCACATTACTTGCTTCTCGTACAACTTAGGTCTCAGCTCGTCAACTTTGTTCTAGTTTTTCAGAGTTGATATATATATATATATATATATATATATATATTGTTTTTTTTTCTATAGAGTGAGTGAATAGTAAATCTCGTTTCAACAAGTAATCTTTCACCTGTGAGACATGTCTCAATACCGCAATGCCAATGTTAAATTTCTTTAATTCTGAAGCAGTCAGAGTTGTTCTTCTGTTTGGCCTATATCCACGCTGCAGCTTTTTGTTGGGATTGACTAAATTGACCGCATTGAGAGATGCCTTGGTGAGTGCAGTTTCCCCCTACTGGAGTAAATGGAGGTAGGCAATTTCAAGCCCACCCTTTCTAAGCCTCTCCTCGGAGTGAGGTGGGTAATGCGGTCCCTAAATAGGGCTGCCCAGTCATACAGACCGCTGACTCCGGTTGGTTCCGCCTCCAGTCCAACATCCCGACGACCATCGGGTCTGTACCATCAACGTGTAGGGAAGAGACTAGGGAGTGCAAGGTACATCAACACCCTATCCCCGCCACCTCGTTCTCCATTGCCGCAGGACTTTGCCGAAGTTAAAGGGGAAAGCGAAGAAAGGGAGATCCTGCGTAGTGAAAAGATTAAAGTGCAGAAGGGGTAGTACTCTTCCCCAATCGAACTCATTTGGCCCACGAACATGGGAATCCAGTGGCACAGGGAGCCCTCAACGACCAGGATCGTCACAGGTTACAACACCATACCGAAGATCCATTCCTTCGGGTCTCGCCTACGTTGTGATGCAACACGGATATGGGTGGGCTTATTTGGTAAAGACTGCCCACACTAGCAGACATCCTTGTTTTGAAGTTAACAGGGAGATTTAGTTGCATAGGTGTTGCCAGCACCGAGCCCTTTCCACTCTGATAAAGATGTCGCCGGTTTGACTGATTATTCGCAGCAAACCATACATATACTGTAGCATGGCCACTCACTGTCCGCAGCCCGGGGACACGCTGGATGACAGACGGTCGCCGCACACCAATACATATATATATATATATATATATATATATATGTATATATATATATATATATATATATATATGATATACATATATATATATATGTGTGTGTGTGAGGAAAAACTCCGAATTTTTTTGTGTTATTGTCAACAGTTTTTACATACTGTTACATATTCAGCAATAGTATTTATCGGCATTCTTCAGCGCCTTTCCTTCTCCAAAGCATCATGGATGATTTGTTCAAAATATGAACGAAGAAGATAAGAAGCTCATTCTTAAACTGAAGAAAATACAACTCAAAATAGTTCAATCTATTAGCTCAGTTGACTTGAATAAAAATATTATATATATATATATATATATATATATATATATATATATATATGTATATATATATATATGTATATATGTATTAGTATGTATATACATATATATATTTATATATGTATATATATATATATATATATATATATATGTGTGTGTGTGTGTGTGTGTGTATGCGTGTGCAGTTCATTCTTAGCTTTGTTGCCGTCCTCTAAGGATGCAAGTATTATCATTATATTTATGCGTAGTAATGATACATTTATCGTCACATTCATTGGTAAATAAGCGTAAGATCATAAACTACAATTATATTTTACAAGAGCAAGAGACCAAATATTTATTCAAAGTCCCAGCAACACCTCGTAGAACCAACTGAACTAAATATTCTCAAGTATATTTACACGTATATAGACATGTTCGATTGAAGAACAGAGCTAATTAAATTTCCACTATCTTCTTAGTAATTTTATCAATTTTCCGAATAGTTTGTTTGTATCTTGAAGGGAGTTCAAACACAAGGCTTCCGAGATACATGGTGTTATTATAACGTAAAACATTACACAAAATTTAATTACGTATGTATATACATAGTATTAACACATGTATAGCACATTCAGTGTTACATAATTATAAACAAATAAGATACAATCATATCTTACGAGAACAAGAGAGGAGATATTTGTTTAAGTCTTCAATAACCTCTTGACCTAGACCGACCGACCGACCGACCACATAGCTTCGCTTCGTTTCGTATCGCTTCGGGCGACGACGGCAGCGACGAGTGGGCGTTCCCTGCAACTGGCGGAGGAAAGCCAGCACGCCCACTGGGACGGGCTCGAACCCCAAGAGGACACGCACGTGTACTTCTCGTTCCTTCTCAGTAAGAGGATGGATTAAGTTCTTCAGACCCGTAACGAGGACAAATATCCCTTGTGTATGTGTATGTATATAATAATGCGCTTAGCTTATATCTCTCTTAATGGCCTAGTTGGAAAGTCACTGTCGCACTTGTCATGAGGATGCCCGGTTCGAGTCCTGGGCAGTACCACATTTAAATTTCAAGCATGCTGGCCTTTGATGGCTTAGATTTAAAGTGCATTGTGGTTGTTAATACATATATATATATATATATATATATATGTATATACACACATTTATCAATCACAATTCATTTTAATTCTATCACTTGTCACGTGCAGGTTCGAATCCTTGGCTGTACCGCGTTTCAATTTCTGCATGTTAGCCTCCTCGGGTTTCTCGAAGTTGATGGTTTAGAATTAAAGTGAATTGTGGTTGATAATTGTAAATCTGTTCACTGGGACCCATTCAGTGGTGTATACATATATATATATATATATATATATATATATATATATATATATATATATATATATACATACAGTATATATTGGCCTGAGCATTATGGCATTGTGGCAGGAACATGACCCTTCTTAAAGAAGCTGAGTTGTTATTCGATTTTACTTGTGTACGATAAAGGAGAAGGATGGGGCAGAATGTCTCGGGCATCCCCTTTGTAGAAGGGAAAAGATCTTTTAGTACATATATTAGTTTCCTTTTGTGACCAAAAGAGAAAGATTGAGAGACCGGACGAGCCTTAATGGCGTCTGAAGATAAGGCGACATATGATATGAGGGAGGGGTTGGGAGGAAATTTTGAACACACACACACACACACAGACACACACATCACGTATGTGTATGTATGTATACCACCTCGAGTTTGTTCCAATGGAAAAGCTTTCGCTTTTGTATACAATAGGTTGTCGTCAACTGAATTGATTCGGCTGTGGGTATTTGACAAACTCCACAAGAATTTATCCTCATCTTCGTTCCTTTTTTTGTGAGAGTCGAGCGCTTTACTCACCCGACTGCCTTCCTCCTCCTCCTCCGTCTTCTCCTCTTGCTCCTCCTCCCCCTGCTCCTCCTCCTCCTCCTCTTGTTTCTGCTCCTTGCCCTCCTCCCCTTGCTCCTTCTCCTCCTCCTCCTCCTCATCATCATCATTATCATTCATCATCATCCTCTTCTCCTCTTCCTTCTCCTCCTTCTCCTCCTCCTCACCCTTGTACTCCTCTTCGTACTCCTCCTCCTCCACCTCTACCTCCTCCTCCCTCTCCTCCAACTCCTCCTACTCTGAAAGAATGTCCAGACTGATCGTCAACAGATGGAGAAGACACCCGAGGTCGGGGCATGTCATGTAACTCTCTCTCTCTCTCTCTCTCTCTCTCTCTCTCTCTCTCTCTCTCTCTCTCTCTCTCTCTCTCTCTCTCTCTCTCTCTCTCTCTCTCTCTCTCTCTTTCTCTCTGGTTGAGAGGTCGAGCCCTCCATGAACTTTAACCTCATGTTAGGAGTTGATTTATTGTTTCGTGATTCATCTCACTGTATCTTATCGTTTTTTGTTTTATGTTATATATATTTTTGTACTGATGTTTCATCACACATTAATGTAGGGAAAGGAATACTTAGAGAATAACTATGTGTGTCAATATATATATATATATATATATATATATATATATATATATTGTGTGTGTATATATATATATATATATATATTGTGTGTGTGTATATATATATATATATATATATATATATATATATATATGTATGTATATATATACATAATATATATATAAATATATATATATATATATATTGCACCCACAGTCTGCTTAGGACGAGCACAGGCTGGTCACAATATAAAGTTTAGCAAAGTTATTCCCTTTCTTTTCTCGTACATTCTGTTTCCCACTTAATTTACATTTCTCTCTTTTGGAGGATATTTGACGTTGGTTCACATAAAATCTTTTGAAGTACATCACTGTCGCGAAGAAATTGAGACTTAATGAACTTTGTTAAAGATAAGGTAAAGCTTGCTAATATGTAGTGATTAGAGAGCGCTGAAACTATTTGTTGTTTTAAGAGAAGATGAGATATCTGTGTGGATAGGGGGATGACAGTTGGTAAGGGACATGGAACTGCCTAGTGTAGGCCATATGGTCTCTGGCAGCCTCTTCGATTCTCATGTTATTATGTTCTTCAGGTGATTTAATGCAGTGGACAATGATCGACCATCGGGTTGAAAAGCCCATCGAGGGATCGAGACCCACCTGCCGTTTTCAATCAGGGTCTCATGTAGATTAATAAAATCGCGTGGCGACAGTCATAATAGAATGGTACATAATGAAGGAGACTGCAAGAGACCATGAGGCCTATACTAAGCAGTTCCATGTCCATTACCACCTGTCATCCCCCATCCATAAAGTTGTAGTTTCAGCGCTCATTACATGGTTGCTAAGTCTGTTTCATTCGTTGACCACCCTATTAGCCTATTAGTAAACCAATTCTTGCCTATGGCGAAGTGACAGCCGGTAAAGAAGTAAGCAGACTTCCGTTGTTTTGAAAAGTTTTACCGCAAAGATGAATAAAATTGTCTGACAGCTGCGGACAAATGATCCTGACCCACCAAGGAAATATATTTTGTTGTTGAGACATTTGAACAATATTGTTTAAAAAAAGTAAATGAAAAACTGGATGTTACTCAAACATTAAAATAATCTTTTTTTTTCAAAAATAATCATAAATGTAAGTGATCTACTGAATATTGTGGAAACATTAAAATAATTAATTTCCAAAAATAATCATAAATATAAGGGAATTACTGGATGTTATTGAGACATGAAAATAATTTTATTTCCAAAAGTAATTATGAATATAAGGGAACCAATAGATCTTGCTGAGACATTGCAACTTTCCAAAAAAAAAAAAATCGTAAGTATCAAGAAACCATTGAAGTTGTTGAAACACTGAAAACGTTGTATTTCCAAAAATAATAATAAAACTATAGAGACCTACTGCATGTCGTTGAGACATTACAACAAACTTGTTTCCAGAAATAAACATAACTTCAAGGGAACTACTAAGTATTTCGGAGACATGACAAAAGCCCAATCTGCATAGCAGACAAAACCCCAATATGAAAATGGTGGGGATGGGGACATAACCTACCGATTGAGGTTTTGTCCATTGGGGTATTGTCCATTCACCATCTATTTCATAGGTTCGCAAAGTAAGGTCCGTGACACATTTGACAAGTGTTCCGCGAGAGACATATGGCAACAGTGATGGAATGTCAACCACCAGTGTATTATGAGACATCGAGTAAAAAAAATCTATTATCTTTGTGTATTGTTTATTTCAATAATTATGTTTCTTTTGTTAATTGTTATTTTGTGTTTCTGTATGTCCCCCTTTTTGTGAGGTGGTCCTTGGTTGAAAAAAAAAAATGTGTCCTTGGTTGAAAAAAAAACTGAGATTCTATTTCATGCTGATGAACGTAATAACGGTGGTATTCTTAAAGAAATTCTTTCCCTTCCAAGGATTTATATAAAATCTATATAAGGAAAGATTTATATAAAGAAGGAACTTTTTAAGAATACCACCGTAAGATTCATACGATGGTATTCTTTAAAAAAAAATCTTTCCCATCCAAGGATTTATATAATATTTATATAAGGAAATATTTACATAAGGAAAGGTTTATATAAAGAAGGATTTTTCTAAGAATACCACCGTAAGATTCATACGGTGGTATTCTTTAAAAAAAATCTTTCCCTTCCAAAACTTATATAAGAAAATATTTACATAATTTTTTTTTTTTTTTTTTTTTTTTTTTTTTTTTTTAAATACCACCGTAAGTATTTTCGTGGCTCCCGGAAAGGGTCTCTGCGGAGAAGGAAGACAAAGAAGGAAATTCCGGAGGAAGGAAGATAAGGGCGGCAGAGTGACCATCTTAGTGGGAGTACCGCGGTCGGGCTGGCACTCCCGAGGACACAAAGGAGTGCCGCGCGTTGGCCCTCTCCTGGGGCCGAATTTATAAAAGACCCTAACCCCTAAGTCTAGACATAAATCTTCAAAATGCCGGAGAATTCTAACTAAAATCTCTATGTTGGCGACCTAAAGACTTATGTCTAGACATAACCTCGACATTATGGACAGCTGATTTAGGTAGAATATCCGCCTTTTTGGAGATCTATGTCTAGATTTAGGGGCTAGGATCTTTTATAAATTCGGCCCCTGGCACTACAGTGAAGGAGGGTTGACAGATTCCGTCTTCTGATTCTTCTTCACACACACACATACATACACACACACACACACACACACACACTTGACAGAAGACTTATTAAAGTGGGATAAAAGAAAAACAAGAGGACATGAAAAGAAACTCAAAAGGGATAGTTATAGAAGAGATTTGAAGAAAAAAAATCAACACAGAGTGGTGGATGTCTGGAACAAATGAGACGAAACAATAGTGTGTGCAAAAACTGTACGAGAATTTAAAAACGAACTAGATGCTAAGAAATACAAAGACGGGTCACTACAAGCATAGCTCCCCTTCCCGTAAGATACAACTAGGTAAACACACACACACACACACACACACACACACACACACACACACACACACACACACACACACACACACACACACACACACACACAAAGATGTCCTTCTCCTCCTCTTCCACGGTTCATTGTCGGGGACAAAGAGGTGTCCCTCCTCCTCTTCGTCCTCCTCCTCCTCCTCCTCTTCGTCCTCCTTCCTGACGCACTCGAGGAGGTGAGAGAAGGAAGCGAGTGGGAGTGAGTGAGGTAGGGAGAAAAGAAAAGACGTCTGAGGGAGTTTTCTGCCTTGAACACACACACACACACACACACACACACACTCACTCATTGGCGCAATGGTAGCGTTCGCGGTCGCCACTACAGCGGTCCGGGTTCGAATTTCGCCCAGGGCTGAAATAATGTCAACATCGCTGCGCTGCGAGTCGTTACTCCAACTCTCGTGGGCAGGGACTTTGTGTGTGTGCAAAGTCACAGCATTACCCATAGAGCGGTTATATATGAGCTCTGAGCTCTCATACGGGAGGGTAATAGTTGTCGATCACGAGTCCAACACGTGATTCAAGACCATGGGGAATCACACACACACCGGGAGGAGCTCACCTACGACCTAAGCCACCACCTTTGCCCAGCGTGCTTCGATTGCCCAGTCAAGGCGCTGGTGGACCAACGAGAAGTTAAAATTCAATGAAAAAAAAATCGTTACGGTAGGAGGCACCTAGCTACGACTATTGCCGCCACCTTTGCCTTAAGTGTTAGGAGAGAGACTTGTGTGTACGTCGTGAGCATCAGTGAAAGACTAACGGTTGTTCATCTGAAAGGGAAACTCGAGGTCATTCAAACCTTGCCCTTATCACGTAAGGACATAAGGTCGAGATTGCAATCCACAGGACCCCACACTTCCATGACATTTCTTTGTTTTCGATCAAATCCAAAAATATTGTCTAGGAAATTACTCGAGGTTAATGTGTGTCGGTTCCGAAATACATGATCTGACACTTCCTCTTGAGTTAACTTTAAGAATCCTGCCCCAACAAAATACTTTTTCTTGAGTCAAATTTAAGAATCTCGCCCCGATAGCTGACTTTTATTGAGTCAGCTTTCAGAATCCCGCCCTAACAGCTGACTTTTCTTAAGTCAGCTTTCAGAATCCCGCCCCAAACACCCAAACTTTTCTTAAGTCAACTATCAGAATTCCGGTCCAGTTGACATTCAGAATTCCGCCTCTATTGTTCTCCCCAAGACTTGACACGTGTAATGAAGTCAACATTGGGAATCCCGCCCCCTTTCTACCCAAAAATATTACACACTTCCTGAGTTAAGACTCTGAATCCCGCCCTCTTGTTACCAAAACTCCCTCAGACTTGCACTTCTGCGGCGAACTTATATGACTTTATTCTGACCAATGCAGCTGAGGGAAGGACGCCCTCCAGCCTTGCAGATGAATAAAATCAGCTGACGACAGATGGAATAAAGAAAACATTCGAGTGAACATGACACAGGGAAAACAAAATGTCAACTATGCCTGTCCCCACAACCTCCTCTTCCTCCTCCTCCTCCACATCCTCCTCCTCCTCCTCCTCCTCTTCTTCCTTCTCATTCTCCTACTCCTCTCCCTCCTCCACCTCCTCCTTCTCCTCTTCCTCCTCCTCTTCTTCCTCTTCTTCCTTCCTCCTCTTCCTCCTCTTCCTCCTCTTTCTCAAAGGATTACAAAGGCGGAGCATACCGACAGGAGACCTTTTGATCCATATCTAGGTCGGATGCGAAAAAAAAAATCATATTAATAATAAAATAATAAACAAAAACTATGATAATGTAAATAACAAATAAAATACATAAATGAATGCATAGGTATAGTCAAATAATAAACAAACAGGTAAATAGTAAATAATAATAAATTGACATATAACTAATAATAAATAAAAATCAGACAGACAAATGATAACAAAACAAAAACAAATAATATAAGATAAATTATAATCATTACAGCATCTTACTTAGGTATTTATCTAAATGATTCTTAAAGCTTTGAACTGAACTACATTGCACTACCTGTGCAGGAAGTTTATTCCATTCATTAACTACACGGTTGGCAAAGTTGTTTCTACCTCCTCCTTCTCCACCTCCTCTTCCTCCTCTTCCTCCTCCTCCTTCTTCTTCCTCCTCTTTCTCCTCTTCCTCCTCTTTCTCCTCCTCCACCTCTTCTTCGTCCTCTTCTTTCTCCTCCTCCTCCTCTTTCTCCTCCACCTCCTCTTCCTCCTCCTCCTCCTCCTCCTCCTCCTCCTCTTCCGCCTCCCCTTTCTTCCTCCTCCTCCTCTTCCTCTTCCACCTCCTCTTCCTCCTCCCTGGCATTAGGTGCCAACAAGGCAAGGCACGGCTATTGTCCAACATGTTCGGCCTTCAGTGAACTGAATTAAGTGAAAATATATATATATTTTTTTTTTTTTTTTTTTCGTTCTTTGGCAACAAGTACTTTCAGTCACGTTCTCCACGAAGGCAAAGTCTCCGCTTAGGGGAGGCACGAATGGATGAATAAAATCGCCTGGCGACAACCAGAAAAGACAAAGAACATTCCCAAATGGACTCGGGAATGCAAGAAATATGTGCGTGGGCCGTGCACACACATACACACACACACATACACACACATACACGCACACGTATATACACACGCACACACACACACACGCAAACACACACATGTAACATACACACACACGTACACATGCACGCGTTCACACACACACACACATACACACACATACGTACACATGCAGGCGTACACACACACACACACACGTACCCGCTTATACACATATACATGCACACGTTCACACACACACACACACACACACACACACACACACACACACACACACACACACACGTACCCGCGTATACACATATACATGCACACGTTCACACACACACACACACACACACACACACACACACACACACACACACACACACACACACACACACACACGTGAACGAGTACACGCATGGCGGAACTTAGAGGTTTACTTGTGCATGTGGCATTTAGGTGCAACCAAAGACCTTCAGCCTACTGTATGCACCACAAAGGGGGAGGAGGAGGAGGAGGAGGAAGAGGAAGCAAATGACAATCGGTGGAAGCCCTTGGAATCACACACACACACACACACACACACACACACACACACACACACACACACACACACACACACACACACACACACACACACACACACACATACACACACACACATACACACACACACACATACATACACACACACACACACACACACACACACACACACACACACACACACACACACACACACACACACACACACACATACACACACACACACAGAGACGTATACTTGTACACAAGTTTTATATGCCCCAACACCCAAACCAACAGTATCATATTACCACAAGTCGACAGTATCATACTCTACTGTCCTCTGGTTTGTTTTGTTTTGTCTGACACGTGCCAGGATGAAATAGAGGGCAGACTGCAAAAACTCTCTTTCTCTCTCTCTCTCTCTCTCTCTCTCTCTCTCTCTCTCTCTCTCTCTCTCTCTCTCTCTCTCTCTCTCTCTCTCTCTCTCTCTCTCTCTCTCTCTCTCTCTCTCTCTCTCTCTCTCTCTCTCTCTCTCTCTCTCTCTCTCTCTCTCTCTCTCTCTCTCTCTCTCTCTCTCTCTCTCTCTCTCTCTCTCTTTAGTATGGGAGTGTCTTGGAGTCATTGATAAATGACAGAAGATGGGTGGGAGGAGAGTTTAGAACCTTTGTACACTGTGCAGGATTCGAACCTATGATCTTTAGGACATTGAGGGCTGTTTTTTATGGCCTCCGCCTCGTTACAGACTGCTACTGTCATTGTTTAGCTTAAGTGTACAACTGAGCACTTGTTCTGCACATTTACGTAATTATTGTACACTTGCGCAACTTTGTTAAACAGGTGCACAGTTTCTATACACTGTTGCGCAACTTTGCTAAACAGTTGCACAAATTCTATACACTGTTGCGCAACTTTGCTAAACAGTTACACAATTTCTATACATTGTTGCGCAACTTTGCTAAACAGTTGCACAAATCCTATACACTGTTGCGCAACTTTGCTAAACAGTTGCACAAATTCTATACACTGTTGCGCAATTTTGCTAAACAGCTGCACATTTTCTATACAATGTTGCGCAACTATTGCGCAAGTCTTGCGCAGGTATCCAAATATGTTGCATAGTGCGGTAGGACAGTTGCGCAGTTCTGTTACAGATTTGCTTGAATACATTGCGCAGTTGCGCAACCCCTGCTCATCGACGAATATTGCGCAATTGCGAATCATTGTCCCACTTTCACTTTCTCCCCCTCTCTCCCCACCCCCCCCTCTCTCTCTCTCTCTCTCTCTCTCTCTCTCTCTCTCTCTCTCTCTCTCTCTCTCTCTCTCTCTCTCTCTCTCTCTCTCTCTCTCTCTCTGTGTCTCTCTCTCTCTCTCTGTCTCTCTCTCTTTCTACCACATTGCACTATTGCATCGCGCAGGCTATGTATACAGCCACTGTTAAAGTACTCTACAGTGCTTCACTGTTATGCACCGTTGCTACACTGTTGTACGACATCACAGCTCAATTTTGCAGCAGTGAATATGCGCAAAGCACTGTGTATCTGGACTCAGTAAAACAGAGAAACAGTGAAACTGAGATATTTGAGTTGGGTTGAGGCGGTGGGGGAATGAGGAGATGTTACTTAATACAAGATCAGCCAGTTCGGAGACCCACAGGTACTAAGAGTGGATATTAGGTTCTGTTTTTTTTTTTTTTTTTTTTTTTTTTTTTTACCCCATTGAGCTTTTAGACGTCTGTTTTTTTTTTTTTTTTTTTTTTTTTTTTTTTTTTTTTTGTAGATGGGTTTGTCTTCACCCAAATCGAATCGCCTTTTTTTTTTTTTTTTTTTTTTTTTTTTGTGAAATGTAGATGTGTTGTTTGTCTTCACCCGAATCGAATCGCCTGACAGTAAACAGCATAACATAAATTGAGGAATCGAATACAAACGTCAAAGGATGAATGACGTTGTCTGTCAAGTGTCCTCTTCAGCTGACGTGGGGTCACCTCGAGGAGATCCAAATAAACACCAAGAAAGACCCGAAGGCTCCATATTATTATAATTTTTATTTATTTATTTATTTATCATTATTATTGTCATTTGCTTATCTAGTATCATTTTCATTATTATTTATTTATTTATTATTATCATTTATTTATCATTATTATTATTATTTATTTATTTCATTTTTTATTTATTCATTTATTTATTTATCTTTTTTTTCTTTTTTTCTTTTTTTCATCCGACCTAGTTATGGACCAATAGGTCTCCTGTCGACATGCTCCTTCTTTGTAATCCTTTGTTTTAGGGTAATGATGTGACGGTACCCAGTATTTTTTTAACGATACCGATACGAGTTCCGATACTGACGCAAACTTCCGATTCCAATTAAAGATTAATAAACATACTTTTTTCATGAAGTATTTGTTTCTCAATCCAACTGGAAGGCCTGAAAAGAACAATAAATTATAATAATTTCAGGTATCGGAATCGGAACCTTGGAGTAGTATCGGAACTCGTATCGGAATCGGTAAATAATTTGATATCGTTTCATCATTAGTTTCAGAGTCTATCGGTTCTTGTCTGTTACTATGCGTCGGGACCTGCCTGCCAAAGACCCTAACGGTGATATTCTTAAAAAAAAAAAAAAAAAAAAAAAAAAAAAAAAAAAAAAAAAAAAAAAAAAAAAAAAAAAAAAAAAAAAAAAAAAAAAAAAAAAAAACTATATAAATCTGATATAAATCCTCGGAAGAGAAGGATTTATATAAGGATTTTTTTCTAAGAATACCACCGTGAGAATCTTACGGTGGTATTCTTAAAAAATATTATTTCCTTATATAAAACTTTCCCTTCCAAGGATTTATACAAGATTTATATAAGGAAAGATTTTTTTTTTTTTTTATATACCACCGTAAGCCCTGAGCCCTGAAGTAACCGCCAACGCTCACAGGAACAAACAAGATAAGAGAGTTTGGCGGATGCCAGGAAGCACAGAACTGTGACACCTGACATCGATAACACTAAAAGAGATGATAACGTCTTGACTAACGAGGGAGAGCTCGACTTTTCGCAGTGCGCCGTCCACGACACGACGTCGTACTCTCAAATAATCATGGATGTCCATGGACATCCATGATTATTTGAGAGTACGACCATATATGAAAGCGTCCATAGACACACCATGATTATTTGAGAGAACGACGTCGTGTCGTGGACGGCGCACGGCGAAAAGTCGATACGTGAGAAACGAGTATAACCGGGTTAAGACCAAAACCAATCAGCCGATAGGTTCGCCCCAGATGAATAAAACTTACTCTTTGGTGTCAGAATAAATAAATATAAATAATAAATATATATAAATTAATAGGTAAATAGATAAGTAGACAAATAAATGAATAAATTACTATAGATAAATAAGTAAAAAAGTAAATGAATATACATCAAATTTGATAAATAGATACATGACCGTGGGGGAATAGACCACGTCACTGTCCCAGTCGGTGTTATCTGCTGCGATCATCTCACTTGAACCGCCACGAGGACCGACGACCGTCAAGTCTCGAATGACGAACGAGACGAGACGAGACGAGAGAATCCGCCTATTTCAAGACGAAGAGCAATCGTCTCGGCCGTTCAAGAGCTCCAACTCTTGTGAGTTGGGGAGAGGGAGGGAGGGGGGTGAGACTTTTTTATTTCTTTTTTATTTTATTTTTATTTTTATTTTTTATTTATGATTACATTTATTTGTTTATCTATTTTTATTCTTTTTTTTTTTTTTTTTTTGAGAGAGAGAGAGAGAGAGTAAATTGTCACTCCCACGGGATTTGTTTGAGCCCGTGTGATGGGTGTTTATGGAGATATCCAAAAGATAGAGTGGGATTGTTTGGCTTGTCAGAAGAGCAGGAAGGAGGCTGGTGTTCTGGACAAGATCCCAGTGGCAGGGCGGAGGGGGGGGGGGGTGGCGTGAGGGTCAGATGATTTTTTGGCGATGCAACAGTGCAGGTTCGAAGGAAGAGTCTACAAGATTGCTTCTCAAACTGTCTGATGTGGCTGACCAACATTTTTTCTTTTCAATGTGCCACGTACCGGTAGTATTTCGTAGTAATATTGATTTATACTGGAAACTATATATATAGTGAATATGATCAAAGTTGACAATTTTTTTATCTTCTATTTACTTTATAAACAAATAATACAATATCAAAACATATAAAAAAGTAATAGAAAAAATAACCGGCAGATTCCTTAGCATGGCACCGGCTCTACAAGACACCAGACACAAGACACCCAGACACAAGACACCAGACACAAGACACCATTTCAAAGCTACTTCGATCTGAAGGATCCCCAATAACATTTCCATAATCGGAAATTTGCTGGTCTCGCATTCGGTTAGGTGTGGGTTCGAATCCCGCACTACACTCCGGTTCTAAGCAGTGACTGTTATCCGAAAACGCATAATAGGGCAAAAGGGCCGCAACTACTCAGCGTCTCCCAGCGTAGGCTCTTCACCTACCTCAGCTACATTTCTCTATCAGAATGTTCCTCCTCCTCCTCCTCCACCTCCTCCTCCTCCTCCTCCTCCTCCTCCTCCTCCTCCTCCTCCTCCTCCTCCTCCTCCTCCTCCTCCTCCTCCTGTTCCTCATGCTACTCCATGTGTCGTTCTTATGTATGGAAGGCTTTGTTCTAGTCTCGTGTGTGTGTGTGTGTGAGAGAGAGAGAGTTTGAGTGTATGTGCACGCGTGCTTCCTACCTCATCCCATCCCCCCCCCCTCTCTCTCTCTCTCTCTCTCTCTCTCTCTCTCTCTCTCTCTCTCTCTCCAGCTTCTCGTGCAAGAAATCGCTCATCCGTATATCCAGGCTCACTCCCCCGCAAAAAAAAAAAAAAAAAAAAAAAAAGTGTCTGGGTGGGAGATGGTGGGGTGCTTGTTTTCTTGTTTGAGTAATTGATCCTTTCCTCGATCCGCGTGCCCCCTTGCGGCCGTAAAAAATGAAATTTGATAAAACTAGAAGCCATAACAAGCCCGAGAAAGTTTGGCGCCGCAGATGGAGGGTGGGGAGGGCTAATTTTTTTTTTTTTTTTTTTTTTTTTTTTTTTTTTTTTTTTGAGGCGCCTTAGAGCCTCAACACTCTCCTTGATGGGGGTTGAATCTCCCCCCCCTCAGACGAATAAAATCACCTGGCGACAATAACAAACTTCTAAGATCTCAAAACGCAGCGAAAGAGTTCTTGGTCAAGAAAGCCCAGCCCCAAGCTGAATAAAATCGCTTGACGGCAGCTAAGGAAAACGTTGAAGCAAAAAGAGGCCGTATGTACTTGTATAAATGTACATATGTTGTCGGTTAGGTCCGAAGAATGGGCGTTTATTGGAGTGATGACTCTTGCACGCGCGTAAACGTGGAAAAAAATTCTTTGACTCACACGAAGATTGTCTGCAATTTACATCCAAGAAGTTAGTGTCCAGGCTCACTGATTGTTGCTGATAAAGGGTGGAGGACAATTTCGTCTCCTTCTCTCTCATTCTCTCTCTCTCTCTCTCTCTCTCTCTCTTTTTTTCTTTTTTTTTCTCTTTATTTCTCTATCTCTATTTTTCTCTCTATTTTCTCTATTGTTCTCTCCGTCTCTCTTTATTTCTCTCTTTATTTTTCTCTTTATCTCTCTCTCTTTATTTCTCTCTATTTTTTCTATTGCTCTCTCTCTCTATCTATCTATCTATCTATGTATTCGATCCCTAGGGTGAAAAGGCACGGGATGGTTAATGCTCGGTATACATAAAGCGACAGAGAGTGTGTGTATTATTAGACTACCATTGACAGAGTCTTTGTGTGTTGTGGCGATGCCATGAAGATCTCGTTTCACATTTGACTTTTTCCTCACTTCGGCTAAACGGACCCTGCTGTGCCTCCCGCGTAGCAGCATTAGGTCACTGGCAACCCGCCGCCAAATAGACAGACAAGAGGATAGGTCAGGCACAGATAACACAACGTCATGTCCGCTTCATGGTCGATCAAGTATATGTCTATATTGATCAGCCCTAACAGCAGCGGAACACAAAGACACGGCCACAACATATCCGGGGTGGAGGGCCATTAGCGGAAGTCCTGAGGTCATTACACACTGCGACAGTGAACTAAACAACAACAACGACAACAACATTAACAACAACGACAACAACAATAACAACAGCAACAACAATAACAATATTTTCTTATACGGCAGGTTCTTCGTGACTTTAATCTTTCTTGTATCTTTGCTTGAATTCGCTTCAGTTTCTGGTTTGAGGCTTCAAGGTCGAAGCTGTTCATTGTTGTTGCAGCAGTGGCCTCTAGTGGACAATCAAACCTGACCCATGAGGTATTTTATTTATTTATCTATTTGTTTGTAATATATTTATTCATATGTATTATTATTTATCTATTTATTTATTTATTTATTTATTCTTTTTTCGTTTATTTGTTTAGTTATTTTGATACATCCAACATCGTTATAAACCTAAACGTCTCTTGTCGGATTCAATTTTTTTTTTTTTTTTTTTTTTTTAAACGGCTATAGAGCCACAGCACACTCCTTGATGGTGGTCGAAAATCCCCCCCCCCCTCAGACGATTCAGTGTAATTCCATTTTCTTCCTCTTTTATTTCTGTTTCTTCTTATCGGTTAAGAGATTCTTCAACACAATACGCCAAGGATATCAACAACCTAATCTCTAACCTCCCATCGAAATAAAAGGAAACTAGATAAATAGATAAATGAAAAAAAGAAACGACGAAGTTAGATAGAATAGAATCATCATTGGTCTTTAGAAGAAAAAAAAAATTGAATGACATGAAGAATTGTCACCCCAGAACGCCCACGTGAAGAATCGTCACCCTATGAGATCCCACCTGAAGAACTATCACCCTAGTACGCCGAATATCAACAGTGGAATAAAGATTAGATTAGGTTAGGTTGAATGAGGGTTTTGTTTATTGCCATCAACTTATACAACCGAAGAATTGTCACCCTAGGATAGCCCACATGAAGAATTGTCACCCTGTCGAAGTCTGGAATGACGATTCTAATGTGACCCAAAATATGAATATATGTGTATATGTACAATGAACACGTACATTGGAGTCAATGTTTATTTACTGTGATTGAAGTAAAATGCACTGTTTACTAGAACGGTTATGGCCGTTTCGTGCCCCCAAAGAAGAGAGGAAGCGAGAGGAGGAGGAGGAGGAAAAGGGAGGTTCGTGAAGGAAGTAGAGGAGGTGGAGGAGGAGAAAGAGGAGGAGGAGGAGAGAGTAAAGGGATGGGTGCATGGAGGAAGCAGTTGTTAGAATCAAGTGAAGGAGGAGAAAGAGGAAGAAGAGGGGGAAGAGGAAGAGGAAGAAGAGGAGGAGGAGAAGAAGGTAAAGGAAGCAGTTGTTAGAATCAAATGAGGAGGAGAAGGAAGAAGAAGACGAAGAGGGGGAAGAAGAGGAGGAGTTAGGATCAAATGATGGAGGTGGAGGAGAAGGTGAAAGAGGAGGAGGAAGAAGCAGCTGTGAGGATCAAATGAAGGAGGTGGAGGAGGAGATGGAAGAGGAGGAGGAGGAGGAGGAAGAAGACGAAGAGGAGGAGGAGGAGAACAGCATTGCAGCCATCAGCCAAGTAATTATTGGTCCCATGTTGTTGATTGTTTGACAAGTTTCGATGTGATTCGCAAACGTCTGTCGAACAACTAACTGCCTTGACATGCAGTCGTGGACCTCAGTTAACCATCTGATGACGATATTCGAATCTGACGTCTATTTTGGCCGCCGCCAGAGGATTTCATTCGGTTAAGGAAAAACAAATTAGGACACTCATTAGTGTCTCCGCCAGAATTTCTTAGGCTCGTTTCACACATATCGACTTTTCGCCGTCCACGACTTTTCGCCGTCCACGACACGACGTCGTGCTCTCAAATAACCATGGGTGTCTATGGACGCTTTCACATGTGGTCATGATGGTTGAAATCATTCATAGACACTCATAGTTATTTCAGAGCACGACGTCGTGTAATGGAGGGCGCACGGCGAAAAGTCGATACGTGTGAAACAACCCTGGTGGCGTAATCCGAAGCGTGCTCGTCTCCCATTCGCTTAGTTGTGGGTTCGAATCCCGCACTCCTCCGAATTCCAGCAGTGACTGTTACTCGCCCCAACAGTTAAAACTCATAAGAGGGCAAAGGTGACGGCTTCGCCCACGGCTACTCAGCGCCTCCTGGCGTAGGCTCCTCATCTTAGTACAAGCTCACCTAACCCTTTTCGTACCGGTTTTTTTTTTTTTTTTTTTTTTTTTTTTTTGAAGAAGTTGACTATAAAGTCAATCCACCCCTGGCCTGCCCCCCCCCCCCTCTCTCTCTCTCTCTCTCTCTATATATATATATATATATATATATATATATATATATATATATATATATATATATATATACACACACACCTATCTCTTATCAATGTCACACACAAAAAAAACATTTGCATGACGCATGTCCCCTTCACTAGAATGGCTTCTGCTCCGCTGTTGTGAAAAAGAGAAGGAGAACGCACAATGCATGACGTCGAGTCGGGCGGGATGAGGGAGCTGAGTGAGGCTGAGGGTCGGTCCTACTGCGGTCCAAAATGACTTGAATGACAGAGAGAAAGTCTCCATTGTGTTGTAGCCTCATCCACAACATTCTTACCTCACTTTTGGAATCTCTCTTTCTCTCCTCTCTCTTCTCTCTCCTCTCTCCTCTCTCTCCTCTCTCCTCTGTCTCCTCTCTCCTCTCTCTCCTCTCTCCTCTCGCTTCTCTTTTCTATCTTTCCCCCTCATTCTCTCTCCTTTCTCTTCTCTTCACCCCCTCTCTCTCTCTCTCTCTCTCTCTCTCTCTCTCTCTCTCTCTCTCTCTCTCTCTCTCTCTCTCTCTCTCTCTCTCTCTCTCTCTCTCTCTCTCTCTCTCTCTCTCTCTCTCTCTCTCTCTCTCTCTCTCTCTCTCTCTCTCTCTCTCTCTCTCTCTCTCTTTCTCGCTTCTCTTTTCTATCTTTCCCCCTCTTTCTCTCTCCTTTCTCTTCTCTTCTCTCCCCCCTCTTTGTCTCTCTCTCTCACCCTCTCTCTCTCTCTCTCTCTCTCTCTCTCTCTCTCTCTCTCTCTCTCTCTCTCTCTCTCTCTCTCTCTCTCTCTCTCTCTCTCTCTCTCTCTCTCTCTCTCTCTCTCTCTCTCTCTCTCTCTCTCTCTCTCTCTCTCCCCTTCGCTCTCTCTCCTCAGAAGTTTGAAGGATAGAGTACCGTTTGTGAACTTCTTTTTTATCTCAAATAGCACGGGGTCACTTGTAGCCAGACTAAAGTTTGATTTACAGATTTGAGATTTGAAAATATGTGCAGACGGTGTCCTTTCATGAAGGAAATCATCTTCTGTGGAGTCATAAGTACGGAAGCAGCGATCCATGCTCGGGAAAATCAAGGAAGTACAGACCCCCCCCTCCCCATATACTAAAGGGATACATATCTTGAAACGATTCCGTATATTGATGATTATCAATATTGAAGCGAGACTGACACTGCGTTAAGTTTGGTTCTATACAGTATTTTCATAATTTTTCAATACTTCTTGTACCGTCGAGGCCTTTCGTATAGAGAATATTGCCCTTAATTATTATTATTATTATTATCATTATCATTATTATTATTATAATTATTATTATATATATATATATATATATATATATATATATATATATATATATATTTTTTTTTTTTTTTTTTTTTTAACCTTTGAATCTTCGTATATCGGAGTTTCGTATAGAGGGACCTCCTTGCCTCATAACCATCCCGTCAGCAACACCAAGATTCCCAATGACGTCAACTCGTCGTGGAATCATGAAACAACATTATATGAAGCGGTAGGAGAGCCTCAAATGAAGTTATGATAGGAGGCACTTAACGAATAGAAAATTTTGTCACGAACAGAGGATATATGAAGAATGAAGAAAAGATCTAGAATGTTGAGCCTGTCTTCTAGACGATCAGGAATACAAGTATGGTGTTTAGGTAGTTCTTCCAGGTCACACAGGATAGGAAAGACTAGTTCACTGTCTAGATTAGTAAATGAAAATGGAAACCTAATCTAATTGAGTATGTATATGATGACTTTGATATGGTTTAACGTCACAAACTTCCCTCTATCGAGAGGTTAGGAAGGTGCCCCTTACAGAGGACTTTATAGCGTGGAATTTAACGAATCATGCCCTTGGTTCATCTTCACCGGTGGCAGGGTTCGAACTACCATCCCCTCGACCTTTGCCGCAAGTAATGACGCCCTAACTCGCTTGGTATATTCATAGTAGGAAGTTTTTCCTTCTATAGGCATTAATCAAAATGTTTCTTCGTATGTCATATTCCTGGGTTGTAGACATAGGTGCATGTACGATATATATGATAGTTGGTGTGTGTGTGTGTGTGTGTGTGTGTGTGTGTGTGTGTGTGTGTGTGTGTGTGTGTGTGTGTGTGTGTGTGTGTGTGTGTGTGTGTGTGTGTGTGTGTGTGTGTGTGTGTGTGTGCGTGTGTGTTTACTTTACAGTCGTGTTATCTGTTTACTGATAAACCTTGCTGATAACAAAGATAAGGGATCAGCTCGTCAAGAGGATTTAATTGGTTGGGGAAACTGTTGTTGTTGTTTCACGTTCAGGAAGTCACGTGACCATGTAGTGTAAGGCTCGTTTCACATATCACACATATCGACTTTTCGCCGTGCGCCGTCCACGACACGATGTCGTGGTCTCAATCAACCGTGGGTGTCTATGGACGCTTTCATATGTGGTCGTGGTCGTGTGAAAGCGTCTATAGACTCACATGGTTATGTGAGAACACGACGTCGTGTCGTGGACGGCGCACGGCGAAAAGTCGTTACGTGTAAAACGAGCCAAAGTTTAACCACAAGAGCGTAACTCATTAATAGAGAAATAAAAATATAGAAGAAAACATGCGGGCTCATTCCATCTTGTATATGATCCACCATAATCTTAGATCATGTGGTGGACTCGTGATCGGCAGCTATTACTCTCCTGACGAGAGCTCAAAGCTCATGTGGGCTTGCGGTAGGGAAGAAGCTTTCACCTCCTGAGAGGGACGCGAGCTTGGTACCGAAGCGTGACGGTCTGTAACGCTAACCACTACACCAGCAAGTCACGTAATACAGATTTACTTGTTCTGTTTGCGTTTGTGTATGTGTGTTTACATTTACCTAGTTTTATCTTACGGGAAAGGGAGCTATGCTCGTGATGCCCCGTGGTGTGTGTGTGTGTGTGTGTGTGTGTGTGTGTGTGTGTGTGTGTGTGTGTGTGTGTGTGTGTGTGTGTGTGTGTGTGTGTGTGTGTGTGTGTGTGCACTTACGTAGATAGCACGTCCATTATGTGTAAATATGCTTGATCACGTGATCTCCAATTATGTTTGTTGTGCTCCGTGCATTTTGTCGCACGCCTCGCGGTGGAATCTTTATTGTTATCAGAGCCTTGTTTGATCATTGAGCATTGCGAGCTTCTCTCTAGCTCTCTCACTCTCTCTCACTCACTCTCTCTCTCTTTTGTACCCCTTTCTCTCACCCTCTCTCTAACCTTGTCTCTCTCTCTCTCTCTCTCTCTCTCTCTCTCTCTCTCTCTCTCTCTCTCTCTCTCTCTCTCTCTCTCTCTCTCTCTCTCTCTCTCTCTCTGTCTCACTCTCTCTCTCTCTCTCTCTCTCTCTCTCTCTCTCTCTCTCTCTCTCTCTCTGTCTCTCTCTCTCTCTCTCTCTCTCTCTCTCTCTCTCTCTCTCTCTCTCTCTCTCTCTCTCTCTCTCTCTCTCTCTCTCTCTCTCTCTCTCTCTCTCTCTCTCTCTGTCTCTCTCTTTCTCTCTCTCTCTCTCTCTCTATCTATCTATCTATCTATCTCTCCCCCTCTCTCTCCCACTCTCCTCCTCTCTCTCACCCTCTCACTCTCCCCCATCCCTCACTCTTTCTCTCTTTGTTACAAATGTGAACACACACACACACACACACACACACACACACACACATAGAACCTATATTCATGTTTGCGTGCGTTCATGTAGCTGAGCGTGACAAGACTTGAGTTAGTCTTGTAATAATCTGTCTATCTTCCATTTTACACATTAACATATATACGCACGCATGTGCATGTACGTGTATATATATATATATATATATATATATATATATATTTATATTTATATATATATATATATATATATATATACATATATATATATACATATATATATCATATATATGTATATATATTTATATATATATATATATATATATGTACAACACTGAATGGGTCCCAGTGAACATTATATACATGTATGTATTCCTTTGTAATAGAATATGTATAAACAAAGTTGTATAGCAACAACAGCGACGGAATCTGTAATTGCACAATTAATATGAATGCTGGTCCAGGTTCGTGTGTCCATAGTATTGCACTGAAGATTTTTTTTTTTTCCGGCCTATTTGGGAAGCTTATGTGTGATTCACCACCACGGTCCTGGATCACGTGTTGGACTCGTGATCGACAGCTATTTCCCTCCCGGAAGAGAGCTCAGGGCTTGTATATGACCGATCTATGGGTAATGCTGTGACCTTACACGCACTCACACCCAACACCCCGCCCAGGAGTTGGAGTAACGACTCGCAGTGCAGCGATACTAAAATTATTTCAGCCCTGGGCGGGATTAGAACCCGGACCGCCGTAGTGGCTGTCGGGAACTCTAACCAATACATCACGAGTGTGTGTGCGCGCGTGCGTGTGTGCATGGTCACGTGTCTAAGTGGGAGGATAGGTCTAGGAAGGGTAGATTCGATAGAAAACGTGATCTCAATCGACTAAGATCTCATTAATACTCCCACACTCCACTGGACTCTGATATCCATTGCCTCACCACACCAAAGCCTTGCATTGGCCATTAGGGCTTCGAGAGCGTAGCAGAGCCCATCCTCTTCCCCCCTAATAAGGTTTGAAGAAGGCTAGGCAGTGCCATGAGGGCAAGGAGGGTGTAACTAATGATACTTGGTCACTAGTTAAGAAAAAGCATTAGTTCATTTTGTTTTTATTCTTTACTTTTCTCAGCTTAAGGTAAAGGGTAGAGGTTTAGAAGAGAAAATATGGAAAGGATAGACAGAAGAGAACAGACAGAAACGATTAACAAATTTGATTGTAGGTATTTACAGAAATCAGCTAGAAAAATAAGGTAGCAACATTGATGCATATAATGATTTTGGTAA
>NC_134793.1:15083442-15093543 GCF_046742065.1 Oratosquilla oratoria | reverse complement strand
GCTCCTTGAGATCAATGGGGTTTAAAACAAGAACTTTCTCCGAGGATTAACACGTTGCAGTTCCTAGGTTTCCGGTCCATATTCCTATTCCTCGCTAGGTCAGGGGCCTGGGAGGCATTCCACCTGCAATCTAGTTTCCCAGTTATTTGACACTTTTCCCTAGCGTTCCTAACTAAGGGCAGCGGATCATTGACCTGATATGGTTATACAATCTTGATGGAATCGCCGAAGATTCAGAATCGTCTCGGGACATCAACGTTGCGAACCTAGGTCGCTGCTTCCGTCACCGTGTCCTCTTTTCCCTTTCCCTGCTGCAGACACGCCTTGGGACATGATTTGAAAGCATTAGTCGTCACCTCCCTCGCCGTTGCCCCCCTCCCAACCTTTCACCAGAGGCAAGCTATTATTATCCTCTTGGCGCCCAACTTTCAACTTAAGATAAACTCTGTTTTCTCCAGCAGTGTTTGCCTTGCCAGCCCAAAACCCTGAGAGTTTGTTAATTAATTAGTTAATTGTTTAATTAATCGATTAATTAACTTATCCATCTATTTATTTATCTATATTGATAATTTTTGTTTTTCCAACACCAAGCGTAGTGGCGGCAGGCATACCCAAAGTGGTTGGACCGAGGTTCGATCAAGGTTAGGTGTAGGTTGAGTTAGCTTTCGGTTCTGAAAAAATGAAAACAATAAAAAAGGGTGCCGGGAAAGCGAAAAATGTCCCCTCTACTTACATATCTATTTTTTTGTTTTTTTTTTATCACTTTAAACCTTATCTTTTATCTACTTTTGTGGTTTTCATTACTTCACTTGGAGGCGCCCTCATTCTTATTCGTACAGCCAGTCTTTTCCTGTCCCTGTGCTGCCGAAGGTCCATAGTCAACATGGAAATCCCCTCGACTTTGGGGTCGGATGTCATTCTAGTCGATAGGAAAATACCCACTGCGCAGCAAAGGTTACCCCATCTCAGTTCACTCTTACAATGAATGACTACAAAACAACTGTTATAGCACAAAGACGGAAAGCTGAAAAGTCTGTAGCTGACTGTTTGTTGCATATTTCGCTAACTCTAAGGCTGCGTTTCTTAACCTTGTCCGACCCGAAGCACCCCAGGTCTGGGCAGTCTAGCTCCCCCTAACTCTGGTTCTCTGGTTAATAACCTGAATTACTAGGAAAGATAAAGGGAATTATGTGAAGTACTGGTCATTTATTTCAGGGACTTTCCAGCACCGCCCTACAATTGATTTCAGCTCGCCCAGGTTATGAAAACGCTGGTCTAAGGAAAACTACCCAAGGTGGACAAAACGTGAACGTAGGGAGTAGCGTCCTGTCCACAATCTGTCCTATCAACAGGTCTTACACAGCCCAGAACTAGTGACCTTACCTTACTAATTGGCTAATTTAATACGACTTAGGTTGTTGACATGAAGATGATCTTCCGGGTTTTTCACGTCGCGAAAAACTCCCTCTATCAGATGGCTAGGACGGTAGTCCCTTACAGAGGACTTTCTATTCGTGAGAATTTTATGAATCATGCCCTTGGTCCACCTCGCTGGCGAAAAGACCTCAGGCTGCTGTCACCTCGGACCTCTGCTTGCAAGTGGCGACACTCTAACCCGCTCTTACACATGCTTACTGGCGAGTATGTAACAATCTGTTCTGGACAGCCGTCAGGCAAATTAAATTCAACCAATTTGATAGCAACAAAAGTTTTTGTATTCTTCTACTGAACCACACAATTAGGAACCCTACTTAACCTTGAGAAAGCGTATGTAATATGATCACTACATTTATTATTTTTTGATAGGAGTAGACGGCCCACACATATGTATTTATGGTGGGGTAATAAAAACTAAAACACTTTTCCTCATAGTCTCCATGATATACCGTTTGTGATAATCCTTTCTGTTGAATGAACTTTACCTATCACAAGGTGACAGAGTGAGACATCATCCGCAGTTTGTGTTAGGTTCTGGTTGTTAAAGCTTAAGAGGATCTATTGTGATTCAACTTTCGTTTAATGGAAAGTTTTATGGATACTTTTTTAATCACTGCTGACATTTATGATGGTTAAATTTTCCTGCTCCAAAATTAAGAATCCTCCAAGGAACTTCTCTTATTATCACTGTTAATCGACCACATGATGGTCACTGCTAACATAGGGAATAATAGATTATTTATTTCTGTTTTACCTAAAGTTTATTCTTTTGTCAACAGAATAACAACAGATGTTTTCCCTCCAATTATACTAAGCTGCCCACATCCATATACGCTCGACTTACATATCCTCCTTGGTATGTTGACTAGGTATTTAAATACGGTGAGATATTTTCAGATATCTAGGTTCAGGCTTGGTCAAACCACCAAGGAAATAAGGAAGTCGAACTAAACCATAGGATACAATCAACTTGACTCAACTGGAGGAAAACGTATGGTGTACCATGGGACTAAAGAATAATCTTAAGACTGAAAGATAGAAAATATAAACTTGTTGTTAGACCAGCGATGACGTGTGGCGTTGAGACATGACCTCTGAAGAAGGCGCAATGGAGAAAAATGGATATAGCTAAGATGAAAATTCTATGATGGGTGTGTGGGGTGACAAAAAGAGACAGGAAAAGGAGTGAAACACAAGAGGAACAATAAAGGTGGTATAGATCTCAGAGAAGGTGCACGAGAGGATGTTGAAGTGGTATGGGCATATAATGAGAAAGTAATAAGAATGTATGCCAAATAATCATGACCACAGAAGTGGGTGGGAGGAGGAGAAGAGGAAGACCAAGATTCGGATGGAAGGATACTGTTGTTAGACTTGCATGAAAAGGGACCGGATGCGAACGGAATGCAAGATAGACGATGAAAAAATATAATGAAGAACAGCGGACCATATAAAGGTGGGAAAAGGCGGATATATATATATATATATATATATATATATATGAATATATATATATATATATATATATATATATATATATATATATGCGGATAAGCTGGCTGATGTGCCGGTGTCTAGAAACAAGAAACATATTGAGACCCACTAGAACCAATGGAACTAGGGCTGGCCTCTGTGGTTGGACAAACGATTGAAAGAATGTCTGGGTTTTCAAACAAAACTAGAACTTCGGCAACTACAGCTATCGTTCAAGTTAGCTGTAAGACAAACTATTTAAATACAGGGGGATATCAATGTATAGGTACAGCTTAGAGATATGAAAATTACATTAAGAAAGGATAAACAATCAAATTGAACGAGGGGGAGTATGAAAGGAGGAGAGACAGTGAGGCAGAAGTGAACTCGAGAGGAAGAATCGCAGCAACGTACCCCAATGAGTCATCAGGACTGAGGCAACATGGGCAGCGGCTCAGATACAGCGCCCAGCACTGTTGAAGTCAAGCGCCGAATCGTAGAAGACGGGACATGATGTCAACCCTATAGGGAAAAATGAATACCTTCTTGCTACGTGCTCTAGAAATGCATCCCTGCATTCATTAAAACCATCTGTGCGCTTATTCGATTCACCGTGAAGTGCGCAGAGTTTACAATTATTTGATATCATATGTTTGGCCTAGTCCAGTATCCATGGCGGTCATGAGGGCCACACAAGGGTGGATCTGTTTGTCCAAAGAATTCGCAGTGACGTCACACGTGCTCATGCACGGGCTTACGCACCCCACGGCTCGCCACGCACCAGCATACATAACGACGCGTGTACTTGCGAGGGCATCTGCAGGAATATTTGTAGGGGGGGGGGGCAAAACTAAATATATTATACATACATGGTTAATAGTATAGGGTTATATTAAGATCCTTCAAATTGGCTGCATAGGCATATATTTGTATTATCTACATGAGCTACAGTTTTTAACTTTAATCATGTTTGTAATATAAACCGGACTAATATCAGAGCTGCCAAGGAAAAATTATTTATTCACCTCTGAATTGGTGACTTTAATGGCCATGTAATTTCACTGTCAAGTATGTTATCAATATGTACTTTAAATTATAGACTCGCAGTCGAAAACCAGTCATACATGGCATAGATATCCTATTACTTAATAAAATAACGAAATTATACGTGACGACTAGCAAAGTTTCAAACACTTCCTGGATTTCTAGAGGGGCAAGTAACCCACCTTCCCTTAACTGACCCTGTACACTATGCCTAATACAGCTATCCTAAAACTGCTTGATACTGGATTATTTCATGGCACCACATCCACTTTACACCATGTTAGTTCATGGCACTATATGACCCCCAACCACACGAAAGATAAAGCAAGTTCAAAATAAAATCACTTTTCTGCCAGTTTGTCATGAGAAGTACTTCAGCCATGATGTTTGCTCTCCCTGGCACATTTTTCTTGTTATGTTACAACCAAATGGTTGTAACATCTCTTCATGAGCACGCAGGACCTTGAAGCCTGATCAGTAACCGGCAGGTCTTGAACTTTCTACACCCACGTTCGCCCAGCGGGTCCGTAAGTGGGACGATCAACCACGCCAGGCTGTGTACGTCTCATACACACACGTCAAAACTGTACAAGTTCAAACCAGGCTTAGTGACCACCTTCCGAGTCGATAGCCAAAAAAAAAAAAAAAAAAAAAAAAAAAAAAATTATCACTCGGACCTCAGCCTTGCGCCTGTCCGGGTCACACATGCAATCAAGAGGTGATTTCCACGTGGTTTCCAGGAGTGCCGATGCCCAGAGGAAATCAGGTAGTGAGGGCACCCCTTAACCTTAGGCAGTGCCAAGGGGAGGAGGGTGTGTCTTCAGGAAGCTGATGACTGCCTGGGAAGGAGAGGCTGTGAAATCCAGCGCCACCCATCCCGAGGTTATCGAAGTCCTCTAGCCATCTCGACGAACCCACATGACCTCCCCGACCTTTCATTCCTCGTCGATGTGGTGAGCAACTTCGCCTTTTTCCTCGCCACGCGTGAGCGTCTGGCTGGGTTTTCCCCTTTACTCCCCCTATGACGCAGTATCGGGTACGACGTTCCCACCCTTGGGGTCCACCATTGCTCAATGGTAGCTACACGTGTCTGGTAATTCCGGCTACGGCGCAGAAGGGCATCCGTTTTTGAGTAATGACGCCCAACCGTCGCTTATCACAGACTCTTCCGATGTGACCTCAAGCTTCCTCCAGTTATCTACATTGCCTCCCTCTCCTCTATCATGCTCCTCTGACAAGCTAAACCATCACACTCTATCTCTTGTAAGGTGTGTCTTCCATAAACACCAACTCCCAAGGGCTCAAACAAAACCCGTGGGAGTGACATTGCATTCCCAATTTAGAAACAAAAATCGTCACTAAAGTGACATACCGTGGACACCACCCCCCTTCGTTCATGCATGATCTGTTGCAGACCTCATGCAAGGGTGAGTACCAACCTCGCAAGCTACGAAGAAAAATCTACTCTTTTCCTGTATATTGGTTAAACTCATGGTCATCATCTTTCAAAAAAAAAAAAAAAAAAAAAAAAAGACAGTCACTGCTTGCCTGCCTTTCCGAGTGAGCGACGATACTATTAACTTCTATTTCCGATTCCTCAGTATCGTCTTGCTGCAATGCTTTCCTCCTTGGGATCTTTTTTTTTTTTTCCCTCAAATGCCCTTACGTAGAATCACCACCTCCGATCCAGATGCACCTTTGGAAGATGAACTAATCTCTCTCATATTCCTCAGGAGCTTAGAACGAGAAAGGGTATCAACATGAAATTAAGCGAGGTTGTGTCTGCACAAAACTTCAGTCACTCTGTCACCAGTTTCCCGGCGTCGTCTCCAGTAAAAAAAAAAAAAAAAAAAAAAAAAAAAATCCTGTGTACTCATTAATCTTTATTACCTACTAGATCTCTATGAAAAATAGTTTTCAGCCTCTGAGCTTCGCTAAATGTTGCTCCTAGTCATAATAACATAAGAATGGAAGACTGCAAGAGTCCCTAAGGCCTACACTAGACAGTTCCGTTTTCCATGCGCCTAACCACTTATCACTATTTATAAAATTATTTAATATTCTCCCATCAACAAATTACTTTCCTGGTTTCTCCATTGCTCCTGGAGTACCCTTAATTGTTCCTTCATCTTCTTGCCGAAAAATTTCACTTGATTATCCGCACCCTAACTTGCTTTACACTTTCTGCAGATTTTCACCAAATTCTCGACATATCTGTCTTTCCAATTACAGTTCCTCTGCCTTCGGCGCTGAACCGGATTCTTCTCTGGAAATCCTTGAATTGGGGAATAAACGAAGCAAAGAAAGTATCTAGGCCTGAAGCATCATTTGACCTATTAGAGCAGCGCTAAAACGGGTTCCCCATTTCCGCTCTTAGGACTACTAGTTTTAGGAAGGGTGACTACTTTCTGTGGCGTTTGGGGGAAAGAGCGGGAGATTTAGGGTGATTGAGTGAATACCCGCTTCTGGTACACAGATATATGATGTCCAAATTTATATCAGTAGCAACATTGGAAGGATCCAGATCTGAGACTACTTTTATCATGGGCGACATGACTACTATCTGAAATATGCTGTGATATTCCAACAATCCGCATACTAAATAGTTTGTCTCCTTTTGGATCATAGATTTAAATTCTATCGACTCGTTTTCATGAATAAAAGAGTACTCATCTGTAAGAACATACATGTATCATCGCCCTGCGGACTTCCGATCCTTTAGATACATTCTGAGATCTGTCTACATGATTCTTCGATTACTGTTATAAGATGATTTCTTTTGACTCTTTGACGAATGCAACCTTAAACGATTTAATCCATTGATCAAAGTTTCTGTCTAGCAGGGAAGTGACCTCTGTGAAGGTAATATATGTATATTTTTCGTATTTTTAAATTGAAGTCCGCATGACTCAAATACCAATTCTTAAGGATATAGAACTCTAATTTTAGACAAACCGTATCTTCTTTCGGCTATAAATACTCCTTGTGCTTTCCTTTTAAACTGAGTTTGCATTAGAAGAAACTAGTATTCGGTTGTTATCCCCAACTATATTGCAATGTTCTCAATAAAGTCAAAATTAGCTTCGAGTCCTTTTAAGAAAGTCTGTACTTCTAATTTCTCCTGTTCTTATCCTTTCTTACGACGTCCCTTCTTGAGCTTCGACTCATAACGATTAGGTGTCTATTTGTAATCTTATCTCGCCTACGATGCTATCTTCCTAATTTGTACAGTTTTTTTCCCGTTCTCGGATTCAGTTACGTACCTGTGCTGGAGTTTCCTCAAGGACAATGCTCTTGTTGTAGTGTGTAACTGCAGTTAGTGAAAGTACTCGTCAGTGAGAGAATGGATAGGAATAAGTGAATTTGAATTCTCTCGGGACTTGACCAATGGGAATAAAATGCGAGTATACACGATTTAAGCCGATGTCTTGGCTGTGGAACACAATTCTTTATGCAAGAAGGGTATAATACATATTTAGGAGCACTGCGAATAATTTTGTTTATGAATTACAATTTAGATTTTATGAAATAATAATACTAACATTTATAGATGTTTGCATATAGATATTTGGAACATAATAATACCGACAATGTTATGTTTCCATAATGCAAGTTCCAGCGGGGTGACAATTATTAATACAGGAAATTAATTATGGTGCGCGTATATCTACAGAAAACAAATTCTTGAAGGCATGACCTTGCTACACTCTTCCCCTGCTAGACTATTCATTACTCAAGAAATATCTAGTTACTTCCGGTGTGCATCATTTCTAAATCCGTACTTCTCTTTTAGTGCTAATACGTCTTGCATTCTAGCTTGTTCTAAATATTTTAATGTAGGTTCTTGTTCAAACCACTGTGGACGAAGTCCTAATACTGACATCATTATAAGAGAATAAGGAGTTGTTTTATTGTTCTTACATGGTTGAATGAAGCATACATCTAGTTTCATTTGAAGATCTTGTTACAAAATGTTGTTCTGTAAACCTTGTAAAATTGCAATACCAACGTCCGTCATTTTGTGTAAAGGCCCCATATGTAAACAACAGAGGACTGAATAAAGATGGAATCCTATCCCATCGCTGCCACCATGTTTAAATTTATGGTGGGGAAATGAGTCACATTTGTGCAGAATCACACCTTTATTCAAACTCCTCTGTTGTTTACATATGGGACGTTTACACAAAATGACGGATGAGGGTATTACCATTTTATAAGGGTTACAAAACAACGGATCCTACGTCTGGTGCACCTTGGATTTCGTTTACTCCCTACTTCATGATTAGTTAACGAAGAGCGATTGACCATATTAAATTCAATTCTTTTCGGTGGGTAGCCAGTTTATGGAGTAATGACATCTACCTATAGAGAAAGATTGATATGTCCGTCCTGTCTCCTTCCTAATGGTGAACAATCGTAACGATAGAAACAAACGGAGGTATTTCTTATACCTCTTATTAAGTCCTTGGAAGGGAAAGATTTATATACGGAAAGATTTTTTCTAAGAATACCACCGTAAGATTCTTACGGTGCTATTCTTAAAAAAAAGTCTCCTTATCTAAATATTTCCCTTTTAAGGATTTATATAAGATCTATATATGGAAAGATTTTTTTAAGAATACCACCGTAAGATCCCAGTTCGTTGAAATCAAGATCACTCAGACTCCTTTGGATTTTCGTACATTTTATATGAAGAAAAAAATTACAATCTATTTACAACAGAACAATGAATTGTTAGTAATTTTGACACACAACAAAACGCACACATACAGAAACGCAAGTATATGATAGGTGAGTCCTCCTTATACAGTAATTCTTTATCCGGTAAATTCACATACATATATACATACATATACCAAGGCTTTTTCCCCCTAACAAGGGAGGTAGCCAAAAAGAGAAAGGCTACCTCCCATGTAAGGTGGGAAAAGAGCCTTGGTATATGTATGTATGTATGTATGTGGATTTACCGAATAAAGAATTACTGTATAAGGAGGACTCACTGTAGTATTATTTTGAGGGGCAAAGAAAACGAAGTCAGACAGATAGGAAGACTAGCTACAAAATCCCCGGATTCCAGATGATTTTTTTTTCCGAAAATGCAGGTGGATGACAGGCGGTAAGGGACATGGATCTGCCTAGTGTAGGCCTTATGCTCTCTTGCAGTCTCTTCCATTCTGTTGTTCTTATTCATAGGAGAGATTCACTATTATTTCCGTCTTGTTAGGAGCCTCTTTCCGCTGGCATCGATTCCGTAGCTTGTTATGTGCCGGACACTTGGTCGTCAGACCCAACGTGTGAAAGCGAACAATGTTTTGAGAAACGCGTCGCGGAAAACACTTTGAGGTTTCCTTCTCTTCAAAGGAAAATGACAATATCTACGTAGGTGCATATATGTATGTATGTATATATTTACGTATGTATACATGTACAGTATGTATGTATGTGTGTGTATGTATGTATGCATGTATGTACATATGTACATATGCATGTATGTATGCATACATGTATGTGCATATGTATGTATCCATATATATGTATGTATGTATGTATGTATGTATATATGTATATATGTATGTATGTATATATGTATATATGTATGTATATACGTATGTATGTATGTATGTACATATGTATGTATCCATATATATGTACATATGTGCATATGTATGTATACATGTATATATATATGTATGTATATATGTATGTATATATATATATTATATATATATGTGTGTATGTGTGTGTGTGTGTGTGTATGTATGTATGTATGGTTTAACAATAACTGGGCGGGTGAAAATGTCAAGTAAATTGATTATTTATGAACGACACATGGAACATCCCATCGAAATACCCGAAAAGGCTAAGTAAAGTCGATTATTTATTAACCACACCTAAGCGGCCGAAACGTCCGCTTTGTTCCTAAACAATGGCCGAAACGTCAGTGCCGAAACATCGGGGCCAAAACGTCCGACCACCCTAAAATACTTCAAGAATCGTTAGACGAGACGATATAGTAATGTTTAGCGCTTTCACGCAAAAGAATTGTTCACCGGACATCGGGAAAGTAAGGTGTATCATACTGTTGGGAAGGTAACGGGTTTTTTCGTGTGTGAGAGAGTATGAAACGATGTAATGATATGTGAAATT
>NC_134793.1:15048442-15068442 GCF_046742065.1 Oratosquilla oratoria | reverse complement strand
GTTCCAGTAATTGAGGTCCTTCATGCCCTGAACTTTCCTGGTGAAAGATCTCTCCATTGCCTCTAGCTGCTGTAAGTCTCTTCTCCTGTGGGGTGACCCTAACTGGCTGGAATAATCTAGTAGCGGCTGTACCAGGGCCTTCCACAGAGTCAGCAGTGTCTCCGGGTCCCTGCTGATGAAGGTTCTCAGCACCCAGCCAGCCATCATCCTGGCTTTCTTGACTCTCTCTCTCTCTCCTATGTGGTGCTGGAACTAGCAGTCCTCGCTGAGGTGCACCATCAAGTATTTGACGTGGACTGTGGCTGCGATTCCCCCTTCCTCATACAGCGTTGTCGTCTCTTTTATTTCATTTATGTGTCCATGCCTCAACAATTAAAAATTCTCTTCAGTGAAGTGCATATTGCTTGTAATTGCCAAAGCATACACAGCCTCTAGGTCTCGTTGGAGGCAGGACACTACCTCTGTGCTGGTGGTGTAGCGACTCATGGTAGTGTCGTCGGCGGATATTGTGAGGAGTCGCTTACTCCCTTATTTATATCCATCATATGCAAGAGGAAAAGCAGTGGGCCCAGAACAGATCCCTGCGGAACTCCGCTAACCACCTCTGCCTCTTGTGACTTGCATCCATCCACCTCTACTTTATGGTCTCGACCAGTAAGAAAGTCTTGGATCCAGATGCCCAGCTTTCCTGATATACCAAGGGATTTTATCTTATGTAGTAGTATGCCGTGATATTCCTCGGCAATGTCTAGAAACAGGACATCTATTCCTGCCCTCCGACAGGCTATGCAAGACCCAGTCTTGGTGTGCTAAGAGTTTAGACAAACAGGATCTTCCCTTCCTGAAACCATGTTGATTGTTGCTGTGAAAGTGATCTTTCGTGCCCTTGGTGATCCTATCTCTCACATATTTTTCAAATATTTTGATTAAATGGGAGGTGAGGGCAACAGGCCCAGTGTTTCGGTAGGCTCTTGTCTCACCTTTGTAAATAGAGCATACTGTTGTTCCTCCGGAACCATCCCTTTATATATATATATGTATATATATATATATATATATATATATATATATATATATATATATAGAGAGAGAGAGAGAGAGGGAGAGAGAGTGGAGGGCAGACGACCAGTAGGGAGACCCAGGTACAGATGGATGGATGGAGTAAAGAAGGACGTGGAGAGGGTGGCACCAGGAGAGGACTGGAAGGAATTGGCAGATGATAGAACCATCTGGAGAGGCACAGGGAAAGCGGTGAAGGGCCGTCCGGCCTGACAACCAACAGAGTAAAGAGTAAAGAGTATATATACATATACATATATATAAGTAGTATTAGAATAGACAGCATTCTGATAATTGATAATCTTCTTGTTCGTATTTTCACAAAACTTCCATAACTAGCGCCTTTTGCCTATTCACTATCAAAGATGACTTAACATTTGATAAGATTGTAATCATGACTCTGATATTTCTGAGAGCAAGATAAGAACCTAGGCCAAGACTAACGAAATGCACTCCGTCTTGAGCAACGCATACGCCGCACAGATGAATAGTTCCCGAGGAACAGAACGATAAGATTTTTGTGAATAAGAAGTGAAAACAATGTGCACAGTTACAACATTCTAATAAAATTTCAAGACAAAAGGAATGCATACTATTGTGTATGCTTGTGTATTTGTGTCAGCGTGCATGTGTACATCCGTGAGTGTGCGTGTATGTGTGTGTGTGTGTGTGTGTGTGTACCTGTGTGTGTGTGTGTGTGTCTGTGTGTGTGTGTGTGTGTGTGTATGTGTGATTCACCATGATCTTGGATCACGTGTTGGATTCATGATCGACAGTTAATTCCCTCCCGGAAGAGAGCTCAGAGCTTATATATGACCGATCTATGGGTAATACTGTGACCTTACACGCACACGAGAGTTGGAGTAACGACTCGCAGCGCAGTGATACTAAAATTATTTCAGCTCTGAGCGGGATTCGAACCCGAATGGCTTTAGTGGCGGCCGAGAATTCTACCATAGCGCCATTGAGTCGTGTGTGTGTGTGTGTGTGTGTGTGTGTGTGTGTGTGTGTGTGTGTGTGTGTGTGTGTGTGCGTTTCTCCACCTAAGGATTCAGGCAAAAACCTAATTCGATCTGTGCTGTGAATAAAATTTATTTTCATCAGGAACTGAAATATATCAAACAAATTCAAAACAATCCCCCCCCCCAAAAAAAAAAAAAAAAAAACTAGCAATGACCGGATTCATGTGGGTGTTCATAAAGAATTAGAAAAAAAAACAAGCACTGGAAAAGGTTATTTACGTCATATACTGTGGGTAAACATAAATCTGATATGAATAATAATTTACTCGTTCCTCTAATAGAAACTGAAAATGGAAAAGATCCTGATATATCTCTGTAATGATACCAAATTAACGTTGCATGTCGGTTGCTGGTGATGATCTCACAAGATGAACCTAGGGAAGATTTGTCTTAGTTCTGCATATTTTCCAAAACCGTCAACACCCTCACGTCCATTTCGGGGTGCAACCCTGTGGGGCTGACACTCGATCCCCGGACTAGGCTCGAGGTTGGACAAATTTAGGTTTAAGAAGGAAATAGGCAAGAACTGTTTGACCAAAAGAATGGAATAGGCCTAGCAGCCATGTAATAAGCGGTGAGACAATTGGTTGTTTAAAAAGAATATTATATTAATTTATGAACAGGGATGACGTGTGGTAAGGGACATGGGACTGCCTAGTATAGGCCTTATGGTCACTTACAGTCTCCTCCATTCCTATGTTCTCACGTTCTTATGAGATCTCTCCATCAACTTCAACTCTATTTCATTAACATTTTCATATGTGGAAAGTTGACAACCAGCGAGTGCTTACGTCCTACTAATCTCAGTTCTATACTAACGCAACACAGAAAACATTCTCGGCCCTCTTCCCTAAAGAGATCTACAGTAAAAACCGAGAACCATTGCTAAATACTGTGGAGCTGCTAGCTGCGAGCTTTCCGTCAGTCCAACTCGAGGCAGAAATTATCATATCCTCTGTTTCATTGGACACAAACAGTGTTGCGCATGCTTTACTTTTTTACTTTAAACATCAAATTGTTGTCAGTAAACTGTATTGTCGAACTGTTATCATTAGACTATGTCGTCTGTTATAGAATATATGATCGTGTTATCAACAAACTTTGTTAAACTGTTATCAGCAGATTGTATACGTCACTAGTAAAGTATTTTGTTTCGATAAGGAGACTAACTAGATATTATTTGGTTAACTGTTCCCTCGGTTTTTCCTAAGTGGAAAGTCCGCAGCCCCTCAGTGACTGGCAAGAGTCCTTGGGGCATCCAACAGATCTCAAAATAGTAGCCTCGTTTCACACGCATCGACTTTTCGCCGTGCGCCGTCCACGACGTAGTCCTCCTAACCAACCATGAGTGTCTATGGACGCTTTTACATGTGATCGTGGTTGTGACGTGAGAAAGCATCCATTAACACCCATGGTGAGTTGAGAGCACGACGTTGTGTTGTGAACGGCGCACGGCGAAAAGTCGACACGTGTGGAACGAGACGTAGTGGGAGGGAACAGCTGTTGGTTGTCAGATCTCTATATGTGAAATAGTGTAAGCAAGTCTGAACGAAAATGCTGATATAACAAGAAGGGCCTTTAGAATTCTATGAGAGGACAATTTTCTTTTATTTGAGTAAAGCCGTTCTTGACGAGTTAAACACCATATGAGGACGGAGCCTTTATATGTACGACGTTTCGCTTATTACAGCTTTTTCAAGTATAAGTTGAGATACATTTGCTTGAGATTAAATAAGGGGAAAGGAGGGAACGGGGAGAGAAAAGAAGTAAGGGTGAAGGAAGGGAGGAAGAGGAGGAGGAGGAGGAGGAGGAGGAGAAGGAGGAGGAGGAGGAGGAGAAGGGGGATGGTTGAGAATGCTGGCCCAAACTTCCGCGGGCTAAATGCTCACAAATGGTGGTTTAAAATTTTGTTGGCCATGGGTATTAGGGGAATTATGTGGGGTGAGATGTTGAACATGCCCCTGTTTTGTTCAATAGTGTTCGTTCCTTGAATGATCGCTACTTCCAAACACTTCCTGCGGATCTTGTCTGGATCTCGTATCAGCAGCTCTGCATTCTTCCAGTCCATAAGATGGTGTTCCCTGTTTCTATGTGTCACGCATTGGTGGTGACATCATGCCTGACGTCGTAACGGTGTTCACGTATTCGTGTATTCAGGTCGCGTGACGTTTCTCCGATGTAGACTTTATCATATTCCGAGCACGGAATACGATAAACACCGGCTTTGGTGCTCGGTGTGTGGTGGTTGTATATTCTCGTCTTCGTGATGTCTTTTATCGTCCTGCTGGTCTGGCACACTACATCCACATTGGTAGTTCTTAAACTATGTGTCAGGTTGGTGGCAACGTCGCTGGTTGGCAACACGAGACGTTTTGCTGTGCTGTCCTGCTGCCTACAGCTTTCCCGAATCTTAGCGGCCTGCTTTCTGCAATTATCCAAAAGAAATTCTGGAAATTTTAGTGTTACAAAGGTCTCTTTAATAAACCTGCACTCTTCCTCTAATTATTTTGCACTGCATATCCTAAGCGCCCTAAGGAAAAAGCCTATTACTACTCCTCTCTTGGTCTTAATGTCATGGTGGGAGTAGAAATGAATTAAATAATTTTTGTTAGTGGGCTTTCTATATACTTTAAATTCAAACTGGTTACCATGTTTAAAGATATGTGTCCAAGAAAGGAAGAGAATCGTGGATTTCTTCCTCTAGGAAAAACTGAATGGTGGGCTCTACTTCGTTTAATGCCGTCTGCAAGCGATGGGTGTGACGGGTGTGACGAGTAAGATATCGTCCACATATCGCGGCCAGGTCACATGCTCGGGAACGATGTTAGCAAAGGGTCCTGTTTCTAGAAATCTAATAAACAAATTGGCCAGGACTGCACTTAATGGAGAACCCATGGCCATGCCAAATTTCTGGTGGAAGAAGCGGTCCTGGAACTTGAAATAATTAAATTCAACACAAAGTTTTATCAAATCGACAAAGTGGTTGGGGGGCAGGAGGAAGTCGATTTTCTCCTTCTCGATTTTATTCCTAAGGAGCTGTATTACCTTATCCGAGGGAACACATGTGAAGAGACTTTTGACGTCCAGCCTGGCCAACTTCTTGTTTCTGGCGCAGATATCTCGGATTCTGTCTAGTAGGTCTCCTGAGTGTCTGAGATGTGAAAACCGTTCTTCATCATTTAGATTCTAAATGATGAAGAACGGCCAGGAGGACAGCATAAGTTAACACTGCTATTGTTTGGGTGAAAAATATTTCCACCAAGCCACTACATTTCAAAGTGTAACCTGTCGAGGAGTTGAACGAAATATTATGTATATATATATTATATATATATATGTATATATATACATATATATATATATATATATATATATATATATATATATATATATATATATGCTAATAAGAACACGGGTCCGTGTGTTCACTTATGCAAAGTAGACCAGTTGGAAAAAGAAAGTAACGAAGCAGAGCGCTTTCGTATATTACATCTTTTTGCACTGGATGTAATGTACGAAAGCGCTCTGCTTGTTTTGTTTTTTTTCCAAGTGGTCTACTTCGTCAGTCGATTTTATTCAGCTACATTCAGTCTTGGACATCGGAAAGGTTAAATCCATTGGGTCATATGGAAAATTGTCACCCCAGAAAGCCCACAAGAAGAATCGTCACCCCATGAGATCCCACCTGAATAATTGTCACCCCAATACGCCGAATATCAGCTGTGGAATAAAGTTTAGGTTAGGTTAGGTTAGGTTAGGTTAGGTTAGGTTAGGTTAGGTTAGGTTAGGTTAGGTTAGGTTAGGTTAGGTTAGGTTAGGTTAGGTTGAATGAGGGTTTTGCTTATTGTCATCAACTTATATAACCGAAGAATCGTAAACCCAGGATGGCCTACATGAAGAAATGTCACCGGAGGATAACCCACATGAAAAATTGTCACCCTGTCGAAGTCCGGGATGACGATTTTTCATGTCATCTAGACTGATCCTTTCATCACAATTGACAACTTATATGAATGATTTATGTGTAGACATGAGCAGTTTACAGTACCAGAAGTCATAAACAAAGAAGTAGCGTCCGCTCTGAAACGTATGAAACAAGGAGAAAGCATCAGATGGAGGCTCGATAGATGTAAAAGACTCAAGGCAAAGTTCATCATAGATTAACTCAGAAATATAACCCGTGTATACGTCAGGACAGTGTTCCAGAATTATGGTGAATTGCGTAACTGATTATATTTCTCAAGAAAGATGTCCAGAAACACCTTAGTAAATATAAACTGATTAGTTTGTTATGAAACGTGTACAACGTATTTTGAAAGATTCATACAAATAGACTAGCAAAGAGGGCGAACGGACAATACCCCAATCGGTAGGTTAGGTTAGGTTAGGTTAGGTTAGGTTAAGTTAGGTTAGGTTAGGTTAGGATTAGGCTAGGTCATGTCCTCCCGCCCCTAATTTTCCTGTTGATGTTTTGTCTGCAATGCAGATTGGACTTTTGTCCTTTGGGTTTTTTGTCATGTGATCAGCAAAGAGAACAGGTAGGCTTTAGAAGCGGATACTTGACAATAGGCCATTTGTTCATAGTGAATTGGCTAATCAAGAAATTGACAGAATACAATAGACCTCTGTGTTATATGCTGCTGCAGATTACGAATTCCTAGGCTCGGTAGAACAAATACCAAGACAAATCTATAAGCAAACAGGGTACAAATTCACTGTCAGGGTTCTAGGTAATATGCGAAAAGTACTGCTTCAATTCGACTGCATATATATTATACACACATACATATATATATATATATATATATATATATATATATATATATGTATATATATATATATATATAATACACACACACACACTCACACACACAGACACACACACACACACACACACACACACACACACACACACACACACACACACACACACACACACACACACACACACACACACACACACACACACACACACACACACACACACACATATATATATATACATATATATATATATATATATATATGTATATATGTGTATATTTAAATATACACAGGAATAAATATAGCGACAGGAATAAAGCTAACAGAGCATCAGCTTTCATTGCTAGGACGGTAACGAATAGAAGTGCAGAGGTAATTATCAAACTCTATCTAGCGATAGTTAGACCCATCCTTGACTGTGCGGTACAGTTTTAGTCTCCGTCCTACAGAATGGACATCAGTTCACTTGAATCAGTACAGAAAAGAATGACCAAAATGATACATGGACTCAGAAATTTGCCTTACGAAGAGAGGGTTAGGTGCCTTAGCTTACACTCTCTGGAAAGACGCAGAGTGCTGGGTGATCTAATAGAGGTGTTCAAGTGAATCAAAGGCTTTAAAAAAAGGTGATGCAAACAAGGTTATCATATGTTAATATATATATATATGTATATATATATATATATATATATTTATACATATATATTTATATACATTTATATATATATTTATATATATATACATATATATATATATGTATATATAAATGAATACATAAATAAACAGGTATACACATGTATACGTTAAATAAAACGAAACAAGAAGAAGAAGAAGAAGAAGAAGAAGAAGAAGAAGAAGAAGAAGAAGAAGAAGAAGAAGAAGAAGAAGAAGAAGAAGAAGAAGAAGAAGAAAAGAAGAAGAAGAAAAATAAAAGAAGAAAAAGAAAAGAAGAAGAAAAAGAAAAGAAGAAGAAAAAGAAAAGAAGAAGAAAAAGAAAAGAAGAAGAAAAAGAAAATAAGAAGAAGAAGAAGAAGAAGAAGAAGAAGAAGAAGAAGAAGAAGGAAATTTGTAGATATAGCGTCATTGGATTCGTAGGCAACTCTTCCATGACCTTGCCTACGGAGAAGACATTTACTCTTGTGGAACCATCGGTACGCATTCTTATCGCTGTTCTCCTTCATGTCTTCGTTCAACACTCGTTATCTTCACTCTCTCCTTCGGCCGCAGGTACGCGACTCTTGGCGTGAGCTCATCCTCTTCTCTCCGAGTAGTACCCGTATATGAACCGTGATATATCAAAACTTGGCAAATATATGATTCATCACTGTTACATTAATACGGTTTTATTGATAAAATTGATTCGAGAGGGTTTCTGTGCATGGTAGAAACAACTTTGCCAACCGTGTAGTTAATGAATGGAATAAACTTCCTGCACAGGTAGTGCAATGTAGTTCAGTTCGAAGCTTTAAGAATCATTTAGATAAATACCTAAGTAAGATGCTGTAATGATTATAATTTATTTTATATTATTTGTTTTTGATTTGTTATCATTTGTCTGTCTGATTTTCATTTATTATTAGTTATATGTCAATTTATTATTATTTACTATTTACCTGTTTGTTTATTATTTAACTATACCTATGTATTTATTTATGTATTTTATTTGTTATTTACATTGTTATAGTTTTTATTTATTATTTTATTATTAATATTTTTTTCCGCATCCGACCTAGATATGGATCAAAAGGTCTCCTGTCGGCATGCTCCGCCTTTGTAATCCTTTGTAATCCTTTGTAATATTAAAGAAAGAAATGCACATTTGTTAGGTGAGGTTCGGGTGTTCACAAAAAAAAAAAAAAAAACTACATGTGCATTTATGGGCGACCATCAAGGTAGAGATGTTTGGCCACTTTGAGTTAGTCAGGGTCAACGAAAATCGCCTGAAAGTGTTTGAACGCAAATCCGATATCGGCCATGCCTTCTTTCCTCTTAACAAACACACAAACACACACACACACACACACACACACACACACACACACACACACACACACACACACACACACACACACACACACACACACACACACACACACACACACACACACGTACAATTAAAGACAAAACTATCTTTCTAAGTTTAACGAAACATTCTAAGAATCGGCTAAATGCTCATAGCCAAATCTCATAATTCTTATCCATGTTTATCTTCGGACAAGCCTGGGAAGATAGTTTTGATGAAGAATCGTCACTACAGACTTTGACAGGGTGATAATTCTTCATGTGAGCTATCCTAGGGTGACAATTCTTCATGTGGGCTATCATAGGGTGACAATTCTTTATGTGGGCCATCCTGGGTTTACGATTGTTCGGTTGTATAAGTTAATGACAATAAGCATAACCCTCATTCAACCTAGCCTAACCTAACCTAGCCTAACCTAACCTAACCTAACCTAACCTAACCAAACCTAACCTAACCCTAACCTAACCCTAACCTAACCTAACGTAATCTTTATTCCACTGTTAATATATATTCGGCGTACTGGGGTGACAATTCTTCAGGTGGGATCTCATGGGGTGACGATTCTTCATGTGGGCGTTCTGGGGTGACAATTCTTCTTGTGACCCGTTTTGACTTCGACACATCCTTGCCGCTACTGAGGAGGAACCATGGAGGTGTATGAAGGTGTTTGTCGACATCAAGAACAAGTGTAAGTGCCTTCTGATTTGGTGGGGAATTGATCGAGATAGGCTACAATTTTTTTTTTTTTTTTTTTTTTTTTTTTTTTTTTTTTTTTAATGAAGAGCAACATAGATATGAATAAGACATCCTGAATGATGAGAGAAGTGGCACCTGTAACGGAGGAAAATTATTTGGTAGGCTACAACTCAGTCGTTACCAAAGTGCTTGTTATTGTTGTTGTTGTTAAACTTCTTCTTCTTCTTCTTCTTCATCTACTTTCCTTTCTTCTTTTTCCTTTTCTTCTTTTTCTTTTCTTTTTCTTCTCCTTTTCCTCCTACTCCACCTTTCTTTTATTTTTATTTTTCTTCTTCTTCTTCTTCTTCTTCTTCTTTTGTTGTTGTTGTTCTTTTTTCTTCTTTTTCTCCTACTCCTCCTCTCTTTTTATTTTTCTTCTTCTTCTTCTTTTTCTTCTTGTTTTTGTTGTTGTTGTTCTCCTTCTTTTTTCTCCTTTTCCTCCTACTCCTCCTTTCTTTTTATTTTTTTTCTTCTTCTTCTTCTTCTTCTTCTTCTTCTTCTTCTTGTTTTTACTGTTGTTGTTCTCCTTCTTCTTCTTGTTTTAAATTCTCTGGCCACGAAGCTCCCACAGTCTTAGAATTACCAGCCCATCGCTTTGGGGAGGACGACTTTAGTGTCGCCCAGGCCGTAGTGTAGCTGATAGGGAAGCTGACACTTGGCAAGTTGCCACAGTTCACAGGGGCTCTCCAGCCCTAAGACTAAGCTTACAAGACCATCAGGTTCGTTTCACACTTATCGCCTTTTTGTCATGCGCCGTCCACGACACGACGTCGTGCTCTCAATTAACCATGGATGTCTATGGACGCTTCCGCACACGGTCGTGGTCGTGACGTGTGAAAAAAGTCCATAGACGGCGCACGGCGAAAAGTCGACACGTGTGGAAGGAGCCTGATGGATGTGGTCGTGATGTGTAAAAGCGTCCATAGACATCCATGATTATGTGAGAGCACGACGTCGTGTCGTGGACGGCGCACGGCGAAAAGTCGATACGTGTGAAAGGAGCCTTAGATACCCTGGGCGATGCCCTTATAAGGAATGCAGGTCCCGGGCAGTCGGGCAGGTAGTGTGTCAGGTTAGTACCGTGTGCAGTGTTTATCCGGTCGCCAGCTGTGATCCGACGAATGACCTACCAGAAATAGCGGTCCACTGATGAAACTCGTTGCAGAGGAGGTCATACCCTGGACTGGAAGGTACTCACATGCACTGGTCTTGCAGAACCTTCGGGGCAGGTCAGAAACCTCTTCCAGCATGATCCAGAGGAACCATGACCGGTATCTTATATTATTATTTCTTTTTTGTTATCATTTGTCTTTCTGATTTTCATTTATTATTAGTTATATGTCAATTTATTATTATTTACTATTTACCTGTTTGTTTATTATTTAACTATACCTATGCATTTATTTATGTATTTTATTTGTTATTTACATTATTATAGTTTTTATTTATTGTTTTATTATTATGATTTTTTTTTCGCATCCGACCTAGATATGGATCAAAAGGTCTCCTGTCGGCATGCTCCGCCTTTGTAATCCTTTGTAATCCTTTGTATGTATATTCCAGCGTTTCCCAACCTAGGGTGCTAACATCCCTTGGAGGTGCTGAAATCAATTATTATAGGGGGTGCTGGGAAGTGACGCACCCAAAAATCACATTGATATATATATCATTGATTACCTAGTTGTTCCTATTTGAATTTTTTATGCTATTTTATTTTTCTAGGGTGTTCTTATTTCTTCTACAAACAATATTGTCAATTTGTTTAACTTCTAAGGAACCAAGAAAATAAATCATCAAGCAGTACACTTCACTTTCTTTTATCCTTCTAATAACAAGATAGGGGTGGTGGACTGCTTAGACATGACAACAGGGGGTGCTATGATCGGAAAAGGTTGGGAAACGCTGGTCTATTCCAACACTTGACTCAGTGGCTTTAATTGATTCCTCCTAGGGCAGGGGTTCTTAACCTTTTTTCTCCAATTCCCCACTTTTTAGTGAGCGAACTCTCCATTTCCCACCACAGCATCGGTCTTTGACAAATTCGATTTTAACCCATGCAGTGTTTATTACGTAAATATACAGTGTTGTCACTTTTACCCAAACATGACTTACAATACCTCATATATTGATTGTTTTTGCTATTAAAACAGTCTGTAAATGGTTGTGATTTGTAAAGTAAGTCAACATTTGGATGTAATATATTAAATTTTGAAGTACTATCGATTATTTGTGGGTGGAAACAAATTCACGTAATGTGACAACAAGAAGACACCAGAAAAAAAAAAAAAGAAAAAAAAGAAAAAAAAAACACATCAATAAAAAAAAACAAAAAAAAAAAACGGTGGCTCTTCTGTCCAACCGGTCATTCCCCACTTGGCAACTCCGCCATTCCCCACCCGTGGGGAATTCCCCACAGGTTAAGAACCACTGTCCTAGGGAGAACGGCGCCCTCATCCTGGGTCTTTTTCGAACCCCAGCTGCAATTGCGTTAGATCTTTTGGATGTAATTGGCGGTTGTCGATAAGTTTATCGAGAGAAACAGTGTGTGAGAATGGATCCTTTATTAGTTCAATGTCTCGTACATCGTGTGTTTCATAAAGCGAGACGTCTTATAAAGGCTCAGTCTTCTTCTGATAGTCCTTTTCCTTGAATGCCATTCAACGTCTCGTACATCGTGTGCTTCATAAAGCGAAACGTCGTATAAAGGCTCAGTCTTCTTTTGATAGTCATTTTTCCTTGAATGCCAATGTGGTTCTGTATTCAGCTTGAGGTCACAGTCCTGTCCTGTAGTTGGGATGAACTCTTCCTGCAGCAGGAAAATAACTAAACAAATAAACAAAAGTAACAATAAAAAAAAAAAAAAAAAATACTGGGGCCGGTTACTATGACTATGAACATTGATAGTGTTGATGTAGTAGATTTACCTTCCTCAAGAATAGCAGGATACATTCGGAAGTAATTATGTTGTTTAGTTGTTCGAGATGAAGGCTATGTTACCTATACCCCCAACCCCTCCAATATGCCTTTCCAGCTTAACAGATCGATCCCGCTAACACTACTACATTCATATGTGTCTACTTTCCTTTGGAAAAGCACATTCCTCTTCCTTAGGCACACATTAGATAACCTCACTAGCCAATCCACCGTAACTGTTCCTTCCTTCGTCAGATACTCCACATGACATCCACCTAACCCAGGTGCCTTACTAGCTTTTATCACTTTCGATGCTCTATGTATCTCACCCTGTTTTATAGCTCTATACTTTTCTTATTTCATCTCAGTCGTCATTTTCCTAACATCTTCCACTGTCACCATCAGTCTCCCCCTTTCCTACTCCACATTCAATGTATCTCTAAAATACGTCACTCATTTTTTTCTTTATAGACTTTACTTCCATTAACATCTATTCGTCTGTACCCTTTACATTTTCCTCTCTACATAACTCAATGAATGGTGAACACGAAGAACAGCGGGAAGAAACAGATGTAGACAAGGAGGAAGAAATCCCTCATGATCAAACCGGAGAAGACGAAGTAAAACGAGCAATGGCCTAAATATGGACCAAAAGGTCTCCTGTCGGCATGCTCCGCCTATATAATCCTTTGTAAAAAATAAAGCAATAAAACATGAGGGAGCACTTTGCGAAATCTTCAGATACGGTGGAGTAAACCTCATGAGACTTAGTCGGAAGGAGATGCCAGAAGACTAAAGCAGAGCGATCATGCTGTCCACAGGCAGTGAAACAGAACTCAATGAGTGGAAGGGTGGTAAGCTAAACACAGAGAACAGTTGGAGTTTTATTCACTGACGTTTCGTCTTTACCAGGACATTCTCAAAGTACAATTTCAGAAAATGAACAGCTTATATACTTCATCCTTGCCATGTCCCTCTCCCCCAGCTGATCCATACCCTCATCCGTACTCTATACTTCTCAGATGACTCCGACCATGCCGGGGATGGGGGGTGGGGGGTAATGGAGGCAGATGAAGTGAGGGGGACATGGCAAGGATGAAGTATATAATCTGTTCATTTCCTGAAATTGTATGTACTTTGAGAATGTCCTGGTAAGAACGAAACGTCAATGAATAAAACTCCAACTGTTCTCTGTGTTTAGCTCACCACCCTTCCACTCATTTGTCTTCCATACTTCAACAGAACTCGATGTTTAAACTACCGAGGAGTTGCATTGTAATCCTACATTGGAATAAAAACATGATTTTTTTTTTACAAAGAAGGTCAAGAAGGATAGTATAGGATACTATTTACGAGTTTTTGCCCTGATAATGGTAACAGAGAAATCTTGAGAACGGAACATGAAGACGCTTATTACTCTATTAGGCCGCTTTCACACGAGCGTTTCCGTACGCGTTCGGGTGCGCCGCGTTTTAACTTTCAATGGAGTTCAGTAGGACCGCAAAACGCGTCGTGTGTAAGGTTCCATTGAAAGTTAAAACGCGGCGCACCCGAACGCGCGTACGGAAACGCTCGTGCGAAAGCGGCCTTGGATTTAGAGAAAGACTGACAGGGTCCCTCAAGAAACGTGACGGAGAATCTTTAGTTGAGATGAACATAGAATTCCACATCAACTAAGATGTGCGATCAAGTCTATATATTTCCAACAACACTGTTGTTCGAGCAGTCGGAGATGAAAAGTGTCATACGGAGTGAGACTGAATAGTGTGACATTGCCCTGCTTATCTTTTTTTTATATTATTTATCTATTTGTTCGTTATTATTTGTCTGTTTGTTTATTATTATTCCCTTGATTATGATTTATCATTATTTATCTGTCAATTTGCTATCATTTACTATTTACCTGTTTATTATTTAACTTTATCTATTTGTTGACTTAGTTTATTTATCATTGTTTATATTAGAATTTTTATTTATTTACTTATTTATCATTAATATATATACATATATATATATATATATATTTATATATATATATCAAATCAAATATATATACATATATATATATATATATATATATATATATATATATATATATATATATATATATATTGCATCTGACCTAGTTATGGACCAAAAGGTCTCTTGTCGGCATGCTCTGCCTTTGTAATCCTTTGAAATCCTTTGTTATCGACGAGGTAACGAGGAAAGGAACTTGGCGGAAACGGAAAGCAAATGATTCCATATTCATGTATGCAAATGATATAGCAATATAATTCACCATCACACTCCCACGTACCGTGAAGTGATAAAGTACTAGATCCCTGTCAGTTGCAGTAAGCAAATACCCCCCCCCACACACACACACACCCCGACGTTGGGTCACCTCCCCCCCTGGCCAGGGCTGTCGGAAACCAACTCAGCAACCCCGCAGCGGGTCCTGAGACTACTCACGACCACCTACCCACGAGCCCAAGACGCTATCCACTGAGCTAACGCGCGGCTCAGTAATAGTAAAGACAAGATAGTACTGCTAAACTTTAGAAAAATTGAAATGAAGTCTTAAACAGAATGTGAACTAAAATGAAATCTGGACAAAACAGAATTAAAGGTAATGGGTATAGATATGAACTGAATGTTGAGTTCGAAAGCGTGACGCTAAACAAGCACCAATAGCAGCTTACATTGGGGTAACATATACTGTAAAAGCTGAGCATGGAAGAGCAAAAGATGTTTGTTTAACCAGTTACACCAAGAATTGAAATCTCCTGTACCCACGCCTAAGACAGACAAAGCCGAAGTCATGACTTATGAAACAGTTTCCACCACCTATCAATATGACTAGAACGAAATGCAAGAATACAATACAGACTGCAGAAATGGGAGCCCTATGTACCATCAAAAAACATAAACTGAGAAATATAACTTACCAGAAATGAATTGGACGTCATTTGTGTCTTTGCGGAGTGGACTCAGTTGCGATAGATTGTTTACGTAATGTGGATATGGCTGGAACGAGTCCCGGAGTGGCAGTTAGAACTGGTGCTCAAGGTGAAGACAGCTTCTGAGTCGACCACGAAAGAGATGGACAGTGAATATAAACGAGGCATTAGTGAACCAGAGTATCCTCCCCCAGAGGAACATGATGGAGGAAGAAACGTTCAGAGACATCCTCTGCGAGAAGTTGACGTAAACTGAGACGCTAAGCCAACTAAGTGGAAGCTGAGGAGAGCACAACGCATCTTATGTTTCAGGCATGAAGTCGCTTAGAGTATTTTAGATATTTTGCTAGCAGATCTGTAGTTCATTCCAAGGGGCCTCTCTCCCTTTACAAGAGAGGTAACCAGCCAAGGCACGCACCCAGACCCACAACAGGTTTGTTGGGAAATTTGTATTACCATTTTTAAACTTCTGTAGACAGCTCACCGTTGCGTTGTTGCGTGGTTGCGTGGCTGGCTGCAGGTTTCTAATTTGGGTTTTCCCCTGCGCTTGGCTTGATGATTGATGGCCGTTGGACTGACACTTGTGGCCAAGGAGGAGGTCTGGGGGTTTACGTGCAAAGTTCGTAGTTACCCAAGACCTCAACATCTAGCTTGTTGAACGACCTCCGGCTGATAGTTGTGAGGACCAGTCTTGTTGGAGTTTCGTGACTGCGACGACTTCGGGGTGAGATTCAGTTCTACTTCGTATTCGATGGCTAAATTGTGGAGTATCGTCTTGTCTTCTTCGTCCTCTGGATTCTGCTGCTTGTTATCAACTCTCATATATCGGCTATGAATAAGTTGTCTCCAGGAGTGGTGAGCGCCTGGAAGGAGGCAAGTCTACCTCTGAGTGGACCTTTTCCATTTTTCGCGGCTCCTTGAATAAGCAGTCGAATCCAGCGGATGCAACGACCAAGAAGGCTCTGTTTCGTTTCTCTGAAGAAAGGAGACCTTCCTCCCTACCCATGGTAGTTCCTCAGTGCACAAGAAACAAAACGCTCTCTCCCCTTCAAGAAGTCTCAGACACACTGTCTTCGTTTCACGAGACATGGCCTAAACCAGTGGTTCCCAACCCCAGGGTCGCGACCCAAACTAGGGTCGCGAGGGTGTTTTTGAGGGTCGCCAGAGGGTCTTTTTTAACTTTTTATTTTTTTTATTCAAGTTTCAAATGTATTTAAATTCATTGTGCTAGTAAATATAAACTGAACTATAAAAACGGAAGTTCATAAACATTATGCAAGTGCGTAGAAATATAACATGAAATGGTTGGATTTATTATTACAATTAGGGTCGCGACTCCAGGCTAAGAGTGGATTTAGGGTCGCAGCCAAAAAAGGTTGGGAAATCACTGGCCTAAACCCAACCATGGGTGTCTTCACCCTTCTTTCCCCCTGCTTCCTTAGCTCCTAAGTCATCCCTACATTGGGACACAATGTACTCTCATTGGTGTTCGTCTCTCAGAGAGAAGGTGAAGTGAACTGGTCGAGATCTGGAAGAGTTAAAGTCTACAAGAAACCCGCAACTTTTGGCGAGAGAAGTCGACTACGGACTTAAAGAAGATAGCATGGCACCAGTCCAAATAATGTACGTCACCTTGCACAGAATGGAGTTACTTGAGCAAGACTATAACCCGTTTGCTCCCAAAGAATGTGCTGCATTTTTTTTTATTAGATGGTTTGACGATAACCAGAATAAATGGATAAATGACAACTGGTGAAAAAAGTCGTTAAGTTTTCCGAAGTGGATGAATAGTCCCGGTCACATGCACAGTCATCATTTGATGACACATGGTGGTAATCTCATAGAGATTGTACATGTTATTCGCGGGAAAGGATTAGAATAGAATAATAGAGGGCCCGAACGAGCACACAGGAAGTACTTACCCCTTTCATTATCATGGCGTCCCCCAAGTTAAAAAAAAAAAAAAAAAAAAAAAAAAAAAAAAAAAAAAAAAAAAAAAAAAAAAAAAAAAAAAAAAAAAAAAAAAAAAATCTAATGTCAGTCAAGATAAGATCTTTATCAAATGTTACTGAGCGAAATGTTGATACCCCTAACACACTATCCTCGTTAAATTCGTCTAACCTTCAGAGTAGGTAGTCGAAATAGAACTAAATATAAGTCAGTAAAAAGTGGAATTTTGTCTTAGTATCGACAAAAACAATATCAAAATTATCCCGATCCTGCAAAGCTTACGTAAGATCAAACAGGTAGGAGCAACACGTCATATGCTTGTTTAGGAGGGGTGTGCGCAAGGTCATATGGGAAGGTTATAGTGAAACACACACACACACACACACACACACACACACACACACACACACACACACACACACACACACACACACACACACACACACACCCACACACAAGCAAGAACGCACACGCATACTAAGACATAATATTCCAGTTTTTACTGATCTATAGTTAGTTTTACTTCGACTACCTACGCTGAAGGTTAGACGAATTTAACGAGGATCGTGCACGATGTATCAACATTTCGATTGGTAACATGTGGCGCAGTTGGTAGAGTTCCCGGCTGCCACTACGGTGGGCCGGGTTCGAATCCCGCCCAGAGTTGAAATAATTTTAGTATCACTGCGCTGCGGGTTGTTACTCCAATTCTCGTGGGCGGGGAATTGTGTATGTGCGCGTGTAAGGTCACAGCATTACCCATAGATTGGTCATATATGAGCTCTGATCTCTCTTCCGGGAGGGAAATAGCCGTCGATCACGAGTCGAACACGTGGCATCACGTGACCATGGGAATAAAATAAAAAAGACCTTATGTCTGAATGTTGTGAGAATATACATATATATACATATACATATATATATATATATATATATATATATATATATATATATATATATATATATATATATATATATATATACTAGACCAACCGTGACCCGTTGGGTCAAATAAGATCTTAAATGATACGTTGTTAATAAAACGGTCAATAAAATCTTTATTAAGACAATGCTCTTATATTTACAAAATTTTTGGAACAATTTGAATGATTTAAAAACACTTTGATATTTTCCTTTTGCTTAAATCTACTCAGTGCAACATATAATTGTTCACTTTAATATTTTCCTTTTATTATTATCATTATCATCATTATTATCATTATTATCATTATTATCATTATTATTATTATTATTATTATTATTATTATTATTATTATTATTATTATTATTATTATTATTATTATTATTATTATTATTATTATTATCATCATTATCATTATTATTATTATCATTATTATTATTATTACTATTATTATTATCATTATTATTATTACCATTAAGTTTCTATATCAAATTAAGAATAATTTAGAGCTCTTACCCCTATTCAGCAGAAGAAGGCAGTGAGTTGATTAGTTATAAGAAGTGAAATGCAGAAGATTGTGACGTCATGTCGTTGCTTGGAACACCACGCATCATATGATTTATAGGGTTCGTAATATTTTAATAAACTCATTATGTCTCATAAATGCTAATTCAGGAGTTGGCTATACTTTTAAATACTGAATATGAACATTTGAATATTAATGGTCAGAAAATATGTAATCGGAAAATTGGAAATTAAAAAATTGGCAAATTGGAAAATTAGCAGTTGTGACGTCACGGGCTCAGCGCTGGGGTTCTTTGGGACCCACACAATGGATGTCGTGACGTCATCTCTCTTTTTCTGATTGGCTGGTCCTCAGTCGTAACGTCATATCTCTTCTGATTGGCTGGTCCTCAGTCGTGATGTCATATATATATATATATATATATATATATGTATATACATATATATATACAGAAGCGTACACTCCTGGAATAGCCTGCAAGATGATAGAGCACGAGCAGGAACCATATATGAATTTTAAAACCAGATATGATATTAAAAGAATAAGAGGTAGGACCTATGAATATAACTCTTCCTCTACACTACATTTAATTACACACACACGCACTCACCCACACACACACACACACACACACACACACACACACACACACACACACACACACACACACACACACACACACACACACACACACACACACACACACACCGGGAGGGTAATAGCTATTGGTCACGGAAGCAATGCATGATTCAAGGTCATACCGAAACACGCACACACACACGCACGCACACACACACACACACACACACACACACACACACACACACACACACACACACACACACACACACACACACACACACACACACACACACACACACACACAAGGGAATTTATGTGGAAGCGAGAAAGCGTAGGAAACTTTAAAGGGAGCGTACTGAAATGGATCAAAGACTTTTAAAGTGATAGGCACACAAAAATAGTAGTCAGATGAGGACACAGACTTTGGAGGAGTTACAGCAGGGTTCCATTGAGCACAATTCTGGCATCTGTAAAGTTCCTACTGTATATGGGGAATAGGCCTAGGGTAGGCCATTGGGTGAACGGACAATACCCCCAATGGACAAAACCCCAATCGGCGAAA
>NC_134793.1:15028442-15040942 GCF_046742065.1 Oratosquilla oratoria | reverse complement strand
TATTTATTTATTTATTCTTATTTATCTGTTTATTTATTTATTTATTTATTTAATTTTTGCAAACTGGATCTGTGCATTTCCTTCCTGCCTACTCGTACGATTTCGACGTATTTTGATACGTTTTTTTTTCTAATGAAGTGCGATTTGAAGTGTATTCTCGGTATTTTCTGTGACAATATTTAAGCCTCAAGAAATCCATCTTACTCTTTTATGATTAAGCCTACGTACAATAAATTTGCATAATAACATCTAAAGGTCTGCTGGGGCCAAATGATGGTAAACTCATTTGGGCTTCACATCCCTTACGGGGTTCTCAACCTATAGTCTCGTGACCCCCTTGCTTATGCCTTGCTGTTTCCAAGTGTATTTGAAATCACTTTAACACTAAATATAATCGCTAAACATCCACTAAATCCCACTGATTTTCAGTTTGTGGTCCGAATTGTTAGACTGTATGGTCCCCTAGTGTGTATACAGTAGCCAGCATGGATCAATGCATATAATTCGACAGAAAATGCCAAGTTCCATTACTCTTAGTCTTATGCAATGGAAAGTAAGTTATGTTCAAAATGACATGCCGACGTCAGTTTTGTAACAGAAGTTCATGTACTTTATGTATCTCTGAAATTTACCCTTTAATATTTCTGAAATAAAGTTGGTTGTAATGTTAATATCCTTCCTTTGTCAAAGTCCATGAAACAGCGTAAAGAATATTTTCTTGTGACGAATAAAAAACGTATTTGAAATCAGGGCGCTCAGTACCAAGTGTGTGACAACCAATTTCTTTTTAAGTTAATGTTCAAACTTGCGAACTCTGTTTAAATTCACGTTGGGGATTAAGAATGGCTTTGATAGTCGAAAAGTGATATTGGATACATTTGCCATTTCATTTTTACAGTGGTTTTAGATATGGACAGGTGAGTCTAGCCGTTAATGAAAGAGAACTGCCAATTACTGAGAATGAGGAAACGGTTATTCATTGAAATGTTCTCAGTGTTAATGAGACACGTTTGTACAACATATGAAAGTATTACAACCATATCATGACGATATTATCTTGCAAAGAACTATGGTACTAAACAGGGAAAATAATAATCAACGCCCCAATAAAATAAAAATTCGATATGCTGGCACGTATTTGGTTCACAAGAATGCGTTGCACAGACTGTTGTTGGCTAAAGAATTCCTCCTTGGGATGTTTGATCCAGTAATTACCATGGCGCGATCTTGAGTTGGCCGTGCAATTATAGGATCTGTAAATCTCACAGAACATACAGTGTAAGAATTTATTTGTTCCCGTGCCTTAATATCGTGTACCTCAGAATATATAATCTTATGTTGCTAAAGCATGAACCCATATATCATCTCAAACGTTGCAATGGAACCTTCCCACAAGAGCTACAAAAAGAATGATGTAGCACCCAAACGCTGTAGCAAAGATTGATATTACTGTAGCATCAAGGTCCTTATGGGATCATTATTTACTGATAATGATGATATTGCCAAAACTCCTGTTAATGACGACCAGGACCTCTACTGTGCTTTTGGTGTCAACTAAAATTTCCTTTATGAAAACTACGGTTCAATATTTCAGTAATTACGTTTGAGAACTTACCGGCCATCTTTGTTTTAACCTGCGTAGATTCTCTAAATGTATTTGGTTTAGAAGTACGATAGCTTGAAGGCCTTCTGGATCGAAGACGTGATACCTTGTTTAGAGGTTTCCAAAAAAGAGGTTCTTCTTGGTCCTGAGCTCTGGGTAATTTCACGATCGTTCTGAGTCTTACAAGTTCGAAAAGATCTCAGAAGGCCACGGGTTAATATTCACTTTAAATAATTTCTCAAAGTTAATTACCGATTTGTTAAACCAAGAGTTACATAGATTTAATCAACAAAATAAAGAGTAGGGGAGTTTAATCGTATCTTATAAGTTACGATAGGCGGGGTTCTAAGCTTCAGGAAAAGCTCCTGAACCAAAGAAAAAAACACTTTGAGGGAAAGTTTCCCGAACTAAGGTAAACACTAAGATTCCCAATAACAGTTACCACACCTTATATGGCATAAACCTGACGCGGTTGAAACATTTACAGAGTTATTTTGATATTACGTAGAGGCGGCTATTCAAATTAATTTAATCACCTAAGATTCACCAGTACAAACAATATAAAGTGCTGAAATGTTTTGTTAAGGGTTCATGATACTGCAGTATTGGAGAAAATACAAAGGAATTAATACATATTTCACGGAACTCACAAAGCCTGTTCTGCCTGGTGACATTTTTGTAAACGTTTTTTAATTTTCGTGTTTTTTCTTTCTTTCTTTTATCGACCGAGACTTACTTAATCTCAGAATGAAATTGTTCATCGTTAATTAAGATAAAACTCACAAAATACTTTAAGAGCTGTAAAGGCCGGGGCTATTTAGCAACGAGAATGATTCGCACGTAGACGCGAAGTTTAATTTCGCAAACATTCGTACTCGAACGTGATTTGACAGTTGCTGGACGTTGCGTGTGCACTGTAAAATATTCAAAGGGTTACATTATAGTCTATTGTGCCTCCAACAATAACATTTGACAATTAAAATGCAAACAACTGCATTAATCGAACCAACATGAAGTCTCTTTTGTCTTTCTATTTTTGTGATATAAATGCTCAGATTTATTCATTTCGTTTCTATGGATATTAAATGAATACATCGTTATCATGTGAAGAAATATATCAACCGAGATAAGCATAATGTTGACGTGAGATAATACAAAGGATTACAAAGGAGAAGCATGCCGACAGGAGACCTTTTGGTCCATAACTAGGTCGGATGCGAAAAAAAAAATAATGATAAAAAAAATAGATAATGAATAAATAAATCAATAAACAAATAAATAGATAAATAGATAAACAAATAAAAAAATCACAATAATATAAATAATGATAAATATAATAAATAGATAAACAGGTAAAGTTGAATAATATACAAACAGGTAAATAGTAGATAATAATAAATTGACAGATAAATAATAATAAACGATAATCAAGCAATCTTCAATGTGGGAGTGCTTTTCGACAATGACTTAACTGATATAAGATAAACTACCTTTGTTCACGATCCAAAGGAAGATTAAGGACATTTAACTACATACACCTACATTAACTATGACAAAGATTAGGGAGGACTACCGTTAAGCATACATAGATATACCAACGACTTTTCCCCCTAACAAGGGAGGTAGCCAAAAAACAAAGGCCCAAAATCCACTCTCACCCTTTCCATCTCTACATTATTCACTCCCATTCAACCCTATCAATCCCTATTATCTTGGCTCCTCCTGGATGACGGGTCATCCCTGCATCTCGCTCACTGCCCTGGGTCAAAAACAATGTAGCAAGGCACAGCACATCCACAGCAAGGCCGCTTCATAAATTCGGCGACCCCCGCCCCTCTCCGTCCCCTCATGCAGAAAAAGAGAGGACGGGGGGAAATCCCTGCGGACTGCATTATGAATATTGTTATGAATACCAGAAAATTGTGTTCTAAGATAGATTACTGGATAAAAAAGTACAACTATTCAGTTTCCTTAACTCGGAGCGAGAATGTTTCTTCAGTTGTTCCTGAGGAGAATTTATGAACTCGGAAATTCATATATATATATATATATATATATATATATATATATATATATATATATACATGTATATATATATATTATTATTACATCAATTATATTTGTATATATTACCACTACAGTACATACTGTATATGAAAATAAGATATATATATATGTATATATATATGCATATATATATATATATATATATATATATATTGGATATATATATATATATATATACATATATATATATATATATGTCTGTCTATATATATATACACATATATATATATATATATATATACGTCTTTTAATTTCCGGAAAGTTCATTATATATATTTAGTACCACATTAGATTTATTCTGAAATTTCATTTCAGCTCACCCGAGAGTGATGATTAATTTTTCTTCTGGTAGTAAAGGATGTCTGTACCAATTACACCATGTCTTTCCCAGTCGATATTCAGTTTCCTTGACAACGTAGTCAATCTTGACTCTTCCGTGTATATCCAAAGAACCTTCTTATGTTCTCTTTTCAAATCACTAAAAAGATGGTGATGTTCTTCCTACCGTTTTTTTTTGCGATTTATTTCATGTATTTACCTTTTTTCTATTCAGTTTTACACGAGCACTTTCGAGTAGTATAAGCTCATCAGCAGACGATGAGCTTAACATGTTTACTTCACAGCTGGTAAATCACAACTGGAAGTTATGGATACAGAGACACCTGCTAACATAGCCATCACCTCGCTGTCCGAAGTAGATTGCCCACGTCAGTTGTGATCACCTACCAACGTCGGAAGCTAGTTGGCGTTGGTTGCTCGAGCAAGAAAACCCAGTGTCCTCTGTTTACTTCCCCCTTAGACTCAACCACTTTAGTAATGTTTCCCTAAATTAATGAGAACGACGTGACACAGTTTAAAGTTCTGTGTCAAATCAGAGGGAGGAGGTAAAACATGAACATTTAATAAAAGATATTTTGTTACAAACTCCAAATCTAATATACACTACTGATGTGATGTACACTGAAGTTGTGTAACAAAATATTTCATTCACAAGAAACATACGGATCATGATTATTGTCATTAGCATTACTGGATAAGTGATATACTTTAATTAGCGTAACCATGAGAGAAATTCGCTAGTAACAGCGACATCAATCCGATAATTCTTATGACAGTCGCATGCAGGATTCGAACCCACCACTATCGGCCACGTAAGATCGCCTTCACAGAGCCTTAGCCCACTACACCAACAGACACCGATAGCAGTGGGTTCGAATCCTGCATGCGACTGTCATAAAAAATGATTAGCGTAACTATGTTTAGGCAGAAAAGTGGAGAAAACCCTGTACCTGGCGTCGAATAATTTAGGAGAGAGTCCAGGGGACTCTAATCGACCGGGACGAAGACACAGACGTCTAAGGCTACGGACGCACGAGAGGCTGTTTAGCCGTTCAACCGCTGCGGCTGTTTAGCCGTTTTTATAGAACACACTACTTTTAATGGAATTGCGCGCATTAGTTACTTAACCGCTAATGTGCGCAATTCCATTAAAAGTAGTGTGTTCTATAAAAACGGCTAAACAGCCGCAGCGGTTGAGCGGCTAAACAGCCTCTCGTGCGTTTCATCCTTAATAGTTTGGGAGAGAACAGAAGAATAGTCGGCGAGGACGAAGACACTGACGTCTAAAAGTTTAGGAGAGTCTAGGGGACTATTCGTCCGGGACGTAGACATGGACGCCCTGTAGTATAAAAGAATCCAGGGGACTCTTGTTGGTCGGGACGAAGGCACTGACATCTAATAGTTTAGGAGAGAACAGGAGACTTTTATCGACAGGACGAAGACACAGACGTCTAATAGTTTAGGAAAGAACAGGAGACTAATTGGCCGGGACGAAGACCACGGACGTCTTGCAGTTCAGGAGAGTCAAAGTGACTATTCGGCCGGGACGAAGACGTGGACGCCTTGTAGTATAGAGGAATCCAAGGGACTCTTGTCGGTCGGGACGGAGACATAGACGTCTTGTAGTATAAGAGAGTCCAGGGGGCTCTACAGTAGTCGGCCGGGACGAAGAGACGGACGTCTTTTGTGTTAGGAGAGTCTAGGGCCGGGGTTCCCAACCTATTCTAACGTATACCCCATACTTATGCATTTCTGTTCTTTAACCTTCTGGAAATGACTTCAACACTAAATTTAATCGTTTTGCATCCACTAAATGCTAGTGGCTTTCGGTTGGCGGCCCCACTTGTGAACCACCGTGGCCCAGTAAGGTTTCATGGACCACAGGTTGAGATCCACTGGTCTAGGAGACTCTAGTCGGCCTGGACGAAGACACGGACTTCTTGTAGTCCAGGGGACTAGTCGGCTGGGACGAAGACACGGACGTCTTGTAGTATAGGAAAGCCCAGGGAATCTTGTCGGCCGGGACGAAGGGACGGACGTCTTTTGTTTTAGGAGAATCCAGAAGGCTCTAGCTGGCCGGGACGAAGACACGAACATCTTATGGATAAGAGAGTCCAGATCACATTAAAAGGAGCGTAGCTTCGGGTCTTTTTCTCTGAGCTTTTAGGATCTGTAGCCCCCAATTATTAGAACATGAGTTAATCTCCATCGGGTCCCAATTAACAAAATTAGCTTAACCTGAGTGGTTCCTGGATAAAGCCCTCAGCCAAGCCAGAGCCAGCTTTTTCAATCCCCCTTCCACGAAGCCAAATATGTTACGAAATTCCCTTGTTATTCCCTTTCCAGAGTCCATTAGCCATTTGTCCAAACTTCTTCCCAAAGATAAGATAAATTTTATTCAAGATTACCCGAATGCCATTAATAAATTTTTTTTTTTAACTTTCATCAGAGATTGATAGAAGAACATATCCAAGAAGTTTATCCCCTTCCGTGTAAAGATTGTAATCTATCATACATCGGTCAGACGGTGAGAGACTTAAGGTCAAGGTTGAATGAGCATAAAATGTCAATCAAGTATGGACAAGAAAGTTCAGCTGTGTTCCAACACGTGAATAAATTAAATCACCGGAAGGACTGGGACAAATATGAATTTATTTACAAATCTGGTTGTGGGTTCAGAAGGAAAATGGTAGAATCCCCTTTAACAGACTATCTGCCCACTATGAATATTTCTAAGAGTCAATGTTTACGTAGTTCTTGTATCTTTTTTCCTGATTGCATTTTCTTGCACGTGTTCGACCGCAAGGTTGGATAACCATCTCGCCGCGGTCAGCTAGTAGATTGATATGGAGCGAACATTTTTTAGGGGTCCTTTTCTCTTCCCCTCCCCTTCCAGGAAAGCAATGCTACCTCTAAATACATCTGCTTTGTCACTCGGGCGGGATGCGAACTGTGTCGTTGCCCAGTGTCGAGAGGAAAGCCATCATCACACCCGAGTCGCCCACGTGGAGACTCCAGGCTAGAGGCTCCCAGTAGCACTCTTCGTCTTCTCCTATCGTCACTTATCTCTCGCCATAGGACTTGAAACTGCAGAGTTAATGGGATTTTGCAGGTCCAGTGTCACTCTCTCTTCCTGAGAGCACCAAGACAGCAGGTGCGAAAGACGCATCGTGCGGCAGATGGTCCAAAGTGCAGCAATTGGCCAGGATCTGCAATATGCAAACTGCCCTAACAGATGGTTGTAACAGCTGAGCGTTAACAGGTGATAAAGCGCCTCCTACTCGCCTGATAGTCCTTTCACTGAGATATTGGTGCATTTCGTTGGAAAAGCGGTGCCATCTGCTTCCCCGAACCACTCTCAACAACTGCCGCCTTTGGTACTCGGCCGCTTATTTAGGTAAGTCCTTATTCGTGGTTAGCTCCTTTATCTAGAGGACGAACTGAGTCAGGGATGCTCCCCCCAAAAAAATAAACCCCCCTATATACATACATACATACATATACATATACATATATATATATAATATATATATATATATATACATATATATATATATATATATATACAGTATATATATATTATACAATATATATATATACTGTATATATATATTCATATACAATATATATATATATATATATATATATATATATATACTGTATATATATATATTATACAATATGTAAATATATATATAGTATGTGCACGTGGGATAGATTATACATCTACACTGATGTATATATATACATATATATATATATATATATATATATACTGTCTGTGTGTGTGTGTGTGTGTGTGTGTGTGTGTGTGTGTGTGTGTGTGTGTGTGTGTGTGTGTGTGTGTGTGTGTGTGTGTGTGTGTATGTGTGTATAAATACATTCTTACTTCTTACTTCAGCTCCCAGTAGTAAGCCTTACGCCTGTCAGCGGTAGCAGCAGGTTTCCCCAATTGGTTCTGTCTTGGAAGACCCCTTCCTCCCCCACAGTTTTGATGTTGGGCAAGTCATGTCTACTTAGGGCTTCTTCAACTGTTTCTTTCCATTTATTTCACGGTCTTCCTCGTGGCCTTCATCCGCCCGGCATCCACTCCAAGCGTCCCCTTGCAACTATTTCTTCTTCCATTCTTTCTAAAAGGTGCAGCCATCTTAGCTGGGTAGCGTCTATTTTGCATAGCATGGAGCAGACTCCGATGCCTTTCCTTAAATTTTTATTTTTTACTCTATCTCTCCTCGTCTTTCCAACTGTGGATCTCATTAGTCTCATTTCCGTTGCCCGAATCCTGCTCCTGTCTACGTTTGTCATCACCCAACTCTGAACCACATTTTAGGGTAAGTACATACATATACCAAGGCTTTTTCCCCCTTACAAGGGAGGTAGCCAAAAAGGGAAAGGCATAAGATCATTCCCACCCATTCCATCCCTGAATACACTCCACACCCCTCCACCCTCCCTCTTATCTGAGCACCTCCTGGATGACGGGTCATCCCTGCACCTTGTCCACTGCCCTGGGTCAGAAGCACTGTCGCAAGACACAGCACATCCACAGCAAGGCCGCTTCATGAAATCGGCGACCCCCCCTCTCCCTCCCCCCATTGCATAAAAGGAGAGGACGAGGAAGGACGGGTAAGTGTCAAGACTGTATTGAAAATGACCCTTTTCACTTCTAAAGGTACATGCACTAAATCTATTTATTCTTTCTGAAATATACTTCCTATTTCCACCCTCCAAAGTAACTATGGTTCCAAGATATCTAAAGCTTGTATTCTTTAACATAATATTTCCTATGGTAATGTTAAGCTCTTGTTCTTCTCTTCTGCTGACGGTCAGTAGTTCTGTCTTTTGTACATTTATTTTCATGCCTTTCCTTATAAAACACTCATTCCACCTTTGTAAGTCTTCCTCGATCTCTTCCCTATCTGTGCTCCATTCAGGTATATCATCTGCTTACAAAAGCTATTATTCTGTACTAAGTCTTCCTCTCTACCTTCCTTAAAATCCTCTATCACTGTTCCCATATATGCTATGAAGAGCAACGAGGATAACACATTTCCTTGTTTGACCCCTCTTTCCACTTGGAACCATTTTTCTGGCCCCTTTGATGCTCTAACACTACATATACAAGGGTAATATAAGATTTTAATAGCTTTCTTTAGACGTCCTGTGACACTATATCCCTCTTCCATACATCTCCATACCTTTTCACGAGGTATTGAGTCAAAGGCCTTCCGTAGATCAATATATATATATATATATATATATATATATATTTATATCTATATATACATATCATATACATATAATTGTACTATATATATATATATATATATATATATGTATATATATATATATATATATATATATATATATAGAGAGAGAGAGAGAGAGATTCTGATGTGTGTGTGTGTGTGTTGTGTGTGTGTGTTCGTGTGTGTGTATGTGTGTGTTTACGTGTATGCGCGTGTGTGTTTGTGTGTGTATATGTGTGTGTTCACGTGTTGTGTGTGCGTGTGTCCATACATGTGCATCTGTGTGTGTGTGCTTGTGTGTAGGTTTTTATATACATGCACATGCACATGTACAAAAACCCCTTTCTTCCTTATATAGGGTGATCGGGTGAAACCGTACACCCACTTTCACCAACCCACACCTATTCAAAACTCATTAGTTGTCACTTTTATCTCAGGTGATTGTGAACGCAGCCCATCCCTGTCTCCGGCCCTCTGCTTAGGTCAGAGGCAAAAAAAAAAAAAAAAAAAAAAAAAAAAAAAAAAAAAAAAAAAAAAAAAAAAAAAAAAAAAAAAAAAAACAGCGTTTCCAAGGCAGAGCCCAACATTCGATGCTGGATTACCATCCCAGCTTCATCATTTGGCAACCGTCTCCCCTTCATACACTAGAGAATGTACAGTTGACAAAAAGAAATACCCTCAGGCTGCGCCAATTCCCGATCAATTCGTAATCATTTTCCGCTCACATTTATCTTTTACCTTCACTTATCCTTGCTCAGCATTCACCTAACACCCAATACCTCCTTTATCTTCGTCCACTCACCTCATTTCCCTATCTATCCTCATAAGGTTACTTCACCCACCCATTCCTTTCACGCTGTTTTTTGATAATCTTTCTTCACTAACTATTTCCATATGCCCAAATCATTCCAGTATTTCTAACCAGCCTGTTCAGATAACATTCTTTCCATCCTTATTGCATCATATCCTCATTTCTCACACTACCCACCCTTGCAATCCCGACCATACTTCTTTAATACTTAATTTCAAACACGTTTAGTCTATTCTCTTCTGTCTTCTTTGACTCCATGTTCCATATAGTGTTCTGAAGATAATCATCCCGTCGTGGAACCTTCTCTTTGCGTTGATCTCTACGTACCTATTTCTCCTGACTCCTCATTCTTCGCAGACATTAACTTGCTTCCCTTACTCTATAATTTACCTCTATCCAATCCTCCAGTCTCTGTTATATGTGACACTAAACGCACCATTCTTCATCCAGTCGGTCTCCTCTTAAACTCACCTCAAGCTTACTGCCACATCTTCTCATCACTATATATTTATCCACTTTTATTTTCAGCTTTAGCCTCTCACATTCTCAAATCCCACCACTAAAGGCTTCAACTACAAGTCAACATTAAAGGCTCACTTTAAACTTCCTTCCATTCTCGTTGGTGACAAATCTCTGCTCGCCATCTTTGAATTTACCTCTCTCAGTCCCCGTCACCCCCGTCCCTTGCCCGCCCCGCCTCCCTGGTCCGTGTATGCGTTGAACTACTATGGCAACATTACACAACACCTGACAAAGCCCCTCCACCATATACCATTTATTCGTTTTATTACCTGTATATCGGTATTAATCACACCACTCTCCATGACCTACAGATGTAGGGTACATGCAAGTGCAGAATATGATATACTTACATGTAATTTTGTGGTTTGTGGGAGGGAACATGTCAGTAGAAAATAGGTCACAGTGTGCATCTTGCGTGCGTGTATCTATGATAGGTTGAAGTTTGTGTGGAAATGTGTACATGAGTCATGGGTGTGCATACGAGTATGTGTACAGGAAGGTAACCGGGTACACACACATACGCACACACACACACACACACACACACACACACACACACACACACACACACACACACACACACACACACACACACACACACACACACACACACACACACACACACACACACACACACACACACACACACACACACACACACACACACACACACATCCTAAGTCTTCCTCTTGAGTGAATCTATTTTCTCATTACCTTCCTTACAGAATGATAGTCCTTCTGACAACCTCGAGATTAGTAAATACTCATGACTGTGCAGCAAGGCTCTTATTGATCCTTTGCTATCGACGGACTGCCACTGAGATAGATAAAACAGCATTGAGTCAGGCGCATAAAAAACAACAGAAGTACCATCTGGTGTAGAAAGGGTTCACACTCCGTCCAAACTTAGCCTCGCTCTCCCTCTCACTCTGCATCCTTTTCCATTCATACATTTCTTTCTTTGTATCTTCCTGGTTGCCCTTTTGTTTATTTGTTCTCTGTTTCGTCTGCCCTCTTGCCTGCCTAAGCATCCATCTGCCTGCCTAAGCATCCATCTGCCTACCTAAGCATCCATCTGCCTGCCTAAGCATCCGCCAGCCTGCCTGCCTGGCTAACTGACTGGCTAGCTGGCAGGTTGGCTAGGCGACTTGGTATCTCGTGGAGTTGTTGTTGTGGGGGTACGAACTGACCTATCCTTAGCCTCGCAGCAACAGAGGGTGGTCAGGCCGGTTGGAGGAACCTTCTTGGATCGGAAGAGAGGGAAGGAGAAAAGGAGACAGAGGAGCAAGGAGGAGGCAATGGAGCAAAGAGGCAATAAACAAGTGGAAGGAATAGGCAAACAATAAACGAATAGACAATGCACAAGAAAAATGAAGTTAAGAAGGGAAGGAGACGAGAGAAAGAGAAGAAAGGTGAGGAAGGAGATAGATAAGGAATGAAGAAAGGAAGGAGGGAGAAAAGGGACGAGGAAAGAATAAATGAAAGGGAGAGATAAAGGAAGGAAGGAAGAAAGAAAAAAGAAGGAACGAAAGCAAGAAAAAAAAAGAAAAATTAAAAAGATGGGGAGGAAAAGAGAGTGGAGAAGAAAGGGCGAAAGAAAGAAAGAAAAAAGAGGGAAAGGAAGAAAAAAGAAAGAAAAAAGAAGGAACGAAAGAAAGGAAAAAAGAAGAAGAAAAAATAAAGAGGGATGAGGAAAAGAGAGGGAAGAAGAAAGGGCGAAAGAAAGAAGTAAAAAAGGAAGGGAAGAAAGAAAGGAAGAATGACGGAAGGAAAAACGTGAGGGTAAAATAAATCAAGGAAGAAAATAGTATGGAAGGAAGGACATTACTCTGATGTAGGCGTTTCCTCGGTTAATGGAGGGACATTGAGGTAAAGTGGTCTGGGTCTAGAATTGGGATTCGGTTGGTAT
>NC_134793.1:15005942-15015942 GCF_046742065.1 Oratosquilla oratoria | reverse complement strand
GGAAGGAAAGCAAAGGCCCGGAAAGGCGAAATGTCAGGTTTCGGTGACAATATTTCTGTGGACACCTCGTGGGGCTGGTGGATGCTTCCTCCATTTGTTAGAAAGGCTGTGTGTCGACATCCCGAAGAATTGGTGGATGCTGTCTTCGATGGACAGTGAAGATACGTGAAGAACGGTGACAACGACCGATGCTCCTTGAGTTTACTTGCTTGTGGCAGTACATCGGTGATCGATAACGAAAGTGCTCCGGTGAATTGTGATGTATTTAGTGAAGCTGGGTGGTTATGCTGAGGTGAATTGTAGAAACATAGGCTGCTTGACGGAATAGTCAAAGATCATTATTAACAGACTAAGGTACGACCATTTTATGAAGAGTTCATCAGTTCCAGTGAAATATATGGCGACTCCACAGACTGTGCATCGTTCTTCAGGATTTTAACAGAAAATTCCGTGTAGTATGTAATCCTGCACATTGAATATTTCTTACATAGGTGAAGACAGTCATCTCTGAAGAAAATCAGAGGTTACCTAGTACCTTATAGGGATAATCCCTGCAGAGATATGGAAGGATTTCCGTCGAGGAAACATTTCTTGTAACAATTCATGATCGTCCCATGGCAATTTCACACAAAGTCAGTTGAAATCTATTGACATTGGGCACAATTCCAGAAAACGCTTGGACGATGCTGTTAAAAAAAAAAAAAAAAAAAAAAAAAAAAAAAAAAAAAAAAAAAAAAAAAAAAAAAAAAAAAAAAGATCTATCTCTATCTATTTATCTATCTGTCTATCTATCTGTCTATCTATCTGTCTATCTATGTACCAATAGTCTTCTTCCCTCTTATAAGTGAAGATAATAACGAAGTAAAATAATGTGTCTCTAGTTTTATTTTTCTTCATCTGGATCGTATGTTTAAAATCTTAAATCACGACAGAATTGAATGTGATTGCTCGTGATTTATGTGGACAACCAAGGTAGTACCAAAAAGGTTTTTCTCATCACAGATATTGAAACTGTCGTATGATATATAGAAACTTCTTACAAGCTACGAAGTAATCTTCGTGTGAACATCAATAACGAGGTCTGTAAGAGGGTGCCTTAGGCTAAAGGTCCACTGTCTATTAATTGATGCTGGGCTATTTCCTGGAGTGACATTTCGATGTTCCGGTGACTCTTTGATCTTGCCGGTGTATGTATGGTCCAGCCAACTGTGATAAATCACCAAACATTTTCCAGCCAGTTGCGACATGCTTTTTGTCCATATTGGATAAAGAAATGATGGAAAAAATCTCAAATAGCTTTTGTCCAAGATTGGAGTATGCTGTAATGCGATGGTCACCTAAAAAAAAAAAAAAAAAGAAAGAAAAAAAAATCTACAATGGTCTCTGTCCTAGCTGTTACACCAAATGAAAGAATACCTAGAACTACCAGCGCTAAAAGAAACTAGAGGGAGAAGTGACAGAACAGCAAAATGAATATATATATATATATATATATATATATATATATATATATATATATATATATATATATATATATATATATATATATATATATATGATATGAATGGACACAATCAACAAAGAAGACTTAGTATTTACATACATACATATACCAAAGGCTTTTTCCTCCTTACACGGGGTTAGCCAAAAAGAAAAAAACATAGAAACCACTCCCACACATTCCTTTTCCTATATATTCCACTCCCCTCCACCCTCCTCCCTCCCTCTTATCTTGGTACCTCCTGGATGACGGGTCATCCCTGCATCCTGTCCACTGCCCTGGGTCAGAAGCAGTGTCGCAAGACACAGCACATCCACAGCAAGGCCGCCTCATAAATTCGGCGACCCCCCCCTCTCCGTCCTCTGATGCAGAAAATGAGAAGACGTGGAGAAATCCCTTCGGGCTGCGTCAATTTTTTACTCATAAATACTTCCTCAGAACCTTAGTATGTGGCAAAAAAAAACAAGAAAAAAAAAAACAGAGATCTTGGGAAGAGAAGTAGTAATAATGATAATAATAAGGATGATAACAGTGATAGTAATAATGATGATAATTACAATGATAATAAAAATGATGTTGATAATAATAATGATGTTATGTTTTAACGTCACAAATTCCTCCTATCGGAAGGCTAGGATGTTACCCCTCACAGAAGACTTTGTAGCGTGGAATTTAATGAACCATGCCCTTGGTTCAACTTCGCCGGTGGCAGGTTTCGAACCGCCATCCCCTCGATCTTCGCAGCAACTACCGACGTCCTAACCCACTCAGCCATATAGACCCTAAAGTATCATCCGCATACTACTGAGCAGATTTTAACTTCACAATAATATTCAATCGATAATCCAGACGGGGATAATGATAGATAATCATGAAGGATATTTAGAAACTACAATATCCTATGTGAATGCAATTCTCTCTTACACTTGAATTCTTACATGTCAAACATTCATTTGATCTCTGAGAGAATTCCAGTCTCCGCAGTGGAATCATTATGTCTTTACTTCTTGGGGGGGGGGGGGAGTTCTACGTCATAGTAAATATGTGGGTGGTAACGACGATCTGAATTGAGACATGATTGCCTCAATTAGTCTGAAAATAGTAAGGGAACGAGAGTTTATATCGGGAAGTCTATGAATGGTAAAGCACAACGTCTATGGCTTCAAAGAAAACGCTCAATTGTGGAAATTTTTTATTTATTTATTTTTTTTTAATAAAAATAATCAAGCGGTGTGAAGAAGCTTCAGGAAAAACTCTTGGACAAAAATGGTTAGGGGGAAAATAGGAAAATGAAAAAAAAAAAAGAATAAAATTGGGAAAGTGTCTCCCACATTATATCGGGAATTACAATAAATAGAATAAGACTCACGTTTCGAAGAGAAACGAATATATATACGTACACACACACACACACACACACACACACACACACACACACACACACACACACACACACACACACACACACACACACACACACACACACACACACACACACACACACACACACACACACACACAATTATCCATGTCCCTCACAGAGTACTTTGTGTGTGTGTGTATATTACATATATATATATACAGTATATATATATATATATATATATTATGTATATATATATATATACATATTAATATATATATATATATATATATATATATATATATATATATAATATGTGTGTGTGTGTGTGTGTGTGTGTGTGTGCGTGTGTGTGTGTGTGTGTGTGTGTGTGTGTGTGTGTGTGTGTGTGTGTGTGTGTGTGTGTGTGTGTGTGTGTAATAAAACCACTTGGAAAATAAAATGAAAGGTGACCGAACGTTTTCGTCTATTTAAGACATTTTCTTAAATAGACGAAAACGTTCGGTCACATTTCATTTTATTTTCCAAGTGGTTTTATTACACACTTTGTGAATCACATGTTTTTGTGATTTATTCGTGTGTGTATACATGTATATATATATATGTGTGTGCATATATATATATATATATATATATATATATATATATATATATATATATTTATCACAGGAAACCCACAGTCGGATAAAATAAACTTCTAATAAATAATAATCCTATATTTCGGCAATAAACTGTAGCCCTCTTCAGGAAAGTACATAAGACAGAGGACAGAGGGGACATATAAGGTTGATAGCAGAAATATAGGATTCTTCTTTATTTGAAGTTTATTTTCTCCGACTATGGGTTTCCTGTGTGTCATTTACAAATATGCTACGGGTCAGGGGTTCGGATCCCATGGCAGAGCTTCTAAAATACATATATATATATATATATATATATATATATATATATATATATATATATATATATATATATATATATATATATATGCGTGTGTGTGTGTGTGTGTGTGTGTGTATGTGTATGTGAGCGTGTGTGTGTGTGTATGTATGTGTGTTCGTGTGTGTGTGTGCGTATAAGTATAGGTGTGTGTTCGTGTGCATGCATGCGTGCATGTACGTGTACTTCGACTAAAAAACATCCCGGGGCAGGGCTGGTTGGTGATAAATACAAGGAGCAGCGAGGTTCCCCAACTCACCTCCTTCGTGCAGACGTCTCCGGGAACCTCAAACTCCACCCCAATGGGTGGTCTTTACGGTGAGACCACAATAGAATGACGCCATTGGTTGCTGGAATCCAGCGCGCATTCCTATTGGTCCAGACGATGGTCCAAACTTGCAATTTCCCTGCTGCTTACCGCTGCCGTTCCTCCAGACTTTAACTGTGGAGAAATTTTAGGGAACGAGGAGCTCCAGGGGAGGAGGATACAAGAAAGGAGTGCAGGAAAGAAGGCAGGAGCGAACAAGAAGAAAATTGTAAGGTTGGCAGAATGCGGGAAAGCATATATATATATATATATATATATATATATATATATATATAATATATATATATATACACATATCTATACATTATATATATATATATATATATATATATATGTATATATATTGCAGTAATTCACAAGGAACATGTGAAAATAATTTACAGAAAAAACACTGGGAAATAAGAAACTTAGTCCGAACGTTTTCGTCTATTTTACACATTATCAAGAAATACAAACTGACAGAGACTTAGGTGCATATATATATACATAAAGTAGTAGACAAACTAGGAAACTTGGTAAGGACACAGAAGATGCTTCATAACCAGGTTGAGAATTGTTTACATTTAAGGACATTTGATCATATGACGTTACATCACTATATATATATATATATATATATATATATATTTATATACATATTTTTTCTCTCTTTTCTTTTTTCTAACGTGGAGACAGCATCCTAATAAATCTTATAAAATGTTGTCTGATTATGCGAATATTAGAAACTATGCTTAGACTATTTCGAAAATACAAGCGATAATTTTTTTGAAATACTATTCTAGCCGATCACATTTTTCACAAGAGTGAACACTTAAGAAGAATGTTCATAATTTGTCCACCATTTTCGCCCTTTTTAAGAATGAGGGAAAGATTATATCTTTGTATGAAGAAATGTTACATGATATAGTAGGCAATAGTCAATAAACATTTTTCAATCCAAAATTGAAAAGAAAATAACTTTGTCTTAGCCACCTTTTGAAAATATTTTCGTGCTCCTTATGCAAAACAGCACAAGCACACTGCGGATGTGCTATGCCTTGCTACATTGCTTCTGACCCGGGAAGTGGGCAGGAGAAGGTGACGATGTTTCATCCACATTTACTAAGATAAGATGTGGAACAGATGAGTGATGGACAGGATTGGGATGTGTATTTATCTAGTTGTATCTTACGGGAAGGGGAACTACGTTCGTGGTGTCCTGTGGTAGGAATGGGGAACGTGCCTCGCCTGGTTCAATCAAATCAGCCATCCTGAGTCCACTGCTGAACAAAGGCCTCCTTCATAGCATTCCATGATTCACACGACTGCGCCAGCCTCTGCCACGTCACTTCGGTAAACTTCTATATCTCATCTCTCCACCTTCTGTCTAGTCTCCCTCTTCCACGCTTCCCATCTCGCGGCGTCCATTCAGTAACACACTTGCTCCATCGCTTATCAGTCGCTCGCACTAACCTGTCCAGATCCACTTCCTCTCTGTTACCGCCTCTACAATATCCTTCAATCTAGCCTGGTTACCTCTCTTATATGGAGGAAGAAATCCTTGATATGTAAATAGATAAATAAATCATCGCGAATGTGTCCAGTTCTTTGAACTTTGAAGCTACCTTCGTTTCGATTGCAGGAAAAACAGTTTCTGCTCGGAACTCAAGGCGCTTCGGGCGAAATCCACGAATTCTGTTGCCAACTAGAAGGGAACGAAGGCCACCAGAGAGAGAGAAAGAAGAAAAATCACAACAGGTGCAGAGAAGCTCATAAATCAAGACTGGGGGGACCACTTGTGAATTATCGGACAGTTATCCCCGTCTATATGATTGGCATGTTCAGAGTACCGATGCCTTTATGATATCTACCAGTGTCTGATTACGAGTTTCACTGATTGCACAGGAGGACCATTATTACGGAAGACATTTTTTTTTTTTCACAGTTTGGATACAAGGGAAAATCGGCGGTATGTGTGTAGGGAAGCTCGCTGGATGAGCGGCGTCGTTACTTGCGGCGAAAGCCGAGGTGAGGACGGTTCGAATCCTGCCACCAGGGAAGTTGAACCAAGGGCATGGTTCATTAAATTCCACGCTTCAAAGCCCTCTGTGAGGGTCACCGTCCTAGCCTCCCGATAAGGGGGAAGTGTGTGACGTTAAACCATATCATTATCCTGTGTGTAGGGAGAAAGATGGATAGCAAATATAACGAGGGAATTAAGTATAAGGACTGGACGCTAAGAGGAGCTATGCAAAGGTCTGGAATTGGCGGGTGAGACTGGAAGGACCTGGAAAGTGAACCAACTGTAACTAAAGATAACAATGCTCTTTTGACTTATTCTGACGAGAGGTTGGAACATTTTGTGACTTAATTTGGAAAGATATGTGAGAGAAGAACTTAATGTAGACAAAATCAAAGTGACGAGATGTAAAAGAAAGATGGATGGCCTTACTTGGCCCATTCACCCCTTTCACCATTTGTCAGAATGTCATTCCCCACTCCTTTCCAAGATGTCTGTTTCAAAAGGTGCATTCTAAATAGTATGCAAATATTACTAAAAACCCTTTTATTTTGTCCAAATTAGTATATATTTTCCCCAAATTAGTATAAATCCAGCCCAGGTGACAGGCCAGATAGGCCAAAACCTATAATTGCTTTCCTCACCCCGTAAGCTGACTGTGGTCACAAATCACCCCCAGAAATCCCAAAAATCCCCCCTGGGGGGAATTTCACCCCTAATGAGAACCCCTGGTATAGAGTATCGTTTTCCAACATTTTACAACTATAGCACCCACTGTTGTCACGTCTAAGCAGTCCAGCACACCTATCTAGTTATCAGAGGGATAAAAGAACGTGAAGTGTACAGCATGATGATTAATTTTCTTGATTCCTTAGAACTGAAACAAACTGGCAATATTGTTTGTAGAAGAAATAAGAACACCCTAGAAAAATAAAATATCATGGAAAAAGTCAAATATGCGCAACTGGGTAATCAATGATACATATATCAATGTGATTTTTGTGTGCATCACCTCCCAGCACCCCCTATAATTTATTTCATCACCCCCAGGAGGTGCTAGCACCCCAGGTTGGGAGACGCTGGTGTAGGGGGTGAAAAACTTGAGGAAATAATTCTTTTTAAGTACCTGAGGTCTCATGACGCGATGGAAAGAAAAGTGGATATGAAGGTGATTTGAAGAATAAAAGAAGCGAGTAACGGTGGTATTCTTAAAAAAATTCTTTCCTTATATAAATCTTATATAAATCCATGGAAGGGAAAGATTTATATAAGGATTTTTTAAAGAATATCACCGTAAGATTCTTACGGTGGTATTCTTAAAAAAAATCTTTCCTTATATAAATCTTATATAAATCCATGGAAGAGAAAGATTTATATAAGGATTTTTTAAAGAATATGACCGTAAGATTCTTACGGTGGTATTCTTAGAAAAAGAAATCTTTCCTTTTGATATAAATCTTATATAAATCCTTGGAAGGGAAAGATTTATATAAGTAAAGATTTTTTTAAGAATACCACCGTAAGAATCTTACAATGGTATTCTAAAAAAAATCTTTCTTTATATAAATCTTATATAAATCCTTGGAAGGGAAAGATTTATACAAGGGAAGATTTTTTAAGAATACCACTGTAAGAATCTTATGGTGGTATTCTTTAAAAAAATTATTTCCTTATATAAATATTTACCTTCCAAGGATTTATATAAGATTTATATAAGGAAAGAATTTTTTCAAGAATACCACCGTTAATGTCTGGGTGAAAGGAAGTGGTGTGAGAAATAGATGCTTAGGGATCAATGCTAAGAGGAGTTTAATGAAGGAGTGATTGTATCCTCGATGTTGTATGATTACATATCTGGAGTACATGGAATACAAAGAAAAAAGAAAGAGGCCGAAAGCCTTTGAAATTTGTTTAAAAAACGCGATAGATGGTAAAAGAATGGCTAAAATGAAAAATGTGGAGGTTAGACAAAGAACGGGGATGTAAACGGATAGGGCAGATCAGTGAGTGCTAAGGTAGTTTTGGTACAAGAAATGAATAAACGAGGAAAAGAAAATAGAAAAAAAAAAAAAAAAATCCCAGAGTGGAAAGCTGAAGTGGGTGACGGTTGAGATCGAGGATGAGATGTCGACGTTATCGGAGGTGCATCGTATTCCGACGATACCACGCTTCCTCCTATTAATGGTGTCTGAGATGCCTGTGTAGTCCAATTCTGGTGTAGAAAATGAACATAAGAACGAAGGAGTCTGCAAGAGACCATAAGGCCTAGCTTTCTGGGGCATGACGCTATCTCCTATTTGTGGAGTCTGAGAAGCCTGTGTAGTCCAATTCTGGTGTAGAGATTTCTGGGGTATGACGCTTTCTCCTGTTCATGGTGTCTGAAATGGTTGTGTAGTCCAATTCTGGTGTAGACCTTTCTGGGCGCTGAATGGACAGGGGATGTATGGATGAGCTAAAAGGGGGATTCTGGGAATGCATGTGATATGTGTATTGATCAAGAAAGGTGCTCTTGAGAACCCTAAGCCAGAAGACGCGTAGCCGCGGCCAATGCCAAGAACAAAGTAAATCAAATTAAGGATATAAAACGCATTGATAAGATAAGAGTAAAGAATACTAGTAATAAGTGAACAAGGGTAAGTAATTGAACCCCGGATTCTGACTCGTCCAGTTCACAACCAGTCACCAGACACTTTCCTTACTTAATTCAGTTACGACATTTTCCTGATACTATAATCACGTAAACACGATTAGGTAAACACACACACACACACACACACACACACACACACACACACACACACACACACACACACACACACACACACACACACACACACACACACACACACACACACACACACACGACTCGGTGGCGCAGTTGGTAGAGCGCTGGACTGGGAAGTACGGTAGTGCTCGCAGTACCCAGTTTGAATCCTGCCCAGGGTCGAAATTATTTCGGTATCGCTGTGCTTCGGGTCGTTACTCTGACTCTCGTGGGCGGGGAGTTGGGGGTATGTGTGTGTGTAAGGTCATAGCATTACCCATAGATCGGACCTACGAGCTCTGAGCTCTCTTCCAGGAGGGAAATAGCTGTCGATCACGAGTCCAACACGTGATGCAAAGACCAAGTGAATACACACACACACACACACACACACACACACACACACACACACACACACACACACACACACACACACACACACACACACACACACACACACACACACATATACACAATCCCATTCCTGTTGCGACCAGGGGGGGTTGTGTGGTGTAAGAAGACTTAGTATTATTTCTTTACTTGTTTTCCCAGTGAAGTTTGAGGTCACGACATGAACGTAGCACTTGAACACGACACTTATGCATCGAGATCTTTGTGCGTGATCATATAACTCACTGGGACAAAAGACTTGTGACTTTCACTTTATTTGTGAAGTGAAGCATTGTTAAGTCTTGTCACGGAGAACAGCCCTCTGGTCAGAATATCAATATGAATTTTGCACTCCGAGTTGAATGATTTCATAACCGAGAAGGGCTCATATGATTCAGGAAGTCGAGGATGAACCGTTATTGCTGTAGGTCAAGGTAGGTCAACACACTTGGGTTAAGCGAGGTCAGTAAGGGACTTTCCCCGCAATTTCATTTTCTCCATTGGCCTGTTTTCATAATGTTTGCTTGTGTCAACTGCTTCCATTTATCAAATCAATAATTGATCACAGTGATAGCGGCTGCGAAGGACTAAAATCCGCGCACGAAGGCTTCTCAGAACCATAACCTGAAGAAGAACCTGATGATGTCCAAACAAACGAAAGTATGGGATTATTCGCTTGTTTTTTTAATTCTCAATGTTTTTTAGCAACATTACTA
>NC_134793.1:14998442-15000942 GCF_046742065.1 Oratosquilla oratoria | reverse complement strand
TTGAGAGACGATGTAGGCTCTGTATCTCACCAGTGTCTTAATCCGGCTTTGGTAAGGTTGTATGTATGGAGACAAGTGCAGGTGACGTTTTTGGTATGTTGGACTGTTGTGGTTGTGAGTGAATTCTGAAATCAATGTATTCAGCTTGACCATATTGAATGAATGCTAGCATATATATATATATATATATATATATATATATATATATATATATATATATATATATATACATATACAGTATATATATGCGATATTGATCTACCACATCTCTGATGTTCACCGTTCCGGAGAGGGGTTGGAATTCAAGTCCTTAGCATACTCGCTGCATAAAACATGCAGAGTCGGTGTGTGTGTGTGTGTGGGCGAGGGGGTGGGATAGTGAAGGTGGCGGGTCAACATCTGCAGCCAAGGTTGATTCGAAGGAGACAGGTTCTCTCGGTGTGCCTTCCCAAGACCCTTTCCCTCCTGTGCCGGAGAACCTTAATCCCTTTTTATTGTGGTTGCAGCAAAACCACCCCTCTCCCATCCCGCCAATACCCCCGTGGCAGCAAAGAGGTCAACCCTAATCTCCATTTGTAGTTGAGCCTTAGTGGTTATCTATAGGACCGGTCTATCCCCTTGAGGAACGATACAACCTCTGTGCCTCATCACGGGGAGGGCTTGTTCCTGGTTGGTAAGGTTGTGTGTCTGGTTACAAGTGCATTTGAAGTTTTGGTATATCTCCATCTATCCCTTCTATATTGGACGGCAGGTTTCCTCGTATTCTGGGTATCTCAAAGTTACTTCATTCATGTCCGTAGCACTATAGTGTATTCCAGTGTCACACCCTATAATCTTCATCCTATGTAGTTCTCTTGTTGCACTTCCAGATTGATTCCTCTGAACAAAGCCCCTTCTCTCCTGTGGCATCTTTGGTACCAAGTGCCCTCGGAGGATCCTGGAGGTATCGCTGGAATGACATTGAATCGAACCAGAGACTGTACTGTGAGACTGAGGCTTGACCAGTTACCTTCAGCATAATCCGTGAACGTCAACTTCGTCTATATGGGGATGGGGTATGTTTCCCTGGTGTTGACTCCACTCGCAGGTAATGTTCCCTCTAATTTTTTGTTGTGAGTCTGCGTAGAAATTAGTTTGTGTGCAAACATTGCCTATCCATGGTGGCAAAGTTATTTCGTTTGCAATGAAAACCCTAGAGTTAGAAGAGAAAGATAGATAGATAGATAGATAGATAGATAGATAGATAGATAGATAGATAGATAGATAGATAGATAGATAGAGAGAGAGAGAGATTGGTTTGACGATTGGTAAGTTACTACATTTTTTGAGAATTTATAAGTCGATGTTTGGGTGGAACTTCTTTATTGAATGGATTTTGATATCATTTCAAAACCTTGTGTGCGCACATTTTTTACTTTATATGCGCTAATTGTAAAACATATTTGCGCGCGCAGGAAAGACCTATGGACACAGGCTTTGGGTTCATATCCAATAAGCAGAGGTTTCTAACCAAACTATCGATACGATTATGTATCAGAACCTATTACATCCTTTTACGTGTTTTAATCTGTTCTTCAATGAAGTGGTACGTTGGTGGCATCGTCGGAAATGTGCTGTTCTTGCATTCGCTTAATTGTGGGTTCGAATCCCGCACTCCTCTCCGACTCCCATTGGAGACCGTTACCTGCCCCAACTGTCCTTTAAGCGCAGCTTCGCGCGTCCTGGCGGAGGCTCCTCACGACAAAGGTCGAGGTGTTGGCGGTTCGAATCCTGCCACCGGCGAGTTGGACCAAGAGCATTATTTATTAAATTCCACGCTCCTAAGTCCTCTGTAAGGGGCACCGTCCAGTCTCCTGATAGTGGGGAGTTTCGCGATGTTAAACCGAATCATCATCATAATTTTCTTTGTTCTTCTTTTTTTTTTTTTTTTTTTCTTTTTTCTTTTTTCTTTTCCTTCTCTATATCTTTTTCTTTACTTTTTCTTTTTTCTTTTTCTCTTTTTCTTTTTCTTTTTCTTTTTCTTTTTTCCTCTTCTTCTTCTTCTTCTTCTTCTTCTTCTTCTTCTTCTTCTTCTTCTTCTTCTTCTTCTTCTTCTTCTTCTTCTTCTTCTTCTTCTTCACCTCCCTCTTCTTCTTCTTCTTCAAAGGAGTCGGGATACAATCGGAGGAGAACTCCTAAGAGTCTCAGGAACTCTTGGCATTTAACTATTTGTCTATTTATCGATTTTCATGTTTTTAAGCATCTTGATTCGAACGAGTGACGGTACACTTACTGGTCTCATTCCAAGCATGATGGAGGAGGAAAAGAACGAGGAAAAGAAATTCGAAGATTGCGGAGTGTTAGCGGTGACGTGTGTGTGTGTGTTTGTATTTATCAAACCTAAATTTCTTTTATTCGATTGTAATATACATGGAGTTAATTGTACCCATGAGATCTCCTTTGGAGTTAATTGTACCCATGAGATCTCCTTTGGAGTTAATTGTACCCATGAGATCTCCTT
>NC_134793.1:14945942-14993442 GCF_046742065.1 Oratosquilla oratoria | reverse complement strand
TTCTGATACTTTTTGTATACCTTGAGGGGTCTGAAATATAATCATGATATTAAAGGAGCTGGTTAATGTAATCAAAACAACGTTTGGCTCACTCTTTATATCTTCTAAGATGTTTGAAATATCATAGGAAAAAGAGCCAAAGTATATACTCAAGACGTTTCTGATACTCTTTGTATCCCTTGAGAGGTCTGAAATATAATTATGATAAGAAAAAGAGCAGGTTGGTTTACTCCAAACAGCATTTGCCTCAATCTTTATACTATTTGAGAAGTTTGAAATATGAACATCATAAGAAAAGGAGCCAATGTATATAGTACAGACATTTCTGATAACCTTTGCATCCCTTGAGAGGTCTGAAATATATTATGATCAGAAAAAGAGTCGGTAGACTCAATCCAGACAATATTTGTCTTCCTCTTGATATCCTTTGAAATGTCTCAAATATGGATATATTAAGAAAAAGAGCCAGAATATATGGTCCAGACATTTCTGTCACCCTTTCATATATTTTAAGATATCTGAGCTATAAATATGGTAAGAAAAAGACTAGAAAGATTGAATCCAGACATCTCTGTCAAACCTTGTATTCTTTGAGATGCCTGAAATATTAACAAGATAAGACAAAATAATGAAAGTATATAATTTTGACATTTCTGTAACCCTTTATATCCTCTAAAGTGTCTGAAGTATAAGTATAGCATGAAAAGACTTCTGCCAAATATATTAAAGAGGATTTTAACCAGCGTGTTTGATATCACGGGATTAGTCATACAGCGTAAATGGACGATGACATATTAACACAATGCAGTCAGTTACCAATATGTCTAGAAGCTATGCGTGCCCTTAACATCTCATAAAAACTTGTACCAAACCTCTACAATACAGCTTCTCCATATATGCGAGAGTTGTTTTCTTTGCTGGTGTGTGAGCTGACATAAAAGAGGAAGAAAACGAGGAGCACACGCTAGGAGGCGCTGAGTGCCTGCGGCCGAAGTCGTCACCTTAGTCTTATACGCTTGGACTGTTGGGGTAGGTTGCAATCACTACTGGGTATCAAAGAGGAGCGTGCGGGATTCGAAACGAGACAAGTACTTTTCCGATTGAGGTGAATATAGACTTGGAACAAGTTTACAACACGGGAGGAAACGATGACAATTGGACGCGGAGACAGCGGGAACCGTTTTTATACTGTACACTTTCCTGCATGCCATAAAGTCATTTTATTTAGCTAAAGAAATTGCCTGTCGTTTAAAACTATTCTCGCTTAATCTGTAGACGGTTTTGATGATCCTTATTAGTTTCTTCTGGTTGTCTGCAGGCGATTTTATTCAAACAAGTGATAAACTCCTCTTGACGTTGATTGAGGATAAAACGAACAATTCAGAAAGATTTAATATGTCAAAAGGATCTTACCAGTGCTATACTCTTGACAAACAATCCATGCAATATGAGATGTTATAGGGATATGTTCAATCCAATTCCTCTGAATATAATTCATTTTCAACAGATTTAGTGCAAATCAACAACACCAAGTAAAGAAGGAAATTATTAACTGTTTAAAAAGGTTATCATGAGAGGGTTAATTCTTGAGACCGAGAAACCTCAAAAACGTAGTGGCATTGGCAAATTCTCCGAATCTAGTTTTTTCACTTATCAACATTTGTCATTTGTAACTAATGAGTTCTACATTGGCATGAAGGAATTATCATTAACCTGTTTGACCAGTTGGATATTACCTGGAATCTGTAATGTTTTGCAGCCTATTTATTACCCTTGGTCGTTTCCGTTGTTTGTTTATTTTAGTCACATAGATTATACCTACATACCTACATATACATATATACAAAAGAAGCCGCGTTTAAAGCTTCGTGACGGCTGGGTATACAGTATATACATACATACACACAGACACACACACACACACACACACATATATATATATATACATATACATATACAGTATATGCATATGTGTACATATATATATATATGTATATATATATATATATATATATATATATATATATATATATATATATATATATGTATGTATATGGCGAAGATCGTACCGTCACGCCACCTCGACCCTTCAAAACAGAACGAATTAGTTCACGGACTCATTCTGCCGGGGGCACTCGGGTGGAACGTGGTATGTACTGCATTTCATCAAATCCTTTATGCAGGCTAGTCTGCATAAAAGATTTGATGAAATACAGTACATACGCGCGTGTGTGCGTATGTGTGTGTGTGTGTGTGTGTGTGTGTGTGTGTGTGTGTGTGTGTGTGTGTGTGTGTGTGTGTGTGTGTGTGTGTGTGTGTGTGTGTGTGTGTGTGTGATGACAAGAAATTGGAAAATTGCAAAGGTAGACCATGCGTTTTCGTCCAGTAAGTCTCCTTCAGGGAGTACACAGCTTTGGCAAAAGGTGCCCTGTAAAAAAAAGTACAAGAATAGAAAAAAGAAAAAAGGAATTAGGGGAATCCATGACCTACCTCAACACAACTCCAGCTTGTTTGACCAGTTGGATTTTACTTGGAATCTGTAATGCAGTGTAGACTTTTTATTACCCTTGATCGTTTTCGTTGTTTGTTCATTTTAGTCGCATAGATTATAACTACACACCTACATACATACATACAGAAGTAGCCGAGTTTAAAGCTTCGTGACGGCCTGGTCTGATTGAATTACATTTCTGCTTGTAGCGATTTGCTCCATGATATACAATATGTATGTATATATATATATATATATATATATATATATATATATATATATATATATGGGTGTGTGTGTGTGTGTGTGTGTGTGTGTGTGTGTGTGTGTGTGTGTGTGTGTGTGTGTGTATGTATATGTGTGTGTGCGTGATGAAACCCACTTGAAAAATGGTATAGATAGACCATAAGTTTTCGTCCAAAAAAAGACTCCTTCAGGGAATACACAGGTTTGGCAAAAAGTGCTCTATAAAAAGAGGTACAAGACTAGAGAGAGAGGAATTGGTGAACTCCATAACCTGCCTCAATGTGTCTCTTGTCGCTGACCCTAAGGGTGTTCCAGTGTTGACGTTTTGCTCATTTTTAATTAATTAATTTATTTTTTCTTAACTTTTTAATTTCATATATTTTTTACAAAATCATTCAGCTTGTACAATCCTAAGCTCGACCTTATAATGGGATAAAAAGTTTTGTGTTTGTATAACTATATTCAGTAATATTGCTTACTATCAATGAATTGGTACTTATGATTTCCTTAGTAACGCTCTAATGAATTACAATACTACGGGAATTGTAATTGCCAATTCAGTGGCAGAAAGAAATCCCTTTGAATCTTGTATTAGAATTTATTTTTGGTCATAATACAGGAGCGTAAGCTTAGAATTGTACAAATTAGACGATTTTATTATAAGATAATTAATCAATCAACAATTAGTTACCTATCTGGATACATCTTAAAACTCACTGATATAATTCCTGGGGTACTGAGGAATACTAGACAATTTCATTATCAATATCAAAATACTTAATAAACTAATAACTATTTATTCCCCTAAGAACTCACTGCGATACATCATGAAGTATTGAGGGCATTGAGGAATACTAGACAATTTCATTATCAATATCAAAATACTTAATAAACTAATAACTATTTATTCCCCTAAGAACTAAATCTATCGATACATCATGAAGTATTGAGGTCATTGAGGGATACTAGACAATTTCATTATTAATATAAAAATACCTAATAAATCAGTAGTTAGTTCTTCCCCTACGAACTAAATCTATCGATACATCATAAAGTATTGAGGGCATTTAGGCATACTAGACAATTTCATTATTAATATTAAAATACTTAATAAATCAGTAATTAGTTGTTCCCCTAAGAACTAAATCTATCGATACATCATGAAGTATTGAGGGCATTGAGGGATACTAGACAATTTCATTATTAATATTAAAATACTTAATAAATCAGTCATTAGTTGTTCCCCTAAGAACTAAATCTATCGATACATCATGAAGTATTGAGGTTATTGAGGCATATGTTAGGCCACCTGCAGTTGCCAAACGGCGTTGGCAGTTCTCCCGGATGTAAAACGTTGACGAGGATGGAGGAGAGTAGGAGGAGGCGAGGAAACTGGAGGGTGAGGGAGGCGGAGCATGAGGGAGGAGGTGGTGATGACTGCTTGCTAGTGCACTTGGCTGACGGTTGGTGCAGGTAATGCGGTGTAAACTGGTTCGCGGGCGGCTGGGGCTCGGTGTGTTGCAGGTTATTTCACCTTCACGGGATCCTGCCTCTATCGCGCATGCGCATGAAGTTTCCTTGTCGAAGATCATGTTGCGGAAGGCTTGGGAGCCGTGGCAGATCTTACGGTTAAGTTGTTTCGTAAAAGTGGATTAGAATATCGTCGTCGTTATTGTTTAGCTGAACAACAACAATGCTTCGTTTCGCTAATATTAGTCATGCAATACACGGGTCGTCGGTGCAGTGGTAGCGTTCTGAATCGCTGATTTAGCGCTTCGAGATGAAGTCTCACCCATGGCTGAAGAGATGGATAGATAGATAGATAGATGGATATAGTAGACAGATAGATAGATAGATAGATAGATAGATAGATAGAGAGAGAGAGAGAGAATCAGCATCACTGCACTACTTGCCGGCAATCCAACTGTGGTAGACTAGGTGTGTGTGTATTCACTTGGTCTTTGGATCACGTGTTGGACTCGTGATCGACAGCTATTTCCCTCCTGGAAGAGAGCTCAGAGCTCGTAGGTCCGATCTATGGGTAATGCTATGACCTTGCACACACACACACCCCCAACTCCCCGCCCACGAGAGTTGGAGTAACACCCCTCAGCGCTGCGATACTGATATTATTTCAGCCCCGGGCGAGGATCGAACCCGGACCTCCGTAGTGTGTGTGTATTTACCTAGTTGTATTTCACGGGAAGGGGAGCTATGCTCGTGGTATCCCGTCTTTATATCTCATTTTATCTAAACTATTTTTAAATTCATGTATTGTTTTTGCACACACTACTTTCTCATCTAACTTGTTCCAAATGTCTATTACTCTGTGAGGAAAGCTTCTTTTTCAGATCTTCTATAGCTGTCTTTCTTGATTTTCTTTCCGTGTCCTCTTGTATTTCTTTCATCCCATTTTATTAGATCCTCTCTATCAATAATTTCTATGCCTTTCATGATTTTGTAAATAGTTATCAAATCTCTTCTCTCTCTTCTTTGCTTTAGTGTCTGTAGTGTGTGTGTGTGTGTGTGTGTGTGTGTGCGCGTGTGTATGTGTGTGTGTGTGTGTGTGTGTGTGTGTGTGTGTGTGTGTGTGTGTGTGTGTGTGTGTGTGTGTGTGTGTGTGCATGTGTGTGTGGACGCGTGCGCATATGTGCGTGTGAGTAAAAGGTCACATCATTGCCCATAGATCGGTCCATATATGGGTTTTGAGACTTCATGCGGGAGGGGAATGGGTGTCGATCACGGGTCCAACGCGTGATCCAAAACCATGGTGAATCACTTCATGTAATCGACACCATAAACATTCCTGTACCACCACCTGGAGGTTGCATCAATATCCAGTATAATTTGTTCCTCATTTACTCCTATTCGGCCAGAATTTGTTTGTTTATATTCCTTGTTAGTAACATCACACAGGAAATCAACCCTCTTACTGACGGTTTTACTATAGTTTTCCTATTCAGAAAAGTTGGGTAACTATGAACTGTTGCAATTACATGACGAGTCGATCCAGAATACCAAAGTCGACTGGTTCCGACTGATTGTTTCCACAGAGGGTGGAAAACCTTTTCCTACTTAGGTGTTTATCTACAACAGCATTCTCGAGGTACACAGAACCATTAACTTAAGGGAAGCCTATTTTTCTTTTCGTTTGTGAATCATAGATCTTATGCATTATCAATAAGGTGCACTTACTACAACATCATTTCATATTATTCTGAAAAAAAATGTATATTTCCTTGGACCTAGATTTATTAGATCACGTGAAGAATCGTCACCCCACACTTCGACAGGGTGACAATTCTTCATGTGGGCTATCCTAGGGTGATAGTTCTTCAGATGGGCCATCCTGGGTTTACGATTCTTCGGCTGTATAAGTTGTTGACAATAAGCATAACCCTCATTCAGTCTAACCTAACCTAATCTAACCTAACCTAACCTTACCTAACCTAACCTAACCTAACCTAACCTAACCTAACCTAACTTATCCTAACCTAACCTAACCTAATTTTTATTCCACTGTTTATATTCGGCGTACTTGGGTGACAATTTTTTCAGGTGGGATTTCATGGGGTGAGGATTCTTCATGTGGGCGTTCTGGGGGGTTAATAATTTCTATATGTGACCCGATTTATTGAATTTCGAGGCAAGCCTGTGCTTGCCATTCCGGGCCAGATCTAATACAGACACTCCTCAACTTACGTTTTAGTTACGTACCGAACGGCCGAACGTAAGTTGTTACTGTACTATACATCCGTAAATTCTATTACCGTATCTTATAAAACACCCCTAAATCATTAATTATACACATAACATTGTAAAATAATAACATTGATTTCAATTAAATTAAATTCAAGCAACATAAATTGAGATGGTGGAGGAGGAGGGGTAGGAGGAGGAGGAGGAGGCAGGGCATTATCAGTTTGTCGTTTGTGAAATGTAAACAATAGACGCAGCGTCATGCGCAAGTATCGTTTGAACTACGGAGAGCGCGCTAAACTAAAAAATTCACTCAATTTTTTTTTTTTTTTTTTTTTTACAATTTTTTTTTTTACAGTCAGTTCAAACGTAAAATCGAAAAAACGTAAAACGAATGAACGTAAGTAGAGGAGCGTCTGTACTTTCGCGGGCCGAGACATTTTCTACTAACCATTCTACCGAATAGCCTCTCTGACCGAAATAGTGCTAATTATGATAAAGTGATTTTTCATTACAAATGATAATAACATAACAAAAACCTAAATAAACTCTCCTACTGGGATTCGAACCCTCGCCTGAGCGGTTTGCTTTTTTGTAAGACGAAGGCCGTACTATCGTGCCACCACGGCCTTCGTTTTATAAAAAGTAAGCCGCTCAGGCGAGGGATCGAATCCCAGTAAGAGAGTTTATTTCCAAATGTTATAACAACAAAAAAAACTAAATGTAATATCTTGAGGTATCGTTTTCTATTAACCGTGTTACCAAATAACTTCACTGACCGAAGTAGTGTCACATTTTGACAAAGTAATTTTTCATTACAAATAACAGAAACATACTTAAATCTAGAATATGACGTCCACTTCCCACACCTCCCCCCCTCCTCCCTTCCACCTACCACCCACCCCTCCCTGATAACCTCTCCCAGTTCCTTCCCCGTCGGCCTATATGTACTCAGAGTGTTTGCCATATGTCTGTACTTGAAAAAGCTGTAACAAACGAAACGTCGTACCAATAAAGGTTTCGATCTCACACGGTGCTGATTCTCACAGTCTATTATCTTGTGCACATCAAGGTAGTCTACATAGGAACACGAAAGAAAACGGAGGTGAAATCACCAAATCATTTCAAAATAGAGAATATACACCAAACTACTTGGTCTATTTTAGATCAACGAGTTCTAGATAAAAATGAGGTTTTACTTTAAAATCAAAGATGTAGAATGTGCGAGTGCAGGAAGTACAGTAATTCGAAACAGACTTGCGAACAGATTTTGTTCGCTGACCTAAATATTCTGAAAAAGAAAGAAAGAGAACTGTTATTTTCACATGGTTTTGTACTTGAAACTCCTCCTTGTCACCATATTCGTTTACAATACTTCGTTTCGTGAAGGTAGTCATAACAGACTCTGAGCTCCCGGACAAGCACTTATCGAATGAAATATGAATACTTGGCCTACATAGATTTAAGAAGGAAATAAGCAAGAACTAGTTTAACAAAAATGTGGTTAACGACATTGACATATTGGAAAAAATTACAACGGCGAGCCACAAAACTGATTCCAAATATCATAAATAAAACATACGAAAGTCGACTAAAACAAATTGATCTATTTTCCCTAAAACGCGTAGATTTGATATAAGTCTTTAAGATTCTAAAGGGGATTGACAACTTCAAAAGTGATGAAATTTTTACACTGAATACGAATCAGGCAAGAAATAATGGTCTCAAACTGTCAGGAAGTAGATTTAATTTGGAAATGGTTAGAAACAGCTTTGCCAACCGTGTAGTAAGTGAATGGAATAAACTTATTGATGTGTTGGTTTAATATAGTACAGTTCAAAGTTCTAAGATTCATTTAGATAAACACCTAAAAAATATGTTGTAATGGCTGCCATTTTTATTTTATCTTATTTATCTATTTATCATTATTAGGCTAATTTAGTTATTATCTATATCTTTTGTTACCCATTTATTTATTTATCATTGTCTATTCATTTATTTTATTTTTTATTTAGTTGTTTATTTATGTTTACCTATCTATTTATTTTTTCCGCATCCGACCTAGTTATGGACCAAAAGGTCTCCTTTGCAACCATGTAATGAGCGCGAAAGTAGTTGGTAGTTTTAAGAGAAGATGAGATAATATAATTTTATGTATAGGAAGGATAGGTGACAAGGGACATAGAACTGCCTAGTTCAGGCCTTATGGTCTCTTGCAGTCTCATCCATGCTTATGTTCTTACGTAGGCAGACCAAGATCCGATAAATCAAAACCATGAGAAATGCTACGACATTCTTTCCCAGAAAACCTGTCCCGCGAAAGCGGGTGGACTGACCTTAGTCCATATATGGTCTATCCCTAATGACATTACCACGAATGCATGAATAACGCAGGGACAGCAGTGACAGCTACTGGGCTTGGATAAAGCAGAATTGCTCATCAGTGATCCCCCCCCCAAAAAAAAAAAAAAAAAAGTGTGTGTAAGCAGCGATCGCACTATTGAACAAGACAAAGATATATTATTTTTCAATTTCATTAATCAATTTATGTCCTATGGTAAACATTATCTTGAAAGGTCCCCCACTTAGCTTTCCTTATTTTATCAGTTCTTTTTGCCTTCTTCTTTTAGCACAGCGGACAAACGTCCTCAGTCCACTTTAGCTAGATAAAATTCCATTATGTATTGACAAGTGTTCCACACGAGTTTCTTTCTCTCCAACCGCCCAATCCCCGCCCCCGTTCCTCTGTGCATTACTGCACCTATACTCAGACATTATCAACCACTTCTTTGTAACTGATAAAGTTCCAAAGAACATAACGGTGTACCAAGAATACAGGCGTCCTTCTCACATGTCATTTCCTCTGACATTTTTGTCGAATTTGTCACTTTCATGCGAGCTAAATTATAACATTCCTTCTTAACCTTGGTTATGACACGACGATCATGCAAAGGCAAGATCCCTGCTTAAATAAAAACTCAGTCAAGTTGCAAAGCTGTTTTGATTATAGTTTCAGTAGAACAACAAAAACGACATTAACTCCCCTGTTTGCTATCTGCATGGAATGCATCATTTGTCGAAATCTCTGTAATGGAATAGTATAAACAATGCATTCAGCAACCTGTTACAAGAGTTCTTTGGATTTACATATGTTGTTTTCTTGTTCTCCACTGCTGGGGGATGATGCGATGATTCTTGACCTTTCCCACTGCTCAACCGGCAGACCCTTCAACGCGTTTCCTGCCCCACCCCAACCAACACAAACCTCAACACAAAACAGTTAAATATAGCTTTCTATTCTATAAGGGAGATAGTGGACGAGGCAACTTTATCAGTGATCTAGACCTTTGGAAACTGGATATCTATTTGATTACAGTAAAGAAAGAATAGTCACAACAGCTGGTGTGAGTCAGGCAACATGTTTCCTGGCCTCACATGTACCAACACAAGTCTCAACAGTGAACTGTTAAATGTAGGTTGTCGTTTAGTAAGAGGTAGAGTACACGATAACACCACAATTATCAGTGGTTTAGAACTTTAGAAACTATCTATTTGATAAGAGTAAAGGAACATTATTCACAACAGCTGAGTCACAGCCAGTATATCCGTTTAAGAAATGTTCGCATCTTCAACTTTAACCCTTTGCGGGCTGCGTGTATATCAGGTGAAGGTTCTTTGTAACATTTTTCCATCACTGCACCCTCTACTGTCAATCCAGTTGTTGTCACTGAAGTTATTTTAATGCAAAGTTTGATGAGGTAAGATGGAGAAGAAGCTTTCTATTGGCGACAACCAACCAGGTGTCAGTCATGCACACAGCCACGTGTTTTACATCTGTGGAGGCTTTCGCTACCTTGGTAGCTGTCATTCGCTAGCAAATGCACCCTAAGTACGGCCACGGGTGGACGGAGTAAGTTCATCACGAGACCTCAGAAATATATTGGGAAAAAATTATATTTCCTTGGTGATAACCAACGCTTCTATCTTTAAGGACTATCGTGCCCATATGGAGATAGAAGAGATAGTAGAAGTCATGAATTATCAACCATATTTTTGGTGGATATTAGTCCCTAACAACAACTACTACAACAACAACAAAAACAACAGCAACAATAATATTGATAAAAATAATAATAATTATAATAGTAGTAATAATAATGATAATAATAATAATAATGATAATAATAATAATAATAATGATAATAATAATGATAATAATAATAATAATAATGATAATAATAATAATAATAATAATAATAATAATAATAATAATAATAATAATAATAATAATAATAATAATAATAATAATAATAATAGTAATAGTAATAGTAATAGTAATAGTAATGATAATAATAATAATAATAATAATAATAATAATAACAATAATAATAATAATAATAATAAAATAATATAATAATAATAATAATAATAATATAATATAATAATAATAATAATAAGAATAATAATAATAATAAAAATAATAAGAAAATAATAATAATAATAATAATAATAATAATAATAATAATAATAATAATAATAATAATAATAATAATAATAATAGTAGTAGTAATAGTAGTAATAGTAGTAATAGTAGTAATAGTAGTAATAGTAACAATAGTAACAATAGTAACAATAGTAACAATAGTAACAATAGTAACAATAGCAATAATGATAATAATAGTAATAATGATAATAGTAATAATGATAATAATAATAATAATAATAATAATAATAATAATAATAATAATAATAATAATAATAATAATAATAATAATAATAATAATAATAATAATAATAATAATAATAATAATAATAATAATAATAATAATAATAATAACGATAGTAATGATGATTACAATAATAATAGTAAAAATAATGATAATTATAGCAGTAATGATAATAATAATAAGTTGCTTTATGATTCTGGTCCGTATGTGATGTTACCAAATTCCATTGAGTATTCACTACATACAACTTATCCACACATTATCTCATCCGAGTTTTGTGATAACGTGTTTATCAGAATTATTGTCTTCATTAAAAGATAAAAGATATTAAGTTTCAGTGTCATGCTGTATATAATTTCTGCTTCAGTATTATTAGTGTACCGAGAAAATAAAAATATTCCTCAAACATATTTTATGAAAATATATCCTTAGGTAAAATGGGTGGTGGGCAGTTTTTTTTTCATTAATTTTGTTAAAACATTATATTAAATTCTTAAATAACAATAACGTGAAAATATTGGCGCGAAACGGTTACCGTTATTGAAGAAAAAGAATGAATATAGATCGAAATTCTGTTAGATTGCATACACATATCATAATAGAATTTTCGATGATTCTCGAAATATTCCCTCCCCCCCATGACACTTGTTTTGTAAAGGAAAGGGGAAAAAGTCTCAGGTAAAACGAATTCTCATGGACACGCGTACCCTGAAAAAAAAAAAAAAAAAAAAAAAAAAAAAAATTATCATGACTTGTACATGACCACCGCACCTCTTCCAAGGTCACACAGACCCAAAGAGCCGTCAGATAATCCAGCGGAATGAAGCTGCCGGGAGCGTATAGTAATAAATAATAGATAAATAATAAATAAAAATTTGGTGTGGATATATGTGACCTCATTCTAACCGAGTAGCGTAAAAGTATATCATTATTGTTATATACGCTTCTTTTCTTGAGGGATAAATCATACCTTACAGTACCTGAAGAAGGCCATTAACCAAGGAGGATGGGATAAAAGAGGGTTGGAAAATAAACGTAAATTAAACGCGTCATGCTATTCCATCACCGGAGTTATGATCCCTGGAACTTTCTTATACCTGGACTCCTGTCAGGGGCCCCAACTAACCTTCACATCACGGAGAGGGTGGGACCAAATCCTGGGCAAAGAGAGAACGACTTCTCAACATGCAAAGGGTTGGGGTAGAGTTTGCACAACAGAAGTATCATGACGCGGTATGTCTATGCTTGCCGCAGTAATTTTGTGATACTAAGACGTTAATGTTCTTTGTTAATGGTTGTAGCTAGTGGTATGTTAATCTACACCATCTCATCTGCTAGGAAATGGAAGCTCCCTTATGAACTAGTTTTGATGAGAGGTTGATCTGGGACAATAGAGGTAACATAACACAATGCGTCTATACTACGCAGTTATTTTATTAAACTAAACCGTAAACATTCTTTGCATTGGTTGTAACCAGCGGGTGTTAATTTGCACCATCTCAAGTTGGTGGTTGAAGTTCCCTTGTACACATGAGCTAGCCTTGATGAGAGGTAGGTCTGGGACAACAAAGGTAACATAACAGAGTGCATTTATACTACGCAGGTATCTTATAATACTAAAACGTAAATATTCTTAGCAATGGTTGTAACCGGCGGGTGTTAATCTACACCATCTCAACTAGGCGGTTGAAGCTCCCCTGTACACATGAGCCGGCCTTGATGAGTTTCCATGTGAGGATGTCTAACTACAATGGTACTGAAGCGAGAAGATATTTGAAGCAAGAAAAGCCACCGCAAAACCAGGCCTTGATTTTTCGTTGACAGGTGTATTATTAAATCACATGTGATTTGCAAAAAACCCTGAATTACTAATCCCGGTTCTAATTATTCTGTTCTTAACCATCATGATTTTACTTGTACCTCTCCACCACTCCCAGCTTAGAGGCGAAAAGAGAAGATACGTTTGATATTCTTTGTAAAGGAAACTGGTATGTCCACGTGTTCTTTACATGTGTTCCTGGTGACCTAAATGGGCACAAATTGAATCCATCTTAATACACCATCATTTCATCATTGGTAAACTCAAATTTTATTTAGAGCCAAAAGATGCGCGTTACTGGGCCATTACTGGGAGAGAGGTATTAAAAAAAAAAAAAAAAAAATCTCAGTGGTAATCATGACGAATCTCATGTTTAATATTCGGCATTTAATTTCTCTTGTTTTGTGAAAGTAATGTTAGGGGGATTATAGTGTGAAATGGCACTGAATGTGATAAAAAAAAAAGGCGACGTTTTTGCAGAGGGAGAGATCATTTTGAAAAGATAATTGAAAAGATTACTACCTGTATACGTGTGTGGGTGCGCACGTTCGTACATGTGTGTGTGTATGTGCGTGTCATGCATATGTGTGTGTGTGTGTGTGTGTGTGTGTGTGTGTGTGTGTGTGTGTGTGTGTGTGTGTGTGTGTGTGTGTGTGTGTGTGTGTGTGTGTGTGTGTGCGCCCTTGCATGAGAAGTTTCATTATGACTCTTTGTTTTCCATTGCGGTACAAAGGCAGACTTGGTCAAAGATACACATGAGTCGAATTTTCTGTATTTAATCATCTCTCTGGGAGAACGGCTTAGGACGTCGTTACTTGCGGCGAAGGTCGAGGGGGTGGCGGTTTGAACCCTGCCACCGGCGAAGTTGAACCAAGGGCATGGTTCATTAAATTCCATGCTACCAAATCCTCTGTAAGGGGTACCGTCCTTGCCTCCTGATTTGGAAATTCGTTAACAAAAGTGGATAGTGAAAAAGATCTCGGCGTAATTATCAGTAACGACCTCAAATCATCCAAGCAGTGTATTTCAGCCTCTGAGAAAGCAAATAAGATTCTGGGATTGATTGCGCGATCTTTTGATTTCAAAAGTCCATCACTCATTAACAAGCTATATAAATCGTTAGTTCGTCCACATTTGGAATATGCTGTTTCCGTATGGTCACCGAATCTCATTAAAGACATTGACAGACTGGAAAAAGTACAACGGCGAGCCACAAAACTGATTCCAAATATCAAAAATAAATCATACGAAAATCGACTTAAGCACATGAATCTGTTTTCCCTAAAAAAGCGCAGACTCAGAGGTGACTTGATACAAGTCTTTAAGATTTTAAAGGGAATTGACAACATCAAAAGTGACCAAATTTTCACATTGAATGAGAATCAGACAAGAAACAATGGTCTCAAACTGTCCGGAAATAGATTCAATTTGGAAGTAGGTAGAAACAACTTTGCCAACCGTGTAGTTAATGAATGGAATAAACTTCCTGCACAGGTAGTGCAATGTAGTTCAGTTCGAAGCTTTAAGAATCATTTAGATAAATACCTAAGATGCTGTAATGATTATAATTTATGTTATATTATTTGTTTTTGTTTTGTTATAATTTGTCTGTCTGATTTTCATTTATTATTAGTTATATGTCAATTTATAATCATTTACTATTTACCTGTTTGTTTGTTATTCAACTATACCTATGCATTTATTTATGTATTTTATTTGTTATTTTTACATGATTATAGTTTTAATTTATTATTATGATTTTTTTTTTTTTTTTCATCCGACCTAGATATGGATCAAAAGGTCTCCTGTCGGCATGCTCCGCCTTTGTAATCCTTTGTAAGTATCAGCCTGAATCCAGCCTCTTCATGGCAGTATGGCGATTAAGCCACGCCTTTTTGGCAGATTTGATAATTAATTCCTGTTTCGTGATTGTGAACTTAATTTAATGACCCACCATAAGACCAGTTTATTACCGCTGAACGGATATTTGGGCTACGGATATTTGGGCCACGGATATTTGGGCCACGAAACTGTAACCTAGGACATTTGGGCCATGGTGACTAGGACATTTGGGATATGTGATAAAAAGTGACTAAATTTTTTTTTGATAATATAACTATTTTATTCAATATCACAGCGTAGATTGAACACATTTACAGAAATCAAGTAAAAAAAATCACAGTAAAATGTACAAAAGACAAGCACAAAACAGCACAGTTATTTACAAGTTGGGCTGTCCTCCCCGGAGGCTGTGGCTTATTACCGGGGTTAGGCGGAACAGCAGTTATACCTAATCACGGTGGTTAATTTGGCTTGGTAAGGTTGTATTTATAATGTGAAGTGTGTGATAATATCTATATAAATAAAAGTGCACATCTACATTATGCTAATGATAATAAGAAGAAAAGAATGATGTTGTTCTACATCATTCTAACACAGTGAAGACTTGCAACATCCAAGCACATTATCACCTTACTTATAATAGGAAGTAAGAAGGAATTGATTTTGAAACTACAGCGACACAGAATTCTTAAAAACAAGGAAATTACAATACCAGAATGTCGCAACATAAAGGAAAACTCAAACTTTTCCTTATCAGTACTGGTTTATGAATAAATTCAAACCTGAGCACTAAAAATAATGATATGATAAGACGAATCACTGATTAATTTGAGGTGGGCCCATGACATGCCTGACAAGAATGTCAGCATAAAAAGTAAGTCTTCAGAGATAAGATTCAGTAGATCTTGGTATGAATTCTAGATTTTTGCTTATATGTTTTTATGAATAGTATTAAGTGCAGTGGGAGAGAATGGGTACATGCCTCTGATTTGGCTACCTCCCTTATAAGGAGGAAAAAGCTCTTCGTATATAGATAGAATATACTTTTACTTATATTTTGGTATAACACTATCTACTTTGCACGTGTGTAACGGCAGACACTTGTTCTTAGATTTATTTAATCATTCTTAGTAAACAATGGTTTTTAACAGAGGAGTTCACGTCCCTTTGTAACCTCACGAAGCCTCTCGGGAGGAGGGAAGGTGTCTTCCTTAGTTTGAGAACCATTGATCTCAAGAAGCCCCTGATCACTCGCAAATCGCCCGGTGGCAATAGCCCTCTTTTATACGCTACTGTCTTTTCATTTTCTTACAGACATTCTTCCCCTCCCACAAAAAACGATCCCGAGCAAGCGGGTGGTCTTTCCTAGGAATCCAGAATCCAGAAACACGGCAGCGATGTGGAAGTAGACTTAGCGTCCAAATCTCCTGTCATACGCTTCCTGAGCCACGATAAAGGCTCTAATGAACATCCCAATCCTCGGAGGTAACAGCCCCATTTTACACAAGATTATCACTTAATTTTCCTACAGAATAGGCTTAATAGCCATACACTGATGGGTGAAACAATTGGTCGTTTTAAGAGAAGACTAAATAACTTTATGAACAGGGATGGCAGATGAAAAGGGACCTGGAACTGCCTAGTGTAGGCCTTATGGTCCCTTGCAGTCTACTCCATTCTTATGCTTTTATGTTCAGACTTCTCATCATCTCCCACAGAGGATCTATCGCTAGCGAGGTGTCTTTCCTAGGTAGTCCATTGTTCATAATGTAGGTGGAGAAATTAAGGATCTTGAAATCGTTAGAGCTTCTGCAAGTATTTCTGTTCTTTGCGCATCCCTCTGGTTCAGCATCGCCTGGAAGGTGACCAGATTTAGCATAGTTATGCCAAATTTAATATATTTTCCCATAAAAATGCACTATATCAATAACATATATATATATATATATATATATATATGTATATATATATATATATATGTATATATATATATATATATATATATATATATGTATTAATATATATACATATATATATATATATATATATATATATATATGTATATATCTGTCTATCTATCTATCTATCTATATATATATATATATATATATATATATATATATTATATATATGTATATATATATGTATATATATATATATATATATATATATATATATATATATATATATATACATATGTATGTATACATATATATGTATATATATGTATATATATATATATATATAATGTGTGTGTGTATATATATGTATATATATATATGTATACATATATATATACAGTATATATATGTATATATATGTGTATACATATATATATGTATATATATATATATGTATATATGTATATATACATATATTTATATATATATATATATATAAATATATATATATATATATATATATATATATATATTGAGGCATTGTGACAGGTTTGAGGAAGGTGGAAGAGTAAGACACGGGTCTAAGGCCGAGTTTATTCCTTACCGGGTCTGCTATGTATACCGTCAGCGTCATCCAGGAGTATCATTCCTCTGATGAAGCTCAAAGCGTAACCGGTCAGTAATAAACTCGGCCCTAGGCCCGTACCTTATACTACCGCCTTCCTCAAATATATATATATATATATATACATATATATATATATATATATATATATATATGTATATATATATGCATATATATATGTATGTATATATATATATATATATATATATATATATATATACATATATATATACATATACATAAAGAAAAACTCTCCTACTGGAATTCGGACCCTCTCCTGAGCGGCTTGTTTTTATAAGACGAAGGCCGTACCATCACGTCACCACGACAGAAAACTGGACTATTGAGAGGAGCAAAATGATTAGCATTGTTCTTCGCAATCTAGCATAATTTCAGCTGCTGTCTAGTATATTCCTACTTGAGGGATCTGGTCCCACTGCTCACACGTCCTGCCTTAGGTAAAATGTTCTTATCAAGTCTCACAGTACATGGATGTATGTATCCTCGCTTAATCTTTGGCACAAAAAATCACATCAGCTCTTTTGTTTTGGAGGATGGGAGATGGCGCTCTTTAGTTGAAAAGAGGAACCTGGAGATAGAGAGCTCTTTTTTCATCGAACTCTTACCTCCCCAACCCTCCTCTTACTTAGGAGGAGACTGTAAGAGACCATATAGCCTACACTAAGCAGTTCCATGTCCGTTACCACCTATCATACCCTATCCATAAAGTTATCGAAACTTCCCTCAAAACAACCAATTATTTGAGCGCTCACGACATAGTTTATTCCATTCGTTAACCACCCCGTTGGTAAACAATTTTTTACCTATTTCCTTCTTAAATCTAAATTTGTACAATTTAAATCCATTACAACGAGTCCTGCCATGTTGCCTTGATATGGTGACCTTGCCTACATTGTCCTTGTTCGAAATCCGTTTCTTATTTGAAATAGAAAACGAGGCACTGTAGCGAAGTGTTTTGCTGGATTCTGATGAGGTTTTTGATGTCAAGAGTGTCCCGCAAAGGACTATGTTTCTTTCTCTCTTGCTTTTCAGCAAAGAAGGACCTCAAAGCTTCATTTCTTTCTTTCAAACACTTTTAATTTCTACTGTTCCTTCTTTCTAATATCCTCCTTAGATCTATCCTTTACCATCGAGGATAAAAATGCTGGTAATTGTTGAGGAAATGACAAATATTCCTTAATTTCACAGGGACTTGCATAGTGAGGAGGAGATGGAGGAAGATAATCGTGTAATGTACAGAACACTCCTCTATTTTCTTAATGATATGGTTTAACGTCACAAACTTCCCCCTGTCGGAAGGCTATGACGGTGCCCCTCACAGAAGACTTTGTAGCGTGGAATTTAATGAACCATGCCCTTGGTTCAACTTCGCCGGTGGCAGGGTTCGAGCTCCCAAAAAATCCAACTTGTTCTGAAAAGTATATTACTGCTTTTATTGACAGTGGGTACGCTGTCACATCTCTCCAATCTTTTCATTTGCTTACTCTCGATCGCCAGAGGTCGAGTTGATTTCTCTAAATGATATTTTCCTGCTGAAGAAATCGTCCACCACCTCAAAAGTTAAATGACAATCAGGATCAACTCTACCAGAATCGTCTTTATATATTTTGGATACAAGTGGTTTTATTCAGCCGAAAGAAAATACTTAAATGGAAAATGTCACTCATAATGGTTTGTGAAGTCAATGTCGCCATAAATAGTGATTGATAGGTCGTAAATGTAAGTTCGGTAAGAGTTAATTGTTTTACAACGGCTTCAAGGCTTTCGTCTTGTATGACAGTCATAAAAGCGATGGTGATGGTTTGAAAAAAGAATGTTAACAATCGTAACTGACTATGGAGATATTATGTGAACGCTTCAGTAAAGAAATACTAAAGAGAACAAGATGGGGACAATAATGGTTCAACAGAAAAAAAGTAAAAAAAAAAAAAAGGAGGAGGCATAAGAAGCAGAAAAAGTATTATCATTATTATTATCATTATTATTATTATTATTATTATTATTATTATTATTATTATTATTATTATTATTATTATTATTATTATTATTATTATTATTATTATTATTATTATCATTATCATTATTATTATTATTATTATTATTATTATTATTATTATTATTATTATTATTATTATTATTATTATTATTATTAGTAGTAGTAGTAGTAGTAGTAGTAGTAGTAGTAGTAGTAGTAGTAGTAGTAGTAGTAGTAGTAGTAGTACTTGTACTAGTACATAAGAATATAAGAACTTTAGAACATAAGAATGAAGGAAACTGCAAGAGACCATAAGGCCTACACTAGGCAGCTCCGTATCCATCACCACCAGGAGTATCGGAAAGTACTAGTATTAGTATTAGTATTAATATTAGTATTAGTATAAGTATAAGTATTATTAGTATTAGTATAAGTATTAGTATTAGTATTAGTATTAGTATTAGTATTAGTATTAGTATTAGTATTAGTATTAGTATTAGTATTAGCAAGGGACAATTCATAAGTTTAAGGTCTAAGATACGATAATATATTTAGAAACCACAACCCACATTTCAACATAGTTCCCTCGCACGTTTATAAACATAAACCAATTTAGCATTTGGGCCTACAAGAAGTGACCTGCAGCATTGGTGACGTCATTATCAAAGACAAATTAGGAATCGCAGATGATTTTATTTATCTTTAGGAACAGCTAGTCGTCTGAGTGTGTATTCCATAAGTTGGTTATGTATTTATATATAGCAGTCATGTGATTCATGGTAGCTATGGACTCATCGGTTGGACTGTTGTCCTGGTGAAAAGACATCCTTAACTTCCCACGTTCATCCCTTTTTTGACGTTCTTTGAACGTTTCCTGACGTTCTTGAGACCAGAGGTGTAGGACCCGGTGGCAATGGTCTTTTTCCAGGTAATTCATCTTCAGGACTCTATTTTGCATCTCAAAGACTGCGAGCCATAATCTTCTTTGAAGTCTTCACTGACCTTCCTTTAGAAGTGGAAGTACTGGATATTGGTGACCTTTCGATTATTCTTTCATCTCTTGTTGGAAATGGCGAAGTCTTCTATCGTCCATGGTTGCGATTCGTCAAGATCTTTTGGAATAAACACAGCTTTCCACTCCTAGGCAGTGGGAAGTGAAAAACCCCTTGTAGAACAAAACCTCGTCATTTGTAGTGTCGTGTTTTTTTTTTTTTTTTTTTTTTTTTTTTTTTTTTTCTTTTTTAGGTCCACGTTAGCTCGGCTCCCCGCCTAGCTAGGGCTGTCGGGAACCAACGCAGCAACCCCGCAGCGGATCCCGGGACTCGAACTCTATACCACCTGCTCATAACTTCGATACGGTATCCACTGGGCTAACGCGCGGCCCCACTCCATGGAAAACCTTCGACAAACTCCAGAAGTATCGGAAAATCAAGAGCTGGGCGCATTCCTTTAGTGCGTTCCTAGATGCGTTCCGCTTTAGTTTGACCGCGGTTAGCGCTCCCAAACTATGAAAGCTTAAATGAGAAGTTCATATCGAAATAAAAGTCCGGTAGGCCACATCCAAAAGGTAGGCCACATACTATACCATCACCTAACCGCGGTCAAACTAAAGCGGAACGCACCGAGGAACGCATATAGGAACGCACAGAGGAACGCGCCCAGCTCTGGGAAGATCGACCAATGACATAGTGTCGCATCACCAGAGTTGAGAACCTCCTTGGACCGCGTCCAGTCATTCGTAACGAATTCCACGTGACCGAGGCGGGGAGGCGACCTAACATCGGCCTTAAAAAAAAAAAAAAAAAAAAAGGCTTGTTGTAACTGACATGGTTTTGCCTTACCAGGGGTTTTTCACTTCCCACTAAGTGGGAGTTAGATGATGAGCGGCGAGTGAGTTCCATAGACAGTGACGGCGATAGGCCATCTTGGAAGAGGGTCATCTTGTAAGCTTTCTTTGTTTTATTTGTATTCAGTGCCCTTGATGTAGGAAAGGGTTATACCCTCAAGCGTCACCTCTATGACCTCGTGGGTTTCTTTAGGGGGGGTGACAAGCCTTTGATATCAAGGTGGCGGCTGACTGCACAATGGCTACTCTTTCAAAAAAAAAAAAAAAAAAAAAAAAAAAGCGGAACTCTCTCCACCTCCCTCTCTTTCGCTATCTCACTCTGTCTCTCTCTCTCTCTCTTTTTCTCTCTCTCCGCCTCCTAACATCAACATCACCTTCACTCTGCCAAATGCTCCCATTATTCTATACCTGCTCTCTTAAGACTTATACAAGACTTCCTGTCCCTGCCCAGGCTTGACCTTCTTGCTCACACACATCCTAACGCCCTCGTCCTCGCATCCTCACACCCCCACGCGCCCCCACGCGCCCACACACGCACACACACGCCTTACTTGCCTCTGTGCAACGTTGCTTGCCTCTAAGGCATCTTCGAAGAAATCCATCCATCCTGGTGCTGTACACTTGTATGGCATCCGGCATCCTCTTTCCCTCGCCTGCATGAAATGCCAGGGTGGCAGGTTAGGTTAGGTTAAGTTAGGTTGGGTTTGGTTTGGTTTGGTTTGGTTGGGTTGGGTTGGGTTGGGTTGGGTTGGGTTGGGTTGGGTTGGGTTGGGTTGGGTTGGGTTGGGTTGGGTTGGGTTAGGTTAGGTTAGGTTAGGTTAGATTGGGTTGGGTTGGGTTGGGTTGGGTTGGGTTGGGTTGGGTTGGGTTGGGTTAGGTTGGGTTGGGTTAGGTTAGATTAGGTTGGGTTGGGTTAGGTTAGATTAGGTTGGGTTAGGTTACGTTAGGTTAGGTTGGTTTAGGTTAGGTTAGGCTAGGCTAGGTTAGGTTAGGTTAGGCTAGGTTAGGTTAGGCTAGGTTAGGTTAGGCTGGGTTAGGTTAGGCTAGGTTAGGTTAGGTTTGGTTAGTTTTGGCTAGGTTTGATTAGGTTAGGTTAGGTTGAATTATGTAAGGTTATGTTAGATTAGGTTCGATTAGATGAGGTTAGATTAGGCTAGGTTAGGTTAAGTTAGATAACGTCAAGTTATTAGGTTAGGATAAGCTAGAATAAATTAAGTTTGATCAGATTACATCAGATTAGGTTAGGATGAGTAGCCAAATAGTATCTCATATTTTTAAGATATTGTTGTAACGATCGCGATATTGGTCATATACTGCACATTGCTTACACAATGTCGATTATATTATGTCATGTTGTTATGTTATGTTATGTTATGTCATGTTATGTTATGTTATGCTATGCTATGCCATGTTATGCTGTTATATTATGTTATGATATTATGTTATGTTATGTTATGTTGTATTATATTATGCCACGCTATATTATGTTATGCTGTTATGTTGTGTTATGTTACGTTACGTTACGTTATGTTGTTACATCATGAAAAGAATAATTTGACATCAGTACCAAGAATAGATATACAAAGCCATGACATTTGCAGATAAGCAAATTTGATCTGTTCATAAAATTTCTGATCGTAAGATTTCTTCTCTAACGTTTCTGGCTTCACTTGCTTTCCTTCTTTTGTCTTTTAGTGAAATCACGAAGTTTGGGTATCAGAATTTTTGCCACATAGTTTAAATAAAACCTTTCGTCTCTCTCTCTCTCTCTCTCTCTCTCTCTCTCTCTCTCTCTCTCTCTCTCTCTCTCTCTCTCTCTCTCTCTCTCTCTCTCTCTCTCTCTCTCTTTCTCTCTCTCTTTCTCTCTTTCTCTCTTTCTCTCTTTCTATGTGTCCGAAACATCCTTTCATACTACTTCTTGAAACCTCACCGATTTCTAAAACAGACGCACCTTAAGGATGTGTGACCAGGGACCGAATTTATGAAATATCCTAACCCTAATTTACAAAAGATCCTAACCCTAATAGCGGAGATTTCACCTAAATCCCTATGTTGGCGACCTAAATGTTTATGTCTAGACATATCCTCGACATTATGGACAGCTAATTTAGGTAAAATCTCCGCCACCTTGAAGATTTATGTCTAGACTTAGCGGTTAGGATCTTTTATAAATTCGGGCCCAGTTTCCTTGAGATTCGAAGATTTATCCTTTAAATTGCATAAGAATTCAGAATACATTTTTTAGTTATCAACAAGGCGTTGGTGGACCTTATATCTCATTATACTATTACAACATCTTTTTGAATCGACATTGTAGATACCGTGACGGATTTACGGTGGTATTCTTAAAAAAAACATCTCCTTATATAGATCCTTGGAAGGGAAAGATTTATATAAGGAAAGAATTTTTTAAGAATACCATCATACGATTCTTGCGGTGGTATTCTTAAAAAAATCTTTCCTTATATAGATCTTTCCCTTCCAAGGATTTATATAAGATTTATATAAAGAAAGATTTTCTTTAAAAATACCACAGTTCTTTTCCTATATTTGGTAAAGAAAACAATAACAAGCTTCGTCAAATTTGGGGTGTGTGAGGTCGATTTCACATGAAGGGAAAGAGGAAAGACTCAAGTAAGTGACTAAGTGAAGACATCCTTCTTACCATGGCGATGGCAATCAATCTAAAAGATTTGCCTTACGAGGAGAGGCTTAGGCACCTTAACTTACACTCTCTGGAAAGACGCAGTGTGCGGGGTGATCTAATAGAGGTGTTCAAGTGGATCAAAGGCTTTATCAAGGGTGATGCAAACAAGGTCATCATATCAAAACAGCATGACTCAAAGTAATGGATTTAAACTGGACAAATTTAGATTTAAGAAGGAAATAGGCAAGAATTGTTTTATTATCAGGGTGATCAACGAATGATTTAGACTTACTAACCATGTGGTGAGCGCTGAAACTATCAGTTATTTTAAGAAACGATTAGACAGCTTTATGGATGGGGATGACAGGTGATGATGGATATGGAGATGCCTTGTGTAGGCCTTATGGTCTCTGGCAGTCTCCTTCATTTTTATGTTCTAATGTTGTAAGACTCTTGGCAAGATATGCTAAAGGGCACGTAGCCAGATGGAAAGACGAACGTGGAGCAAATGTGCCACTGCAGTGATGCCATTTTGTGGAAATTTTCCACAAATTTGTGGAAAAAGTTTAAACTGCTTGCCACTATGTTTGTGTAGAATTCGAAGAATTATATGTTGCAATGAACTTAGTTGTATATATAATAATTCCTTTTTTGTGGAAAAAAATGTGGAAATCTAGATTTCCTTGTGAGAAGAATTCTCACTCATTTATGGGAACTGGGATTGATCACAGTGGCAACACTGTACCACTGATTGAACGCCGCAAGATTGGAAGCATAAAAGAGTTGAGATGGAGAGGTTTGATTCCCTTGGAGAGATATAATTTACCTTAAGGGTAGATAGCCGGAAAGGGAAACGGTAAAAGGTAAAAGTATGTTAATGACTAATGTAAAGTGTAGAGGAGACAGGAGACGAGGTGGAGAATCGAGACAAGTTTGGCAGGAACGACGCGGCTGAGGTTGGTTGACCTATGCAACTCATGGAAGAGTCAATATATATATATATATATAAACACACTGGCACGAGTCAGATTTGGGTGTCTGCAATAATTCATCTATATTTTAGAAGTGCAGAATGGCACTTGTTGTGAGGCGGAACTGTCTCCACAGAAGAGGCGCGCATTGTCTATGGCTCCTTCCCAGAAGCTCATGTCTTCAGCTTTGCACGACCGACCAGGTCCACAAGAACGAACGCTTCCCCCTGCACACCTTCAAGAATGCGGGTCTTAATAAAACAAGAGGGAACTCTTCAAGTCATGGAGTGACATCACCACTGGGTCACGTGAGATGCCATCTTGGGTCGAAGCCAGGAGATGCAGACAGCTGGGGATGTTTTCGCAAGAATGATCTGTCTGTACTTGCTCACTACAAGACCTTCCATCTGTGGAGGCGTTTTCGTTTGAACAGTATCAAAACATATCGTGTGTTATTCATATGTTGCCAAGCTGATAAAGATACATTTCAAGCAGCAAAAATCCTGAGTAGTTGAATATTTGAGCAAATATGTCATTGATTCACAAGTTTTAATATATCCGACGAGAAAGCCATTACTTGTTACACTGCTTGTTCTGTAAAGTTGAAGGAGATCTAAATTTCAATGCCAAGCGACAATTTATTTTTGTATTTTATATTCTGAAAGACACGTGTGTTTATTCTAATAAATAAAAAGAAAAATATCATACGGTTCCTGTTTGTTTATCATCAAAAGAGGGGCTTAATTGGAGTGTGCTAATGACGGCGTCCAACTTTGTCATCCTGACCCAACGGGTCAATGGGACCTCTAGTGTTATTCTTGTAAAGTCAATGCTACAAAAGTTTCTTAAGTATATATGCAATGTGATCAATATGTGTTGTGTTAAAAAGGTTTTTCTTACTGGGTTGCTAGTAAACAAGGGGGTTTTGTATTCCTAAAATATAGAGTAAAAAGGACTTAACTCTTTGCTCCCTTTCCTTTGATGTTTTTAGAAGTAGAGAACACTAAGGTACGGTCCCTCTTAAATGTGGTAATTAACACAGGCTAGGGTCTAAGTACTTGGCTGTAGAGAGCTTTGTCCCTACTTCCAAATGGTTGGAGGCCCCAAGCTCCCCGGTCCTAGAGAGATTTGATGTGGCTGCTCCGAGAGGTGGTTATAGGACAGGAGTTTCAGGAAGACCTAAGAGTCTGACCGGGGTTTTGTGGGACAGAGGTAGTTGTAACCCAGGGCGTAAATCAATGACAATTTCAATGGTTTTCTCGTCTCCGTTGTCATGAAAATTATCTCTATCCTCCTTGTCTTACTACAAAAATAAGGGAATGCAACATATCTAACCCTTCTTCTGTTGTTTACATCCTCGGCTTGATGTGTTTAGCCACTTGCCCCGCTACTCCTCCAAATTCATAGCCAACATAAGAACACAGAGAAAACAACATTATGTTGTGAAAAAAAAGAAAAAGAAAGAAGTTATACATTTCACTAATATATACAGCACATGACCAGTCCAGTGTAATATAAGGCAGTACTATAAATTTCCAGGTCTGATAGAGTGACCAACTACAGTGGGTCATAGTTCTAATAATAATAATAAAAAAAATCGTCTATACTAAAGGGAAAATCTATGCACGCCTTTATGAGTGTTTAAACAATTAAGATTCTTCCTAAAAGAAATAATTGTCTCTCCCTCTCTCTAAATGAACTACGCATAGCCTTGTTCTCTCTCTCTCTCTTTTCTAAACGCTACTTAACCGTCTTACTGATGTCTTTGAAAGGTGGAAAAGTTCTTGGAGGATTAATTCTACTATGCAGCCTCAGCTAACTGTGAGCAGGTAGTCCACAAACGATAATCTGTGAGCCCAATTCATCCCTTGCAGTTTCAGAATTCAAATCAAGTTCAATGAGACTCTGATGCCTTTCGCTTTATCCATGAAAGTAAAAGTTTGCGTCCATACATTGGCATTGGTGGCAGCGGTGGGAAGAGCCCTGCTTTAGGAAATGATCTCCTGAAGTGAAGAGACTGGCTCTTAATTGTACATGCCTATTCTGCTGACATGACCGTTTACAAAATATACACATAAGAAAGCGTGGCGTATTTAGAAGCTGGGACAAGACATACTGTAGAAGGAATAGGGACACAAGCCCCGACCATGTACGGAGTAGGTCTAGCTGCGACAAAGCCGGCCAGTAACGTTAGTATACTAGGAAGGATCCTTACCAGCGGGGCAAAATGGCATGTTTTGGTTCGGTCACACCATTGTAAGGAGTGTTAAAGCATTTGTCTATTGGTGAACGGCCCGATTTGAAGTCATGTAAATTGGAGTTTACCTGGTATCACTGGTAAAAGCTAAACTGTCTTCTCAAGGCACATTGGAACATATGTTTGTGTATTTGTGTTTCTGTGTGTGTGTGTGTGTGTGTGTGTGTGTGTGTGTGTGTGCTTTGTATGTGTGTTTTTCTATGTGTGTTTGTGGGGGGGGGTCATTTTCACCTACTTTTGCATTGTGGCACTTTTTTCCACTAAATTCGGTTCAGACATTAAAAATGGTATACAACGCAACTGAGAATGAAAATAGAGTGTAATAGGTTAGAATAAAACAAAATAAAATTAGATAAGCTAATATAGAATAAGATAACAAAAATGAAAAAATATCAGATAGAATAAAATAAGAAAAAATAAGATAAATTCAATAACCGTTAATTTCTTGCCAGAGACGCAATAAGTAAGACTTGATGCGTCGTAATTGTTTACTTGCGGAAGAGACCACATTGATTCAATGAAACTATGTATGTAATTATGGGAAATGTCTCGGACACAATTCATCAGATAGAATAATAAGAAGAACGAGGAGGAGAAGAAGAGGTGGAAGAAAAAAAGAAAGAAAGAAGAGGAGAAGAAGAGGTGGAAGAAGAAAAAGAAGAAAGAAGAGGAGAAGAAGAGGAAGAGGAAGAAGAAGAAGAAGTTATTGAAGAAGGAAATGAAGAAGAAGAATAAGAAGAGAAAGAAAAAGATGAAGAAGAAGAAGAAGAAGAAGAAGAAGAAGAAGAAGAAGAAGAAGAAGAAGAAGAAGAAGAAGAAGAAGAAGAAGAAGAAGAAGAAGAAGAAGAAGAAGAAGAAGAAGGAGAAGAAGAAGAAGAAGAAGAAGAAGAAGAAGAAGAAGAAGAAGAAGAAGAAGAAAGAAGAAGTTGAAGAAGGAAGTGAAGAAGAAGAACAAGAAGAGGAAGAAGAAGTAGTCTGGAATACCCAGGAGCTATTTCCTATTGTATTAGTCCTCAGAGAATATTTAGTGAGAGAGAAAATCTTCACCCTTGCAGATGACTGGCAAAATTTCCCTACCTCGGGTGAGCAAAGAGAAATTTTAAATAGCTCGGTTTTTTCACGTTCTTTTTTATTTTTATTTTATTTTCGTCGATACGTTGGCACTGTGATTGCCCATACAATGCCATGATGGTTTTTACAACATGCCAAAGTTTGGGTAGGTTAGGCTAGGTCATGTTAGGATAGGTTAGGCTAAGTCAATGTTAGGTTAGGTTAGGTTGGGTTAGGTTAGGTCAGTTGTTGTTGTTCTTTTTTCTATCGTGGTAGTATTCAGAAAATACTCTCAAAATTTTTACTAGTTCTGGTGACTTTGACATTATATCAAGATTAGGTTAGGTTAAGTTAGCTTAAATTAGGTTCGATTATATTTAGTTATTTTAGGTTACATTGAGAAAAGATAGATTAAATTAGGTTATTGCATTTTTCTAAAGCGTGGACGAGATCTAAACTCGGAGAAGGGATTTGTTGAGAAGGAATTCTACTCTTGCCGGGGCAGCAGTCCAAACTGAGAGAGTGAGGGGGCAGGAAGAGTCGGTGGCCCAAAAATAAACCCAACTTGGTGAGGTAGCCAGCAACAACAGTGATGTTACTTATTAAAATCTCCCCTGAATATCTTCCTGGGGTAGAGTAATACAAAACTGTGCGGAATGGCAAATGATCACTTAAACCAATTATATATTCAAGAAGATTTAGATGAATTACAGCAATGGTCTGAAAAGTGGCTAATGAAATTTAACACAAGTAAATTCAAGGTAATGCACATAGGTAAAAGTAACAGTAAGTACGATTACAAGTTACTTGGACATTCGTTAACAAAAGTGGATAGTGAAAAAGATCTCGGCGTAATTATCAGTAACGATCTCAAATCATCCAAGCAGTGTATTTCAGCCTCTGAGAAAGCAAATAAGATTCTTGGACTGATTGCGTAATCTTTTGATTTCAAAAGTCCATCACTCATTAACAAGCTATATGAATCGTTAGTTCGTCCACATTTGGAATATGCTGCTTCCGTATGGTCACAGAACCTCATTAAAGACATTGACAGACTGGAAAAAGTACAACGGCGAGCCACAAAACTGATTCCAAATATCAAAAATAAATCATACGAAAATCGACTAAAATATATGAATCTGTTTTCCCTAAAAAAGTGTAAACTCAGAGGTGACTTGATACAAGTCTTTAAGATTCACAAGGGAATTGACAACATCAAAAGTGACCAAATTTTCACATTGAATGAGAATCAGACAAGAAGCAATGGTCTCAAACTGTCCGGAAATAGATTCAATTTGGAAGTGGGTAGAAAAAACTTCGCCAACCGTGTAGTTAATGAATGGAATAAACTTCCTCCACAGGTAGTGCAATGTAGTTCAGTTCGAAGCTTTAATAATCATTTAGATAAACACCTAAGCAAGATGCTGTAATGATTATAATTTTTTTTATATTATTTGTTTTTGCTTTGTTATCATTTGTCTATTTGATTTTCATTTATTATTAGTTATGTCAATTTATCATTATTTACTATTTACCTGTTTGTTTATTATTTAACTATACCTATGCATTTATTTATGTATTCTATTTGTTATTTACATTATTATAGCTTTTATTTATTAATTTATTATTATTATTATTATTGATTTTTTTTCGCATCCAACCTAGATATGGACCAAAAGGTCCATATCATGCTTCGTCTTTGTAATCCTTTGTATAGCAAAAAGGGTATACTTAAGAGGCATACCTTGCTTTTCCATAAGGTTTATTCAATCGAAAGGAGTAAGTAATAATCCACTTATCATTCGGTACATACACGTACGAAACAGGAGCCGCTTCCCTTTCTTTACGAAAGGAATATCATCCGTATTCCCCGCCCACTACTCGGGTCAGAGGCAGTGCAGCAAGACACAACACTTCATTAGCCGGGTCGACATGAGAAGCTAGTTTATCTACATTGGTTCATTACTTAGTGACTCTTCTTATCCACTCAATAATACGTTCCAAGAGGTCGGACAATTCGCCCATGGACATAGACTAGCACCCCTTGTAGCAACCATAATTAATTTATGTATTAATAATTGTCACCCCGCTAGAATTGGTATTATGGAAATATAACATTGTTGAAACATTTATGTACCAAATATCAATATGTAAATATCTATATGTATGGTTAGGTTAGGTTAGGTTAGGTTAGGTTAGGTTAGGTTAGGTTAGGTTAGGTTAGGTTAGGTTAGGTATGGTTAGAATTGTAATACGTAAGCAAACTTGTTCGCAGTGCTCCTAAATGTACATTATACCCTTCTTGCATAAAGAATTCTATTCCACTGCCAAGACAGCAGCCTTATTTGCCTACACTCACATTGTTAATTCCAATAAACAAGTCCCGAGAGAATTGGAGTTTTCTTTATTCCAATCATTCTCTCACGGATGATCATCTTCAACTGCAGTAACATACTGCTACACCCTTGCAACTATGCCCGACCTATTGTTATATCTCTCATGTTTTTAAAATAGAACATATACAGGGTATATATATCACTTCCTTCATTGTGTAACACCATGAAGCCATTTTAGTAAGATAGAAGCTCCTTATCTTTCGTCGGGAATAACCAAAGTTTCTATATTTAGGGACAATATTGCGCCAAGTAAGTGAAGTCACAGAGATGGTTAAGGAAAGAGCTATGGATGGTCATAGAAAGGAGAAAATGTAAAAGTTAAAAATGATTGTCATTTTAAGTGGAGTTTATTTTCCAAACGTAATACTGTATAATACAGCAAAACTCTGATCCGTAGGGGTATTGCTAACCCCTAAAATGGCGACTGCATACAACGTATGCTGTCAATAACCGACACAGGTCATTAGCATCAGTCCTCTTACAATCACAATAGACACGAATCACAGGTCCATGTTTAGTCATTGTGATTTTAACTTCATGATAGAGCAATGAAGATATCGCTAATGCAGTTGTCAGTCTCTGACCACTATAGCGGGGTTGAAAAGAAACACAATGGTGCCACGTCACTGTAGACACCAACCGTGAGTATTCGGAAGTGAATGAATTCATATATATTGTACCTAGGTACATTTCTTTGTATGAGACACCAAGAAAGGGAAATGGACGCGGGGACCAGGGTAGTAAGGATCCAGTGATAGAAACGGTTATGGTGGCCCTCCCTAGTGGTTTTCTTTCTTTCCTCATTTACAGACGCTTAACTCACTCTGGTAGTGCTCATACCAATTGATGATTCCTTACCGTTCGAACCAATTGCTTCCAGTTTCTGCGGTCCTGTGCTGTTGTTTTCTATCCACATACATCTAGTCCAAGACTACTCAGATCCATGTTCCAAGGCCGGTGCCAGGAATTGCGAGGTCTCTACTCTACAATAGCTCAAAATTGATGTTTTATATTCACGAGTTCACTGACAAATTCCTCAGTTTACAAGGCCTACAGTGTTATTAGTTTATCACAAGTCCGTCACAGTATTCTTTCCGGCCTCAAATACTTCCGCGCGGACTTCCTTGAGGCGCGGGGCACAATTTGATCAAATCAGTCAAATAAGCTTAAAACCTGCCCTTGCACATCCACCTTGCACATCCTAGGAATCTTCTTCCTCTTGCATTACTATCCACCATTACCCTCTTTGGTTGTCCTTCCTGATTCAATTTACCAACGTGGCTGCCATACTGTAGGCTTCTTTATGATGTTTACGGTATTCACTTGGACTGATATTTCTTTGAACTCATTAATGTGACGTCTTCTTCTTTCTTGGTAGGTTTCATCAAATGCTGTTCATCAAATACTGTCCATAAGTTTTTCATTATTTACCGATTAAATTTCTACACAGCTCGTATTCTAAATAATTGATTCCAATGTCAGCGCTCTTTGTTAGGTGCATCAACTCTCTTTTTACCATTTACTAGCAGCCCTATTCTGCTTATAGTTTTTTTTTTTTTTAAAGGGCAGGATAGATAAGGTGGGGAGAGGGAGGGAGGGGGGGTTGGGGGTTTAGTGGAAGGAAAGAAGGAAATGGAAGGAAGGAAGAGTTACGAAAGATGTGGGACAGACTCACTTGCTCGATTGATTTATAGTCTTTTTTTTTATATATTGTGAACAGAATCCAAACAAGGAAGAAAAAGAACTCCTCTTGTAGTAGTATATGCACTTGGTACTAGGGCACAAGGATATGAGACAGAAATATAGTCTAACTCCCCCCCCCTACCGAAAGCAAATGTTATACAAACGGTTGTTGAAAGGTTATCACATAACATGCATACTTTCAAGTATGTGATGAAACAGTGTTTTTCTTTAGGATATTTTAAATATACAATCACATAGCTCATACATAAAGAACGCTGTTTATATGATCTTAGGCATTTTATCTATACTTGAGACAAAATAGTACTTTTTGTTTCGAAGTTTGTCAAAAATTTGTTTAAAGCTCGTATTGCATACTTTACTTAGCATCGCATAGCAAGAGAAATTTTCAATAAAAATTAATTTATTTTGTTACTGTATTCGATTTTACATTGATAAATTTCCAATATTGCAGTTATTAAACAAACATACTTTTCACACACCTTCAATTAACGTTTGCTAAAAGTACACAACCATTGACTTCTGGGGGGGGGGGGGAGGTTGTTCGCTGGAGTATTTGTCCTCTTTTAGTGAACCTATAACTCCACATGTCTTTTTAGATTTGTGATAAATTTTCTTCACTCTTCTTGGTGAAACACCACGGTCGCCTTAAAAATCAGCAACCCACGGCCACACTCGGCCTATGACCACTCAACCATCTTCCAGATTGCTGGATGGGGATACCAAACAGTCTTGAGATTATTATTCCAACCTTCTGCTACGTTATTTGTACGTGGCTGATCGGTGAGTGAAACTGGAAGCACATTGCACACATGGACTAGGAAAACTTGAGGACGCAGACTAATACCCACTCGTAATGATCCTTGCTATATTCTGCGTTGACGAAATTGCCGGAAAGGCTAGAACATCTATCTGACCATAAAACTAAACTTATTGTTATGTTTCATTAAGCTTTACAAGACCTAAAGACCAAATCTTATGCCATATAGATTGACTGAGGTGACAGAAACTGGACTATTCTAAGGCTCCTCTGCATTTCGGTGACTATACTATAAATTGTGTAATTGAGTACAACTACACAAGTACATCTCCCTTAGTCTGGCATAATAAAGTGTATATTCTGTACAAATGTGTACTTTGTATCACTGTGCCCAAAACGTCCTATCCTTACCAAACCCGTTTGCAACTTCTGCCTCTTAGAAGAGACTGCAAGAGACCATAAGGCCTACTATAGGGAGTTCAATATCCCTTGCCACGTGTTATCCTCATCCATAAACTTACCTAATCTTCTCTTCAAACAACAAATAGTTTCAGCGCTCACTACATGGTTACTAAGTATGGATGGTCGTCAAGTAAGTGAAACGATTGGGCCCTTCTGTGGATGTGTTGTGTCTTACTGCATTGCTCCTGTCGCTGGCAGAAGGCGGAAAACGGGTTGATGATGGACAGGAGTGGGGTAGGTAGGGGTGGATGCTTGCCTTGAATGTTTACTTCCTATATAAGGCGACGAAGCCTTTGGTATATAGAATTTATTTACAATCCCACAGTACGTCCGGACAAAAACACATACACACTCAGGTAACAAAGCACGCACACCTAGACAGGTTATCAAGTTCTGTAGATTAACTTAACAGGGAAATCGCTCCGAACATAACCAAGAATTGTACTGACACGTCTACGTTGCCTTTCACTGAAGTTATGAAAATATGACGATGGAATGTGAAATACGTAAATGGACATTGTTAAGGCGGAAAACAAGTGAACTGTGAACGAAATTAATACCTTGATAAGGCTGGAGGACAACAACAAGGCTTTTATTTTCGTTAACACTCGAATGCCAAAAATTAACACAAAAGAAAAAGTTTAATTCGAACGCAGCTGTGAAGGATTACAAAGGATTACAAAGGCGGAGCATGCCGACAGGAGACCTTTTGGTCCATATCAAGGTCGGATGCGAAAAAAAATATTATAATGATAAATAGATAAATAAATAAATAAATAAGTAAATAAATAGATAAATAAAATAAATAAATAAATAAATTAATAAATAAATAAATAAATAAATAAATAAATAAACAAATAAATAAATGAATAAATAAATAAATAGATAAATAAAACCATAATAAAGTAAATAGTAATAAATAAAGAATAAATAAACCAGGGAGGCTGAGTTCAATTCCAAGATTGCAGTGACGAAAACAAAAAACAAAAAAAAACAAAATGCGAGTTGCATCGGGGTAAAGGAAAAAACAAGACGGGGCAGTGATCGTCTGAGACTGTCTCAATACTGCGACACTTGGTAAGGTTAATAAACACACACACACACACACACACACACACACACACACACACACACACACACACACACACACACACACACACACACACACACACACACACACACACACATGCCCACGCGCTCGCTGAGCAAATCGACGAGTAGTGATGGAACGATACCAGAATTTTCAGCGATTCCGATACGAGTTCCGATACTCCTTTAAACCTCCGATTCCGATACATGATTAATAACTGTACTTTGTACATAAAACATTTATATCCCAAACCATCTGCAGGGCCTGGAAGTAGCCATTGATAACAGGTATCGGAATCAGAAGTCAGTATCGGAACTCGTATCGGAATCGGAACTTAGCATCGGAACTCGTATCGGAAGCGGAAGTCGGTATCGGAACTCGTATCGGAATCGGAAGTCAGCATCGGAACTCGAATAGGAATAGGAAGTCGGTATCGGAACTTGTATCGGAATCGGAAGTCAGCATCGGAGCTCGTATCGGAATCGGAAGCCAGTATCGGAACTCGTATCGGAATCGGAAGCCAGTATCGGAACTCGTATCGGAATCTGAAGTCAGTATCCGAACTCGTATCGGAATCTGAAGTCAGTATCCGAACTCGTATCGGAATCTGAAGTCAGTATCCGAACTCGTATCGGAATCGGAAGCCAGTATCGGAACTCGTATCGGAATCTGAAGTCAGTATCCGAACTCGTGTCGGAATCGGAAGCCAGTATCGGAACTCGTATCGGAATCGGAAGTCAGCATCGGAACTCGTATCGGAATCGGAAGTCAGTATCGGAACTCGTATCGGAATCGGAAGCCAGTATCGGAACTCGTATCGGAATCTGGTCAGTATCCGAACTCGTATCGGAATCTGAAGTCAGTATCGGAACTCGTATCGGAATCTGAAGTCAGTATCCGAACTCGTATCGTAATCGGAAGCCAGTATCGGAATCTGGTCAGTATCCGAACTCGTATCGGAATCTGAAGTCAGTATCCGAACTCGTATCGGAATCGGAAGCTAGTATCGGAACGCGTATCGGAATCGTTTAAATTGCAGGTATAGTCCCATCGCTCCCAAGAGTTTAATTCGAATTGTCACCATTCGATCTTGTTCAGGCGAGGCAAGACTTGAGGGGATGGGGATCAGTGGGTCACAATACAATAAAAGACCCGATCAGCCAACCTTCAATTCTGACCCCTCAAATAATTTAGTTACACAATAAGTATCAAACATGACCACACGATCACCCAGAAAGAATAAGTATAATCAAGTTACGTTTTGTTACCTATTCGTACTAGTAATTCGTAAATATATTCTGAGGGAACAAAAAATATAAGATAATATTCGAAAACCTTTTATCAGCTATTCGTTGTCTAATAAGCCTTGGAAATTAGTATAGAAACACTTTTGAAAATGTGGACTTTTAAACAAAGACTCGGGTACAAAAAGCCACAAAAAACGCCTAATCCAAAACCACATATATCTTTTTACGGCGAGGCTGAAGCAGTAATTTAATGACCATAATTTGAGATGCTGATCCATTGGGACGAGAACTAAGGATACAATTAAAACGTTTTTAGTGTTAGAAAGTCTATCTCTACGCGAAAGGAAATTATATATATGTACACACACACACACACACACACACACACACACACACACACACACACACACACACACACACACACACACACACACACACACACACACACACACACATATATGTATATATACATATATATATGAACACATATATACACACACACACACACACACATATATATATATATATATATATATATATATATATATAAATATATATATATAAACACATATATAAATATTATATATACATATATATATATATATACATATATATATATATATATATATATAAGCGCATATATACATATACACATACAGACATATATATATATATATATATATATATATATATATATCTATACCGGTATATATCTATATATATACATATATATATATATATATATATATATATATATATATATATATATATATATATACATATATACACATATGATAATGTGGCCACCAATGGCAAAACATCCATGATAGAAGTATTTTAGATTATCAGAGAAGGAAAATGACATATATTTCTTATTTGCATACAAAATACCGCATAATGGGGGGAATGAGATGGCTATGCGTTATATATCTATTTCTCATTTTCATTTTTAGTATATTCTTTATCATATAGATTAATAATACCAATTCTTATTGTTTACTAATACTAGGAAAAAATCGGCATTATATATTTTTTGTGCATAATTTAAGTTTCTGAATGCTATTAGTAATCTATTAGGTGATTAAAAGAGTGACCTGATATCAACGAATGTGAATAAACAGGTGTTCACAATATTATACATAACTAATTAAACTGAATCAACTTAGAGTCATACACGCACATTTATTATCTAATAGTGATGGGATGATACCAAAATTTTACATGATTCTGATATGGGTCCCTATATTCCTCTAAATTTCTGATTCCGATACTAGTCACGATACTACTCTAAGTTTCCGATTCCGATAGATGTTCATAAAGTATTTGCTTGCCAAACCAACTGCGGGTTTGAAAATAACCATGAATTGTAAAAATTACAGGTATCGGACTTGTATCGGAAGTTTCGAGTAGTATCGGGACTTATCCGAACGAAAAAAAAATAATAATAATAATGAAAAATAAAAAAATAAATAAAAAAAGGTATCGCCCCAACACTATGTAAGAACATACTCCCAGTCACTGAGGTATAATAAAAAATAAATAAATAAATAAATAAATAAATAGATAAATAAATAAATAAATAAACAAATAAATAAATATATCAATTAATAAATATAAATAAATAAATAAATAAATAAATAAATAAATAAATAAATAAATAGATAAATAAATAAATAGATTAATGAATTATCTATGCACATGGATAAACAAATCTACATTGGGGTACATTATACATACTAAATACCGTTGAGCTGAAATAGACAAATTGAACATTCTTGTTGCATGATTCTCCCAGTCCTGCAGTAATTATATTATTGTCACCTCAAATTTCACTGACTTTAAATCCGCAGCCCCACAGCAGGTGGCAGCGGTCCCTAGGCCTTCCCTTAGGAATCTTGAACCCAGTGAAGAGATCTAGCACCTTACCCCTTAGGCTACCCCTCCACTTATGGGGAAGATCTGATGGGTTTTAAAGGCCACGTGTATGTCCTTCCTGGGGTCCCTCGGTTCTGGAATATCTTCATAAATTTAAATGAGGGACACGCGCCTCCTCGGTCAATTCAATTATAGTCCAAGTTAATTGACATGTTTTACCACGAGGCTGATCCGGAAAAAACTTTGCCTCGTGGAAAGGATGCCCGTAGCTTTGCTCAGTGTATTACATTCAACGATTTTCATTTCAGCCCAACAATGTTTTTCCTTAGGTAAGCAAGAGAGTAATCGTGCGACCACTATGTGAGCCCTCTCCACCTCCTTTCCCAGTTCACGACGCCGCGCATTCAAACTCGTCCTTCCTCCCTTGTCCGTAGCCTCCATTGCGCCTCTCGCGTTTGCATGTGCACTCCTAGCCCCAACTGCCCCGCACCGGCCGAGCCACGAGCCGGACCAACCTCAACAACACAGATGGCGGGCGTACGATTAAGGTTCCAAGCAAATCGAAACCGCAATAAACAGGCATAAACATCATCCTAGGTACATGTAGTTGATATCTTATGGACAATATACATAAATGGGTAGTCTATCTACTAGACAATTGAAGGAAAAGGGGGAGATTAAATGCGGTTTTGGCAGTTGACCGTGGATGGGTGACACAGCACGTGGAGACCCTCCAGGTACGAAGGGGAAGGGGGGACACCCGAGTGAGGGATGTGTATATAGCTACGCTCCCGCCCTACGTCAGATCAGTTCTATCCGCCAGTGAATCCAGGACGTATTGAGAGTTCAGCAAGTTCCAATGGAATACTAAGTGAAAGTGAACATAGACCTGATATTTGCTCAGTGGATATTATAAACAATCAAGTGTCTTGTTCTGCTAAACAGTGAAATGTAAGTGTCAACGCCCGGTATAGGGAACTTTCCCGCCCTGTATGTGATTTTTACATGTGAAGAAGTTTTCTTTATTTATTTTTTTGTTAAACTGAGTGCAACCAGGCAGTGAATGTTAGTGTTTAGTGCATATTATGTGAAACACAAACGAGTTTATACCACCTACAATGTCTTAAATCACAAAACCGTATGTATTTCCTCAAAGCACAACAACATCCAAACTTTTCGATCGACACACACTCGTACACGGATATTCAAGGAGAGTTATACAGACTTGATCAAGAGTCACAAAAGTGGCTAAAGAAATTAAATTCGAAGATTAAAGTTATGGGCATTACATATTTAAGGATAAAAGTTAACTTAAGTGAAAAAAGAGAAGTAGATTGTACTTCTATACAAATAGGGTTAATGCGATCCATTAAGTAGTCCTGTTATATTGATCACCGGTTCGCCTATATTTGGAATGTTCGTTTCCGTATGGTCTCCCAAACTTCAAGGTAGACATTGACATGTTGAGAAGGGTTAAAAGGGTGAACCATAAAACGCCTGCGAAATGTAGGAAAAAAAAAATACGGAAACAGCACATTCTTTATAAAGTACAGTATAAGCGAAGATTAGTACTAAATAACTCATCCTTGGCATTCATGTACTTATATTTGTAGTCAAAGACAGCGATTACACTATACACTGCACATCATTATCCCGTACTTAAATGCACGACTGTTACTACCCTGTACGTCTCTTCAACCACACTTCACTACCAGCCCACAGCTAGCTGCCTGCCTCAACTGCAGCGTGGGCTCCACCTCGCAGCTATGCCCATTTTTGGCTGAACTGACATCTTACCCTTACACTATTTTCAGTGCTTCCGTTCCCTTTCCAACCACCGTTCTGTTGCCTTTCCTTTTCCTAATTCCAAACTAATGTGATTTCTTTTAAACAACGAAGACACAAATGTATGTCAAATGCGCTTAGATCTTTCTCTCACTCCTACCTCACCCGTCCCCATTTCCTGTTGACTCCTTCCCAAGGATTTCTCTTCTACTCCCACAATACACTTCCTCCATTCGATTCTTTAAGTTCTTAAATTTCTCGTTGCTATACACCTGCATGACAGTTTTCACTCCCACAGTCGCACATTTAGGCATCTGTATAAGTGATGTGTATTTGTGCATGTACACGCGTTTTTAGTAAAATACGGTATAAGATAGGACATGAAAGGAAACTTGCCAAAGTTAAATATATCTCGAGGGCGGGGATGAGGGTAGGGTAGCTTGAAATCGCTCGCCCTCCTGCTTTGATGGGATGACGTATAGGGAACCGCGGCCTCGAGGTAACCGACCACGCCCACAGATCACACAGGAAAGAAAAATAATAGTGATGTCCGCACTTGATGAATGTAGGGCATTGTAAGACAACGTTCCATTTAAGATGTAATGGGGTGTCAGGGTAGGTTATGGTAGATATGGAAGTAGTATTCTCTGGACAGATGTAAATTGTTGGATGTGGAATGGAGGGTTATTTTTCATATATTTCCATGGTTTTAGTGTTACTTTTGAGTAGTTTTGACCTTATGTGGTTTTAATGCAGTCTGTGTTCTTTGTAGGGTTTCATATGAAACACCAAACATCATTTTCTAAAGCTGATCATTGTGTTGACCTTTCCCCCGAGGTTGAACCCCGAGGGCCGGTAACAGGTTTCTGGGACAGGCCTGAAGGGATCTACACAATGAGGTCTTGGAACTATTGATAGAATTCAGACAGGGATGAATAGAATTGAGGGTTTTATGTCCAAGAAAAGTATTGACATACAGTGGGGTTGCCAATAGAAAGCAACCAAATAAAAACAAAACAGGAAAAAAAAAAAAAAATCCTGGTAAAGGTGATGGCAGTTTCTTTGCAATAGGTTTGGGGAAAACGTGTACGTAACCATTTAAAGGAAGTTAGGCAAAACCTTTACAGATGCACAAATATATGGTGTATATTATTTGTATCGGATTTTACCTGAAATGATTTTTGTAAACACGGTTATGTTTAGAATCCAGAGGATTAATGTAGGATCTCTTTCTCTTTCCAGATTGTAATTCATGATGGACGCGACGCCAATGGAAAGCGGCGCGCCCATGGACATCCCATTGAATGGGATTCCAAGCGCTACACCCAGTATGGCTACTGGCGCCCACTTGCTAGATGAGTCTAGCGCCTCGATTCCCCAGGTTGGCACCAGGCCACCCTACCAGTGTCATTTCTGCAACAAGGTCTTCGCTATTCCCGCTCGCCTCCAGCGCCACTACAGGGTACACACTGGAGAAAAACCCTTCAAGTAAGTATTGAAGCCTTATTCTTGGGGTGCTGGGATCAGGGAGGGAAGGAATTCGACTTTGGATCGTATCTAATGTGGGGTTGATTGATAGTTTTATGAAATACTGCTTTTGAATATACTGCCATGCCATTCTGACGTGAACCGTCTGTTCTTCCCCAGATGCGAGTATTGCGAGAAAACCTTTAGTGTTAAGGAAAACTTGAACGTGCACCGTCGCATCCACACAAAGGAACGACCTTACCAGTGCACCATCTGCGGAAGATCCTTCGAACATTCAGGGAAACTTCACCGCCACATGCGGACCCACACAGGCGAAAGACCCCACAAATGCGAGGTAAGGATGAATATCCATTACTTAGTTTGTTCTTGTATTGAATATGTGTGGACTTTAAGAGCTAAGCTTTTGACATGTGAATAGGGTGATGGCAGGGACTTCTTCTTATAAGAGGATACTCATGTGTCTCTTCTTCCTTGACAGATCTGTGGAAAGACCTTCGTACAGTCGGGTCAGCTGGTGATCCACATGCGTGCGCATACAGGAGAGAAGCCGTACACGTGTGACTACTGTCAAAAGGGTTTCACGTGCTCCAAACAGCTCAAAGTGCACACCCGCACCCACACGGGAGAAAAGCCCTACGCCTGCGATATCTGTGGGAAGACTTTCGGCTACAACCACGTGCTCAAGATGCACAAGATGTCTCACCTAGGAGAGAAGCTTTACAAATGCACTCTTTGTGAGGAGTTCTTCAGCTCGCGCAAAGCACTTGACCGTCATATTCGTGACCACAGCGAGGGCGACATGTCCGTCACAGGATCCTCATCTCCACCAGGTTCTTCCTCTGGCAGCTCTACTACGTGCGAAGGAGAGGAAACACCCGTGCCGTATCAAGGTTCCTCCGAGAACCACTCCTGGGATAGTCAAGATATTGGGCCTGCGGGCCCAGAGCCATTTCTCGACGGCAACAGATCCTGTGAAGGATCTACCACCGACCTCGGGCGAAACTTTTCAGGAGTCCCATATCAAGGACTACCCCTTAGTGGCGGAAACAGTGGATCCAGTAGTGGCTCACGATCACCAGGATACATCAGCGATGACAGCGGTAGAGGCGTTAGTCCCTTCAGTGATACTGTGTCCCCCCCTCGATCTCCAGACGCTTCTCGAGCTTCTTTGACACCACCCAGGATCATAAACCCGGCATCTACCGATCTTCCCCCAACTGGGTATGCACATTACTTCTCTCCCCTGTACACTAATATGTCCGGTATGACCACGCACTTTGGTGGAGCGCCGACTGTCACTCACGGTGTGCCCCATCTCCCGCCTGTCTACGCGCCAGGTATGCAGGAAATCCCTACCTCTGTCTCGTTGTCTCATCCTCTTTATCACCACAGTCAACATACATCGCAAAGTCCGCACTCCTACGAGACCACGATCCCAACTGCCACCCATATTTCTCAACCCACCTTTATAACGGCCGATACGAGTATTAGCCAACCCACCTTCGTCAATGGCACCGCGAGTACTGGAGCCGCCGGCAATGGTAGTAATAACAACCGCATTCCTCGCCTAGCTGTCTTCACCACGAGTACGGGCGAGCGGCTAGCGTGTCCAGCAGAACTCCTCCTCAGACTCCAGGATCACAGCGACTTCGAGTTGGAAGAGGATTCGCGGAGAAAACGAGAGGAAGAAGCAGCTCACCGGCGGGACGCCATCCGGCGGCAGAAGGAAGAAAATTTCATGCATTCAGTTATCCGGGTCCTACAGGCGCTTATGGGAGCTGAACGGATTACCAAGATGGGTTACCCGCAGGTCTCAGTGGACGATATCGTGATGCAAACAGTGACCTTGGTAGGGTCGCAACCTTGCATTGAACCCTCTCTCTCTTCCATAGACAGAGTTAAGGTTAACCTCAGGCTCATGCTCGAGCTTTGTGTACCGGACAATAATATGTGGATGAAGTTTGGCTGGAAGGGCAAATCTATCGAGGACATCATCAACGAGTTCTTGCAGCATTGCTAGTCCTATACCCTCCTCTGCTCCTGTCCCACCTTACTTCCTTTCCGGACTTCAGCACTCCTGCTCTTCCAACCGATCTCTGTATACGGATCTTAGCATCGCGTATGCGCATTTGCACCGCCCCGAGTTTGCTCACCTTCACCAAAAACCGAGTCTCAGAAAGCGCGAGTTACTTCATCATTGTTCTTCATGTTTGGATGTTCATACTATCACTCGGAGGTCTCTGCGAAGTCGAGAGGGGCAATCGAACAAAGGGGACGGCGGAGAGCCTGGTCCTCCTAATCCTCGCCATTCTGCCCGTGATCTACGCTAGGACCTCGTTCACCTCCACCTAGTCCTGGAGTCGGTTCCCTCCCCCCATCTCCTCGCTGGGCGGGAATTCCTGACTTCGTTCTCATTCTTACATTCCATGCGATGTACCTTGAGGTCTCATTCCTTGTCCATATTATTGCGTATGTGATATTTATTTTTTCGTCATAGAATATATATCCAATAAAAGAATTGTTGTTCACATGTTCTTTCCTTCTCCCAATCCTCGGGAAAATACAAAGTTGGAAATTGCGCTGTGAGCGCTACAAAAAAATACAAAATACCATAGATGACTTAGAAAATGAGCATAAGGATAATAGGTGCTAATAAAATAAATCTGGACAGTAGAAAATGAGCTGCACTATACACATAAAATGGGTCTTTATCTTGAGTAGATTCTAGTGGCCTTTAGCCACAATGCAAGGTGTCTAGGTATGGTTAAGGAACATCCTTATTCATTTCACTCCACTCGCGTAATCAAACACAGAACGTTAAAAATTATGAAATCTGGCAAGGCACTTGGGTTAGACGGATGTCACGTGGAGTGTCTGACTAATGAGGTTTAATGTGTGCCTAAGGAAGGGGAATATGACGGACGACTGGAAGAGTGCTTGTATAATTCCACTTTACAAAGAAAAATGGGACAGATAGGAATGTAGTAGCTCAAAAGATGATGGCAAGGCAAATGATTGTTAGTTTTATTAGGAGAAGAAGAAAGTGAATACTTGGGGAACTCAAAGCGGTTAGAAGTTTTACCCGAACAACAGAGCTTGAGCTAGGGTAGGAGGTGGAAAGCGTAGTTTGAGAGGAAGGTGGGGATGCGTCAGGGTTGTGTAATATCACCAGGGTTGTTCAAAATATACATGGATAGGGTAGTACGGGATGTGAATGTGATGGTGAAGAGTGCGGGTTTGGAGATAGCAAGCGAGAGTGAAGAGAAGTGAGCCAGCTGTTGTTTGCGGTCGACACTGTGGTTGTGGCTGTGTCATAGAAGGGTTTATGAGAGCTAATGACGGAATCTGGGAGGGTATATGAGGTGAGAAAGTTAAAAATAGGTGTGGGGAAAAGTGATGGGATATACACATGAAGAGGGTGGCAGTGAGTTTGAGATAAGTCTCAAAGGAAAAAGGCTGGAAGTATTGAGTTTTAAGTGTTTGGGGTCACGTGTAGTAGGATATGGAGGGATGAGGGTAGAGGTACTGTGAGGGAACCAAATAAATGTCATGGGGGTATTGAAAAGTATCATAAAAAATATGTATTTAATGTATACATGAAATACAGGGAAAAGATTATACACTGGCATGGGGGCCTCATTTTCTGTCGACATTTGACATGAGAACTCTTTGATAGAGAACATGGCAAGCGGGAGGGATCTTTCTCTGCTTTTGCATTTTTTTACACACACACACACACACACACACACACACACACACACACACACACACACACACACACACACACACACACACACACACACACACACACACACACACACACACGACTCGGTGGCGCAGTTGGTAGAGCGCTGAACTGTCACCATAGTGGCCCGTAGTTCTTGGTTCGAATCCTGCCCAGGGCCGAAATTATTTCGGTACCGCTGCGCTTCGGGTCGTTACTCTGACTCTCGTGGGCGGGGAGTTGGGTGTGTGTGTGTGTGTGTAAGGTCATAGCATTACCCATAGATCGGACCTACGAGCTCTGAGCTCTCTTCCAGGAGGGAAATAGCTGTCGATCACGAGTCCAACACGTGATCCAAAGACCAAGTGAATACACACACACACACACACACACACACACACACACACACACACACACACACACACACACACACACACACACACACACACACACACACACACACACACACACACACATATGTGTGTGTGTGTATATATATATATATATATATATATATATACATATATATACTCGTATATATATATATATATATAATATATATTATATATATTATATATACATATATATTATATATACAACTATTGACTCCACCGAAACTATAGTTTTTCGCCTCGTCGTGAGGCGTCTTCAGGGAGCCAAAATCCCACCCCCTTGGCTCCCGGACAAAATCCCATACTGCACCTCTCAGCCAATGAGAGGCCAGTATTCCGTCTGAGCTAGGCAGGCTGAGCCTTATAAGCCAGCCCATCCAACCAGCGGTCATTATTCGTTGGAAGACCTTCAATATAGCAGAGCATCCTACAAAGCAGTCCTCACCCTGAAGACGCCTCACGACGAGGCGAAAAACTATAGTTTCGGTGGAGTCAATAGTTGTTCAATACTATTACTATGCAAAAATATATCAGTTGGCATACACTGCGTATATTCTTTTGAGAGTCATGAATGACTATTTCCAGTCCCTCTCAGTTGCTAATAGGAAAGTATTCTCCAGATTAAAGAATACAGTCTTGAAGATTGTTAAAGCAACTAGTGCAGTTGATTTCAACCAGAATTGCCTTAGAGAAAACCTGTGCCCCAGAAATATATATATATATATATATATATATATATATATATATATGAAACAAGCAGAACTTTGTGTATGGCGAAAGTAAAAGCACCAATCTACAGTAATATATATATATATATATATATATATATATATATATATATATATATATATATATATATATATATATATATACTTGTATATATATGTATATATATATATGTATATATATATGTATATACATACATACACACACATACCAAGAAATTATTTCCCCTTTTAAGTGAGGTAGCCAAGTCAAAGGCACGTACAAACTCCCACCAATTCCACTCCCTTCCACCACCCTCTCCTCCCTCTCATCTTAGTCCCTGTATTCGCCTTGTGCCCTGGGTCAGAAGCAATGTAGTAAAACGCAATACACTCACAGCAAGGCCGCTTCACTTAATCGGTAACCCCTCCTCTCCGTTCCCTCATGAAGAAAAAGAAAAGACAGTGAGAAATCCCTTCGGGTTGTGTCAAAATATCATTCACACATAAGCACCCCTACTCCTCCTATTCCACAGCCCTTCCTCGCATGAGAGTATCATCTATACATAGCTATTCTCCATTCATCCCTATATCATGCCTTCTCCCATCCTTACTCAACAGACATTCCCCTCTTCCCCAACGCCCCCTTCACCCCAGCCATCCATCTCATCCTTGGTCATCCCTTTAATTTCACTCCATTCATCTCTGCCTTCCACACCTCTTTTACTCATATTTCTTTACTTATTCTTCCTATGTTTCCAAACCATCCCAATACTCTTTTATCAAGCCTATCTGTCGTCTCGTTTTCCAATCCCGCTCTCCTCCTCACCTAGTTTCTCACTCAATCCAACCTAGTAACCCCTACCATATTTCTTAGACATTTCATCTCAAACACATTCAAACTTTTCCTCTCTGCCTCTCTTAAATTCCAAGTCTCGGCCCCATGCAAAGTCGTCGACACAATCACTCCTTCATACAATTTCCTCTTTGCATCCATTCCCAGATGCCTATTTATCATGGCACTTTTTAATCCCCTGAGGCAGTGACTTGTTTCTCTCAATCTATAATTTACCTCCACCTCCACTCCTCCCTTTCTTGCCACATGCGACCCCAGATTCCTAAAGCTATCCACCTCCTCCAGCCTCTCTCCTTTAAGACTTATTTCCAACTCACTGCCATCCTCCCCCTTTGTACATCTCAGTACCTTGATTTTACTCACATTTACCTTAAACATCGACTGTGTATATGTACAGCTTGGTCTTGCAACCAGGGCTCAGTCCATTTTTTGTACTTGTCACCTAATGGTCGGTCACCGTCTCCGGAGACGACGCTTGCACTAACCTGAATAAAGCCATAGGCCAAGTAACATACTTATTATTGTGGTGTAGTGCTTTAAGAGTAAAAACGATGTCACGCCTAGTACACATATGAATGAGGCCTTGTGGCCATATGAATGAGGCCTTGTCGACCGTAGTAAAGAGTCTTTGTACTGGAAGCGTCACTGGTGGCCGAGGCACGCTACAACACTACAGCGCCCCGCTAGTATCCTATGCTAGAGCACGTTAAAGCACTACGCCACAACTCTATGTTACACAGAATTTAGACAACAGAAACATTTATCGATACAGGAATTAGACAACAGAAACCATCAATACAGGAATAAGACAAAAGAAACAATCATCAATGTGTATAAAAATATAAGAACCACAATAAACTGTACTTACACAGTATGGTATCCATCGGTTAAGGAAACAAAGAC
>NC_134793.1:14933442-14938442 GCF_046742065.1 Oratosquilla oratoria | reverse complement strand
GCAAAAGCTCATCAAAACCACCAGAGAAAAAATCAGACGAAATCCAAAGAGAAGCATAAGAATGTTGGCTTCAGAGGCTGGAGTAAGTTATGGGACAATGCAAAATGTGCTGAAAAAGGATCTGTGTCTCAAGCCATACAAGAAAACTAAAGTTCAGTTACTCTCACAAGCGACAAAGACCAAAAGATTAGCCAGAGGGAAGCTTCTTTTGGAGAAGCTTGAAAACGGCACGCAACCACCAGTCCTGTGGACAGATGAGAAGTTATTCACTGTCCAGGCTGTGCACAATCACCAAAATGATAGGATCTATGCAGTGCATAAAGAAGACATCCCACTAAATGAATTGCTGATGTTTAGGAGGCAGAAACCAGCTTCTGTGATGGTTTGGGGTGGAGTGACTTCAACTGGCCAGAAAACCCCCCTCATCTTCATTGATGAGGGCGTAAAAGTTAACCAACACGTTTATCTCAAGATGCACATATATATAGACAGGAAGCCGATGCCCTTCGTAAGATTATCTCTTGAGGTGTTACATCCAAGGAACCTTACGAAAGGGTCTCACTGAAAGTCTTCAGCCGTCCCAACCTGATTGACTCCCTCGTCATAAAAAGCAGCACCGTCCCCAAGAGTCCAAAGGAATTTAAAACCGGCGTAGTATGGAAACTTAAATGTTCTGAATGGGCATGCAAGCCCCTCGCTGTTAGCTACGCCGGCCATGCCCTGACGACCTTAAGAAGACGACTGCAAACTCACCGTAACAACGAAGCCATCCACCAGCATCTTATAGATGCTCACGGTAAGAAGCCGTCTCTAGTAGACCTCACAAGAGACACAACGATCATCACCCAAAATAACCATCATGGAAGCTTGATAATAGCTGAGGCAGTGAGCATCGCTTTACGAAAACCTATTTCAAATGTACAGGTATCATCTGATTATGTCCTCCCCTCCAGTAGAAAATACAGACCTTCACCATGGGACATAAACCCACATAGGGATTGTGTCAAGACCACTAGGACAGAATCCCACATCGGAAGGCTGTTCCGGGTGCCCTTTCCGTCTTTTTAGACGAGACAGATTCCCACATTTCGAGTTACCCCTCCCTGCTGTTTTTAGTCGGCCATTTATACCCTTGTTTGTCTATATGTAAAATAAAATACTACCCTGAGGATGACCATTTGTAATTGTTGAAACAGCTGTTGGTAAAGTGGAGCAACATTCTGAAGTCTTACACTATTTTCTACAGAGTTTGAATTATGACGAAAAAAGGAAATACAGAGAGCTAGAGAAATGTTCTCTTAAAATCATAGACGTCACTTGTGCTTTAGTATTAACAGAATTTGTTTACGAGAAAGACTTTGCCCTAAATACACACACACACACACACACACACACACACACACACACACACACACACACACACACACACACACACACACACACACACACACACACACACACGCACACACAGACAGACAGAGAGACAGACACACACACACACACTGACAGACACACACACACACACACACACACACACACACACACACACACACACACACACACACACACACAAACACACACACACAGACGCACGCATGCACGCACGCAGACAGACAGACAGACACACACACACGCACACACACACACACACACACACACACACACACACACACACACACACACACACAGACACACACACACACACACACACACACACACACACACACACACACACACACACACACACACACACACACACACACACACACACACACACACACATATATATATATATATATGTATATATATATTATATATACATATATATACACATATATATGTATATACATCTATATACATATATATATATATATATATATATTATATATGTATGTATGTATACACATATTAAACTTATGACCCACCATCGGAAAATAAGATAAGAAATAGAATATTCTCTATATTTCAACCACTCTTTATGGTCCTCTTCAGCAGATAGATACAACAGGTACAGTACAAGAATATGCATAGATAGAATGTATACAAAAAGGAACGGGGGAAGGAGACTCAGGCCACTTTCCCTAGGTGGAGTGATCGTTGGTCGCTTGATTTTAATCCAGTGACATTAGATAACAATTTATTGACTACTAACCATGTAATGCAGTCTGGTGGCCATTGACCTCTGGAGGTATTGTAATTGGGTAAATGTTTTTTCAATGGTGATTCGATAACGCCGGGTAACAATTTAAAAAAATGATTCTCCTATTTTTTTGAGTGTTTCTAATGCAAAGTTTTGTATTGGTTCTAAATATGTATGTGCTTTTACCATTGACCGTTTTAGTGATATAGAAAATTATACTAATATGAAGAAATGTACGGAGTACGGAAAACACACAATTGTCGCTTACAAGTTTCCTTTTTTCAGGTTTATACTATGAATATCGACGTTCTTGACTATGGTTTCAAGAGAATGCAGGAGTTCACTAGATTCATTGTGTTATGTGTGTATTTTCTATGTTGGAGCTACTAAGTATTTCAGCGGCTTTGACCCATCGTTTTTCGCTCATATTTCCGAAATAATCATTCACATCAGCATGGTATATTAGCACAGCCTAATTCACACCCTGCCCTAATTTTTGACGTTATAGTGCATTCACAAGTGTATTTAATTACGGTGTTTACTCTTGATATTAAGTGTGTCGTAGCCGACACCCGTGAAGTAAATCGAACAAGTGAAGTTGGGATACACGAGGTAGTTTGTGATGACGTCACGACTTCACCTGTTCGATTTACTTCACGGGTGTCGGCTACATAAAACTGTGAAAGGTGAGAAGTATTGGATTGCTTATAGACTATTTTGGAATGAGTATGAGTGACCAAGAATATCCATGGGCCCCTCACGTGATAAATGGAAGTTGTCGATCAAATTTAGATGCATGGCGGCTGAGAGGCGTAAGAAGAGCAATACTATTTGCTGTGCAGAGAATTTGGCGAGAGCCAAAAAATCATCACGATGATCGCTACTTTTGCATGATTGACATATCAAAGTACAGGAATGCTAAGGGGAGAAAATCTCTTCCATGTCCCAGCATTTTATCCTCTATTGCACCTGTGCCACGTGATGATACCTTACTGGTTCCACGGCCATCAGAAAAAGTAAGTAAATGTGATCGAATTGTGAACTGTTCTTTGTAACAGAATCTATATTGAAATCTTCCAAACATTTAGCTATGTTTTCTTGCAATGTGATCACACATACAATTCATATTCATGCTCCAGTTGATAAATGCTTTTTTTTATTACAGGTAGAGGATATGATGGAGATCTCATCAGGAGAGTGGGAAGGTTGTGACAATGAAGAAATGGATGAAAATTTTGAGCCAAGAATGAGTACCCGCCCACACTCTCCAAATCAACGTGAACTGGATGAGCTCATCAGGGATTTGGGCTTCACTAAGTCAGGAGATGAGCTTTTAGCATCCAGACTGAGTGAATGGAATCTGTTAGGGGAGGACAGCAGATCAGTGGTTCCCAAACTTTTTTCTGTCATTTCCCCCCTGCACCCAGTTCAACTATCCAGATTTCTCCCTTCATGTGTATGAGGGAAAGAGTAGTTAAAACACACTGTGACTATTTACTAATTTATTTTTCAAATGTACATATATACTGATAAACAGGCATTCTCTCTCTCTCTCTCTCTCTCTCTCTCTCTCTCTCTCTCTCTCTCTCTCTCTCTCTCTCTCTCTCTCTCTCTCTCTCTCTCTCTCAGACATGAGAAAATTCATCTTAGATTCTTTTAGTTCGTAGGTAGTATAATTATTTCCCCCCTGGTAGCTTCAAATTTCCCCCCAGGGGGAAATTTTCCCCAGTTTGGGAACCCCTGCTGTAGATCAACAGTATACAGGAAGCGCCATAAGGAATTCGAAGTATACTTTGATATAAGTGAGAATTTTTGCTTCTGCGAAAATATTAATAACTTATTTACAGCCATTGGAATTGATCATAACCCTGAACAATGGCAACTGTTCTTAGATAGTTCTACAAAAAGCCTCAAATCTGTTTTACTACATAATGGGAATCAGTATCCATCCCTGCCTTTAGCATACTCGGTGCAGATGAAGGAAGAATATAACAATGTAAAAGGTTTTTCGAGAAAGTAAACTATTAGGAATTTAAATGAGATGTTTGTGGTGATTTTAAAATGATCGCATTTTTATTTGGATTACAGGGTGGATACAACAAGTATTCATGTTTTCTATGCCTATGGTACGTCGGGTTGATAATGAACACCACCAGAAAGTGGAATGGACCCCTCAATATGACTTGTAGCCGGGAAAACTCAATGTTATTAGACAGCCTCTTGTAGAGCCTTACAAAGTGTTGTTGTCTCCACTACAGATAAAGCTTGGTTTGGTCAAACATTTTGTGAAAACATTAGATCACGGTAGAAAAGCATTTCAAGAGATTCGTCTACTCTTTCCAAAACTATCAGAGGCCAACGTTAAAGGTGGTATATTTACTGGTCCGCAAGTAAGGAAAATGTTGAGGTCACTGCAACTTGAGAATGCAATAAGTGATGTTGAAAGAGAGGCGTGGTGTGCCTGTCGAGGTTTAGTTAATGGATTCCTTGGTAATAATAAAGACCCAAACTACAAGCAGCTCGTAGTAAAACTTTTGGAAAGTTGTAACAACTTAGGATGTAGAATGTCATTAAAGGTGCACGTTTTGCAACCACATTTGGATTTTTTTTCGTAAAAACTTGGGAGGAGTGAGTGAGAGGCTCCGTCAGGATATTGCTACAATGAAGAAAAGATATCAAGGAATATGGGGCCACTGCTATGATGGGAGACTATATATGGTCACTGTTGCGTAAAGATCAAGGAGCCCACAGCAGGAAATATCGCTCATCAATACATTTCTAGCGGCTCTTACAACCGTATCACATGCATTTATACTTAATTTTCTCATTTGTTTAAAACGGAAATGCAAGGACAAAACAT
>NC_134793.1:14923442-14930942 GCF_046742065.1 Oratosquilla oratoria | reverse complement strand
TGTGTGTGTGTGTGTGTGTGTGTGTGTGTGTGTGTGTGTGTGTGTGTGTGTGTGTGTGTGTGTGTGTGTGTGTGTGTGTGTGTGTGTGTGTGTGTGGAGTGCATATAATGGTTGACCACCACAACTCTCCCAATCCCCATCAAAAGACGGTAAACTTCTACGAGAGAATCTCTCCCTCCTTCTCTGTCTGCTTTCCCCCTCCCTCCCCCCCTCTCTCTCCCCCTCTCTCTCTTCCTCCTTCCCTCTCTCTCTCTTTCTCTGCATGAGTGTTTGTGTGTGTTTACGTATGCGTTCTTATGTATTTGTTCATGTGTGCGAGCGTTTCTGCGCGTGTGCATGTGTGCGTGAGCGTGGATATGTGTATGTACATATTTTGTGTGTGCACATGTATGTACATATTTTGTGTGTGCACAAGTGTGCCTGTCTGGAGTGTAAACGCTGGCTGTGCACAGCCTAACCCCCTCAAGGGGCGTCAAAGTTCTACGAGGGGATCTCTCTCTCCCCCTCTCTCTTTCTTACTTTCTTTCTCCCCCCCTCTCTCTCTCTCTATCTATCTATCTACCTACCTACCTACCTACCTATCTATCTATTGCTGATAACCACAGGGAAAAAACGGAAAAGAAAACTAGAATTCCCAAGCGCTTTCGTGATATTTCACATCTTCAGGGGATTACAACAAAGAAAATTGTCACATAGGTATATAAGAGGTAATACAATAAACTGGGAAAGGAACGGACATAACACATGGAGAAAATGTCACAAACATTGAACACTTACAATTAAATCATTTTTGTAATGATTTAATTTGATTACAAAATTTGTCAATGATAAAATTATCTAATTCAAACATACCATAACTAATATTAATATTACATCCTTCAGAATTTTTTATCATGCAACTTTCAATGATATTTCTTTTGGCAAATGAATCACAATTTATGATAGAAGAAGCATTGGTCCAATCGATACGATGATCGAAATCTCTCATATGGATAAACAGCGTACTAGACTCTTGTGCTGTTTTTACACTGTACTTGTGTTGTAAAAACAGCACAAGAGTCTAGTGCGCTGTTTATCCATATGAGAGATTTCGATCATCGTATCGATTGGACCAATGCTTCTTCTATCATAAATTGTGATTCATTTGCCAAAAGAAATATCATTGAAAGTTGCATGATAAAAAATTCTGAAGGATGTAATATTAATATTAGTTATGGTATGTTTAAATTAGATAATTTTATCATTGACAAAATTTGTAATCAAATTAAATCATTACAAAAATGATTTAATTGTAAGTGTTCAATGTTTGTGACATTTTCTCCATGTGTTATGTCCGTTCCTTTCCCAGTTTATTGTATTACCTCTTATATACCTATGTGACAATTTTCTTTGTTGTAATCCCCTGAAGATGTGAAATATCACGAAAGCGCTTGGGAATTCTAGTTTTCTTTTCCGTTTTTTTCCCTGTGGTTATCAGCAATCTTTTGGATCACGTGGTGTTGTGATCTTTTTGCACTATCTATCTATCTATCTATCTATCTATCTATCTATCTATCAATCTATCCACTAACCCCATCCCTATCTCTCTCTCTTTATATATATATATATATATATATATATATATATATATATATATATATATATATGAGTGGCAGGGTGGTGAGATAAACACCGAGAACCGTTGAGGTTTTATTAACTGACGTTTTGCTCTTAACAGAGCTTCTTCAGAGTGTACAAACATAATCGGGAAATCAACAGTTATATCTTACATCATTCCGCGTTCCTTCCTTAACCCACCCCCTCCCTCCCTCTCGTACCCTTCAGCTCCTGTAAGATCATCCAGCCGGACATTTTGGACAGCTTAATAAAACCATCACGATGGTTACAGTAGGGCTGGGATGCTATAAAAGCTGCTTCTACTATTTTTATTTTATTTTTGTCTAATCCTTGTTTTAATATTTCCACTCCGTCCCAGTTAGGAGGGAGGGAGGGGGTGGGTTAAGGAAGGAACGCGGAATGATGTAAGATGTATAACTGTTGATTTCCTGATTATGTTTGTACACTCTGAAGAAGCTCTGTTAAGAGCGAAACGTCAGTTAATAAAACTTCAACGGTTCTCGGTGTTTATCTCACCACCCTGCCACTCATTTTGTCGTCCATTCCTCAATATATATATATATATATATATATATATATATATATATATATATATATATGATGTAAGCGGAATAGGAAACACAGGAGTCTTGGTCTTGAGTTTATTCCTGACTAGTTTCGCAGGTATGCTTTTTCAAAGGAATATGTGTACAAACGGGCTGTGGGCATTATATACATGGGGTGGACCTCACCACCTCTCCGAGTTACCATAGTTGGTGGCGAATGTGAACATCACATTGTGGCTCACGTAACAATGAAGACATTTTTACAATTAAATATGATAACACTAATACCAAAGAAATTATTAATAGAAAATGTAACAATAGTAATGATAACGATGAAGATAAATATTTAAATAATAATATTAACAATAATAACAAAAATGATAGTAGCAATACAGGAAATAATAACAATAAAATAAAAGTAATAGTAATAAAAACAATAATAAGAATAAAAATGATAATACTAATAACCAAGAAATTAAAATTATTAATATTAATTATGACAATAATGGTTCAAAACAATGATAATTTTTTTTTTTTTTTTTTTTTTTTTTTTAAATAGTAACAATAATAATAACAATAATGATAATAAAGATAATGAAAGTAATAATAATAAAGATGGTAATAATAAGAATAAAAACGTAATGATAAAATTATAAATATATAATGATAGAAATAATAAATAAATAATAGTTATAATAACAATGATAATAATAGTGTTGAAAATAAATATTAACAAATAGCATTAAAAGAATAAATCATGATAAAAAGTTTTTTTTTTTTTTTTTTTTTTTTTTTTTTTTTTTTTTATCATTGTTTTCACCATTATTGTCATAACTAATATTAATAATTTTAATTTATTGTTTATTATTATTATTATTATTATTATTATTATTGTTTTTATTACTATTACTTTTATTTTATTGTTATTATTTCCTGTATTGCTACTATCATTTTTGTTATTATTGTTAATATTATTATTTAAATATTTATCTTCATCGTTATCATTACTATTGTTACATTTTCTATTAATAATTTCTTTGGTATTAGTGTTATCATATTTAATTGTAAAAATGTCTTCATTGTTACGTGAGCCACAATGTGATGTTCACATTCGCCACCAACTATGGTAACTCGGAGAGGTGGTGAGGTCCACCCCATGTATATAATGCCCACAGCCCGTTTGTACACATATTCCTTTGAAAAAGCATACCTGCGAAACTAGTCAGGAATAAACTCAAGACCAAGACTCCTGTGTTTCCTATTCCGCTTACATCAACCTGTCAGAATGTCTCAACAAAATATATATATATATATATATACTGTATATATACTTATGTATATGTATGTATGTGTGTATGTATATGTTTTTATTTGTGTGTATATATGTATATATATGTGTGTGTGTGCATGTGCACATGTGTGTATATGTATATATATGTCTCTATATATGTATATGTCTAGTTCTCCCTCTTCTCTCTTTCTCCATTTCTCTCCATCTTTCTTTCTATTTCTCCCTCTCTCTCCCTCTCTCTCCATCTCTCTCTCTCTCTCTCTCTCTCTCTCTCTCTCTCTCTCTCTCCCTTATCTCGCATCTCCTACTGAGCCTTCTCGTGGGCATACACGGTACCCCCACCCTCCACTCCACTGCCTTGTGGGCAAGTTTAGGGAGTCATAAGGTTCCCCTGATACAAAGCCATGTTTGGAGACGCGTGAGAGGAAGGATCGGACAGATTGGATACTTGGCAGTTTACTGTAGCCTCGACTACCAAAGGGTCGTCTGGAACCCCACTCCTGCCACTGGAAGATGGTGGCTGAGGCCAAGATGGTGGAGGAAGGGGCTGCAAACCCCTCCTTCACCTAAAATCCATTCACCTGTAGAGGCCTTTACTCCTCTCACCTCACCACTTTCACCATCATAATCAACTTTAGGCACTCGAGCCCTGTGGCGATAGCAGAATGGTCGAGGATGCGACTGGGGTTCTCCAGTCTGAATCCTGCACGTAGGCGGTATAGGAGTGATGGTCGCTGGGGAGAAGAAACAGGAACAATTTTCTCCTTAGGCAGCTTCCTATACGACTGAGCAGCCCTCTTCAGGGATCTCCCACTGCTCACCCTATCCAGCCTTCTTGGGTGGTTCACCGGGACCATCTGAACACCCCTTATGCGGTCGACCTACCACTGAACAAACTAATAGACCTCTCACGATCACGACTTAGAACGCCCGAACTCTCCTAGATTACAAAGAAACTACACCCCGGCCACAAGACGCACAGAGCTTATTGCTCACAAACTGAGGAAACATAACATTGACATAGATGCACTCACTGAGACTCATCTCTCTGGTGAGAACTCGTTGACAGAAACTGGCGACGGATACACCTTCTTCTGGTTTACATCAGCATTATTACAAACAGCCACCTCTGTATCAACATTCAACAACCTCGTCGGTCGTCTGTCGTTTGTTTACGTAGACAGGACGGCGACTAAACAAATCCGCGACTCAGCACTTCAGAGTCGGCCGTTGTTTCATAACAACTGATATTGAATTAGCATTCGTTCTCCATCTACCTCTCCATCTACCTAATTGTCCATCTCCATCTACCGGCCTCTTACAGTTATCCTGAAGTTGCTCGATGACTACATGGCGTCGGTTTTACAGTTTGCAATAAACTACTCCAATAGATCGCCGAACACCCAACTGGCTTAAGCGAAAGACTGACAACCTGGCACATACCACTCACTAAGGGGTGCTATGCAACACTAATCAGCGCCTATGCACCTACTTTCAACACTAAAGACTCGACAATAGATGCTTTATTTGAGGACTGGACTTAGCTCTCCGTATAACCTTGAAACATAACAAAATCACACTTCTTGGAGACTTCAATGCCATAGTTGGATCAAACGCTGAAACTTGTAGGAACGTATTTGACAGACATGGCATAGGTAACCTCAACAGCAATGTTCTCAGGCTCCTGAAATTATGCTCAGAGCATAACTTTGTCCATTACAAACACTCTTTCAACAGTAGAACAAACACAAGACGTCCTGGGTGCATCCCAGATCCAAGCCCTGGTATCTTCTCGATTACGTGCTTGTCCGGCAGTAAGACCGGAAAGACGTGTTCTTGACCCGGGCAATGAGAGGAGCGGAGTACTGGACCGACCATCGTCTCATAAGATCCAGGGGTCTATTGAGAGACACGACTCACTCGGCTTTTACATTGCCATCAAAGTAGTACACAGTCCCAAGAAGAGAAGCATTATACCAGCGAGATCAACAGAGGTTGTTCTCCTGAAGGAGAACAAGCAAATTCTCAATAGATAGGTTGAGCACCTTGGCAATCTTCTCAACTAAAGGAAACCCACTGACCCTAGCATCCTGAACCAACGACTAGAACTACCCACGATCACGGCTCTTGGCACCACACCAGAATTTGCGGAGCCACTCCAAGCCATAAAAGGCCTAAAGAACAACAAAAGCGTAGGCCCAGATGGCTTGCTCTCCAAAATCTAAAAAATGGCGGACACATCCACCAATGACTCCACCAGATAGTCCTAGCCGTGTGGGCAACTGAAAACGTCCCCCAAGAATGGAAAAATGCTAACATAATCACTATCTATAAAAAGAAAAATGACAAGTCACTTTGTGGAAACAACCGAGACATATTTTTGTTGGCCAACGCTGGGAAGGTTCTTGCTTGAGTCATGCTCGCATGGCTGGCTAATCGCTTTGCAGAAACTGTCTTACTAGAGAAACAATGTGGCTTCAGAAAAGACAGAGTTACCACAGACGTGACAGTCTTCATACACCAAGGTCAAGGGAAATCCCAAGAACAGAACTGTGATCTACACCTGGCCTTTATCGATCTAACAAAGGCATTTGCCACAGTGAACAGGGAACTCCACTGAAGTGTTCTCCAAAAGTTTGGTACCCCTCCAAATTTTCTCAGTATCCTCAAAAACTTCCAAGTGGGAATGAATGCCTGTGTACTGACAGGAAAGCAAAAAATCAGAGCTCTTCAATATTGAAGTGGGAATTAGGCAAAGCTTTGTCCTAACACTTGTGATATTCAACCTATTTCTCACTACTGTCACAACCTTTAGCCACAATAATTTCAATGATGACGACAGAGTGCGGACACAATGCCACCTAGATGGGAACCTCTAACCTTTGTCGTCTACAGGCCCGCTCCAAACTTGCCACCGATCATTTCATGGAACCACAATACGCTGACGACTGTGACCTGCTGGCTCACTCCTTAGAAGCCCTACCACACACTATTTCATTGGTATCTGTAGTTTACCAATCCATCGGTCTGCATGTCAACACAAAGAAGACGGAGATACTTGCACAACAAAGAACAGCACCATTCCCGCCCCTTGTTTTTCAAACCAATGGTGTACAGAATCAAGCACGTCAAACAGTTCACCTGCCTTAGCAGCATGATAACACCAAAACACAACGTAGACGATGAAATTCAGTCAAGAATCTACTTCGCATCTGTACCTTTAGGTCGTCTACGTGCCCAGGGTATTTGACAATGGAAACCTATGAACCGAAACCAAAATATTCGTCTACAGAGGCGTCTGCATCTACATTCAACTCTACAACTCAGAAATCAGGACCAATTACAGACGTCATATAAAAGATCTAGAGACCTTCCACATACAGTGTCTACAAAGAATTGTGGGCCTAACATGGCAAGACAGAGTACCACACACTGAAATCTTGCAACGTGTACAGATCTCAAACAGTGAAGTATCACCAGCAAAGTGACAGCTGCAACATGTGGGTCACGTCATCCACAGACCTGAGAACCGTCTTCCCCTACAAATTTTTACGGGCAACTACCTGATGCACGTCGCAATACAGGGGCCAGAAAAAGCGCTATAAAGATAAGCTAAAAACCACACAAAAGTTGTGTAACATCGCACCAGCTGCTCTTAAAATCATCACCTCTGATCGCGCCTCATTGCGTTCAAAGTGCTCGCAAGGGGTCAACCATCTTGAGTCTGCTTACAACCAAGCACGGGGCAATTGGCGATCAAAAAGACCAACTCAGCAATAAAGTTTGTCCACCTGATCCAGATATGAATTGCCCTGAGCGTGCAAAGATATGTGGGTCAAAATTGAACTCCACAGTCACCTCCGTTGGCACCAACGACAAAGACATCAGCGTTATCAACCAACTTCACTCAAACCATCTCTCCTCACCGGAGCACTGTCGTCGTCGATCACCGACGGACCGCCCTGGATGGTATGTGTGTGCGTGTGTTTCAGTAATTCTCAGCTCAAGAAGCCATTGCTTTCATTAAGAGATTTGAACTGTTGGAAA
>NC_134793.1:14909664-14922942 GCF_046742065.1 Oratosquilla oratoria | reverse complement strand
GACACGAGTGGGTTGCCAGTTCGTATGTGCCCTAGTTGCTTATCTGCACTTTATAGGTTTTTGCAAATGTCCTCATGTATATCCGTGTCGTCGACTTTTATTGAACAAACTTTGTCCTCTATTTGGTTTACGTTGTTGTCCTGGATTGTATTCTCCATCCAACCTGGTTCCCTAAGGCCTTATGTGAGAAAGCTTTTTTTTTTTTGCAACATCTTGGATTTTTTTTTTTTTTCAATTTTTTTTCTTGTGACCGCTTTAAGGATATTTCAATCGTTTATTTTTTTTTATTCTCTGATCTGAATTACCATTTGTCTCGTCGGCTCCTTTCTCTCTTCAATATTCCCGTCCAGGATCCCCAATCTCTTCATCATTTCATTTCCTCTTTTGTCTTGTCGTTTAACTGTCGAGATCATCTCAGTTGAAGCTTTTGGAATTCTCTCTATTTTTCTTGTATATTTCTCCAGGTTCAAACGTCCACACTAATGACATCTCAAGTCAGGGAATTATCAGTTCTGACAGGAATTCATTTCTTTCATGTAGTCTGGAAAGAATCAAGGGTGTCAGTAATTCAGGTCTTATGAGTATAATGAAATGACATTTTCTTTACTTCCCTCAACAATTTATGGTCTCCCCTGTCATTTTTCTTTGCACTAATCCCAAAATTTTACATTTCTTTGCTAGTACTCAAATTCATCTTCCATTTTCATTAATTAATTTTATCTAATCTTTCTGGTTGCAGTTCAGATTCCTCTTCGTTTTTCACTTTCATTGTGATCTTGGCTTCATCTACAAGTTAGAATTGCTTTCTATTCCATTGAGAATCTAATCCTAACCTAACTTAACAAACCCCAAATAACCTAAACCTAACCTAACCTAACCCTACAAAACCTAAGTTAATACAACCTAACCTAACTTAAACCCATCCTAACCTAACCTAACAAACCTAACATTAACTTAACACATCCTAACCTAACAAACCCTAACCTAACAAACCTAACCTAACCTAAGCAAACCTATCCTAACAAACCTAACCTAACAATCCTAACCTAACCTAAATCATAACCTAAACCTTACCTCACCTAATCTAACCTAACCTAATCTAACTACATCTGCAGATTGCCACTGGGGTTTTGTCCGCCTATGACAGTTTTCACTGAGTTGGGCTTTTGTGACGGTATGACAGTTTTCGACGATTGGGGTTTTGTCCGGGTTATGACCGTTTTCGCCGATTGGCGGTTTTGTCCGGGTATGACAGTTTTCACTGATTGGGCTTTTGTACCGGGTTATGACCAGTTTTCGCCGATTGGGGTTTTGTCCGGGTATGACTGTATTTAGCAATTGGGGTTTGTCCCATTGGCGGTTATTATCCGTTCACCCAAAATGAATGGGAATTCAATGGGCCCTACCCTAGACTGCCTATTCACCATATACAGTAGGAACCTTTCCAAGGGTGCCCAGGAATTGTAGAAGACAGAATTGTGCTCAATGCGAAAAACCCTACTGTAACTCCTCCCCACAAAGTTCTGAGGGCATGGTCCGAAGTACTCATCTGACTACTGTTTTTTTGTGTGCCTATCACTTTGTTTTATAAAAAGTCCGTTTTGATCCATTTTCAGTACGCTCCCTTCCCACCCCGACCACCCACCTCCCTCTAAAGTTTCCTACGCTTTCTCGCTTCCACATAAATTCCCGTGTGTGTGTGTGTGTTGTGGGTGTGTGTGTGTGTGTGTGTGTGTGTGTGTGTGTGTGTGTGTGTGTGTGTGTGTGTGTGTGTGTGTGTGTGTGTGTGTGTGTGCGTGCGTGTGTGCGTGTTTCGGTATGACCTTGAATCATGCATTGCTTCCGTGACCAATAGCTATTACCCTCCCGGTGTGTGTGTGTGTGTGTGTGTGTGTGTGTGTGTGTGTGTGTGTGTGTGTGTGTGTGTGTGTGTGTGTGTGTGTGTGTGTGTGTGTGTGTGTGTGCGTGTGTGTGTGACTGCGTGTGTGTGTAATTAAATGTAGTGTAGAGGAAGAGTTATATTCATAGGTCCTACCTCTTATTCTTTTAATATCATATCTGGTTTTAAAATTCATATATGGTTCCTGCTCGTGCTCTATCATCTTGCAGGCTATTCCAGGAGTGTACGCTTCTGTATATATATATATATATATATATATATATATATATATATATATATATATATATATATATATATATATATATGACGTCACGACTGAGGACCAGCCAATCAGAGAAGAGATATGACGTCACGACTGAGGACCAGCCAATCAGAAGAGACATGACGTCACGAAATCCGTTCTGTGGGTCCTAAGGAACCTCAGCGCTGAGCGTGACGTCACAACTGCTAATTTTCCAATTTGCCAATTTTTGAATTTCCAATTTTCCGATTACTTATTTTCTGACCATCAATATTTGAAATTTTCATATTCATTATTTAAAAGGCCAACTCCTGAATTAGCATCTGTGAGGCATAATGAGTTTATTAAAACATTACGAACCATATAAATCATATGATGCGTGGTGTTCCAAGCAACGACATGACGTCACAATCTTCTGCATTTCACTTCTTATAATTAATCAACTCACTGCCTTCGTCTGCTGAATAGGGGTAAGAGCTCTAAATTATTCTTAATTTGATATAGAAACTTAATGGTAATAATAATAATGATAATAATAATAGTAATAATAATAATAATAATAATATAATAATAATAATGATAATGATAATGATAATGATAATGATAATGATAATGATAATAATAATGATAATAATGATAATAATGATAATAATGATAATAATAATAATAATAATAATTAATAATAATAGTAATAATAATAATAAAAGGAAAATATTAAAGTCAACAGTTATATGTTGCGCTGAGTAAAGTTAAGCAAAAATAAAATATTAAATTGTTCTTAAATCATTCAAATTGTACAAAGAATGTTGTAGATATAAGAGCATTGTCTTAAAGATTTTATTGACAATTTTATTAAAATCGTATCATTTAAAATTTCATTTGACACAACGGGTCACGGGTGGTCTAGTATTATATATATATACATATATATATATATTTATTATATATATATATATATATATATATATATATGTATATATGTGTATTCTCACAACATTCAGACATAAGGTCTTTTTTATTTTATTCCCATGGTCACGTGATGCCACGTGTTCGACTCGTGATCGACGGCTATTTCCCTCCCGGAAGAGAGATCAGAGCTCATATATGACCAATCTATGGGTAATGCTGTGACCTTACACGCACACATACACAATTCCCGCCCACGAGAATTGGTGTAGTAACAACCCGCAGCGCAGTGATACTGAAATTATTTCAACTCTGGGCGGGATTCGAAACCCGGCCCACCGTAGTGGCACTGCCGGGAACTCTACCAACTGCGTCACATGTTATCGATCGAAATGTTGATACATCGTGCACGATCCTCGTTAAATTCGTCTAACCTTCAGCGTAGGTAGTCGAAGTAAAACTAACTATAGATCAGTAAAAACTGGAATATTATGTCTTAGTATGCGTGTGCGTTCTTACTTGTGTGTGTGTGTGTGTGTGTGTGTGTGTGTGTGTGTGTGTGTGTGTGTGTGTGTGTGTGTGTGTGTGTGTGTGTGTGTGTGTGTGTGTGTGTGTTTCACTATAACCTTCCCATATGACCTTGCGCACACCCCTCCTAAACAAGCATATGACGTGTTGCTCCTACCTGTTTGATCTTACGTAAGCTTTGCAGGATCGGGATAATTTTGATATTGTTTTTGTCGATACTAAGACAAAATTCCACTTTTTACTGACTTATATTTAGTTTTATTTCGACTACCTACTCTGAAGGTTAGACGAATTTAACGAGGATAGTGTGTTAGGGGTATCAACACTTCGCTCAGTAGCATTTGATAAAGATCTTATCTTGACTGACATTAGACTTTTTTTTTTTTTTTTTAGCTTGAGGGACGCCATGATAATGAAAGGGGTAAGTACTTCCTGTGTGCTCGTTCGGGCCCTCTGTTATTCTCTTCTAATCCTTTCCCGCGAATAACATGTACAATCTCTATGAGATTACCACCATGTGTCATCAAATGATGACTGTGCATGTGACCGGGACTATTCATCCACTTCGGAAAACTTAACGACTTTTTTCACCAGTTGTCATTTATCCATTTATTCTGGTTATCGTCAAACCATCTAATAAAAAAAAAATGCAGCACATTCTTTGGGAGCAAACGGGTTATAGTCTTGCTCAAGTAACTCCATTCTGTGCAAGGTGACGTACATTATTTGGACTGGTGCCATGCTATCTTCTTTAAGTCCGTAGTCGACTTCTCTCGCCAAAAGTTGCGGGTTTCTTGTAGACTTTAACTCCTCCAGATCTCGACCAGTTCACTTCACCTTCTCTCTGAGAGACGAACACCAATGAGAGTACATTGTGTCCCAATGTAGGGATGACTTAGGAGCTAAGGAAGCAGGGGGAAAGAAGGGTGAAGACGCCCATGGTTCGGTTTAGGCCAGTATTTCCCAACCTTTTTTGGCTGCGACCCTAAATCCACTCTTAGCCTGGAGTCGCGACCCTAATTGTAATAATAAATCCAACCATTTCATGTTATATTTCTACGCACTTGCATAATGTTTATGAACTTCCGTTTTTATAGTTCAGTTTATATTTACTAGCACAATGAATTTAGATACATTTGAAACTTGAATGAAAAAAAAAAGTTAAAAAAAGACCCTCTGGCGACCCTCAAAAACACCCTCGCGACCCTAGTTTGGGTCGCGAACCACTGGTTTCGGCCATGTCTCGTGAAACGAAGACAGTGTGTCTGAGACTTCTTGAAGGGGAGAGAGCGTTTTGTCTCTTGTGCACTGAGGAACTACCATGGGTAGGGAGGAAGGTCTCCTCTCCTCACAGAAACGAAACAGAGCCTTCTTGGTCGTTGCATCCGCTGGATTCGACTGCTTATTCAAGGAGCCGCGAAAAATGGAAAAGGTCCACTCAGAGGTAGACTTGCCTCCTTCCAGGCGCTCACCACTCCTGGAGACAACTTATTCATAGCCGATATATGAGAGTTGATAACAAGCAGCAGAATCCAGAGGACGAAGAAGACAAGACGATACTCCACAATTTAGCCATCGAATACGAAGTAGAACTGAATCTCACCCCGAAGTCGTCGCAGTCACGAAACTCCAACAAGACTGGTCCTCACAACTATCAGCCGGAGGTCGTTCAACAAGCTAGATGTTGAGGTCTTGGGTAACTACGAACTTTGCACGTAAACCCCCAGACCTCCTCCTTGGCCACAAGTGTCAGTCCAACGGCCATCAATCATCAAGCCAAGCGCAGGGGAAAACCCAAATTAGAAACCTGCAGCCAGCCACGCAACCACGCAACAACGCAACGGTGAGCTGTCTACAGAAAGTTTAAAAACGGTAATACAAATTTCCCAACAAACCGTGTTGTGGGTCTGGGTGCGTGCCTTGGCTGGTTACCTCTCTTGTAAAGGGAAAGAGGCCCCTTGGAGATGAACTACAGATCTGCTTAGCAAAATATCTAAAATACTCTAAGCGACTTCATGCCTGAAAACATAAGATGCGTTGTGCTCTCCTCAGCTTCCACTTAGTTGGCTTAGCGTCTCAGTTTACGTCAACTTCTCGCAGAGGATGTCTCTGAACGTTTCTTCCTCCATCATGTTCCTCTGGGGGAGGATACTCTGGTTCACTAATGCCTCGTTTATATTCACTGTCCATCTCTTTCGTAGTCGACTCAGAAGCTGTCTTCACCTTGAGCACCAGTTCAAACTGCTACTCGTTCCAGCCATATCCACATTACGTAAACAAATCTATCGCAACTGAGTCCACTCCGCAAAGACACAAATGACGTCCAATTCATTTCTGGTAAGTTATATTTCTCAGTTTATGTTTTTTGATGGTACATAGGGCTCCCATTTCTGCAGTCTGTATTGTATTCTTGCATTTCGTTCTAGTCATATTGATAGGTGGTGGAAACTGTTTCATAAGTCGTGACTTCGGCTTTGTCTGTCTTAGGCGTGGGTACAGGAGATTTCAATTCTTGGTGTAACTGGTTAAACAAACATCTTTTGCTCTTCCATGCTCAGCTTTTACAGTATATGTTACCCCAATGTAAGCTGCTATTGGTGCTTGTTTAGCGTCACGCTTTCGAACTCAACATTCAGTTCTTTATCTTTACCCATTACCTTTAATTCTGTTTTGTCCAGATTTCATTTTAGTTCACACCCTGTTTAAGACTTCATTTCAATTTTTCTTAAGTTTAGCAGTACTATCTTGTCTTTACTATTACTGAGCCGCGCGTTAGCTCAGTGGATAGCGTCTTGGACTCGTGGGTAGGTGGTCGTGAGTAGTCTCAGGACCCGCTGCGGGGTTGCTGAGTTGGTTTCCGACAGCCCTGGCCAGGCGGGGAGGTGACCCAACGTCGGGGGTGGGGGGGGGGGGGGTATCCGCTTACTGCAACTGACATGGATCTAGTACTTTATCACTTCACGGTACGTGGGAGTGTGGTGGTGAATTATATTGCTATATCATTTGCATACATGAATATGGAATCATTTGCTTTCCGTTTCCGCCAAGTTCCTTTCCTCGTTACCTCGTCGATAACAAAGGATTTCAAAGGATTACAAAGGAGGAGCATGGCGACAAGAGACCTTTTGGTCCATAACTAGGTCAGATGCAATATATATATATATATATATATATATATATATATATATATATATATATATATATATATATATATTTGATTTGATATATATATATAAATATATATATATATATATATGTATATATATTAATGATAAATAAGTAAATAAATAAAAATTCTAATATAAACAATGATAAATAAACTAAGTCAACAAATAGATAAAGTTAAATAATAAACAGGTAAATAGTAAATGATAGCAAATTGACAGATAAATAATGATAAATCATAATCAAGGGAATAATAATAAACAAACAGACAAATAATAACGAACAAATAGATAAATAATATAAAAAAAAAAGATAAGCAGGGCAATGTCACACTATTCAGAGTCTCACTCCGTATGACACTTTTCATCTCCGACTGCTCGAACAACAGTGTTGTTGGAAATATATAGACTTGATCGCACATCTTAGTTGATGTGGAATTCTATGTTCATCTCGACTGAAGATTGTCCGTCACGTTTCTCGAGGGACCCTGTCAAACTCTTTCTCTAAATCCAAGGCCGCTTTCGCACGAGCGTTTCCGTACGCGCGTTCGGGTGCGCCGCGTTTTAACTTTCAATGGGACCTTACACACGACGCGTTTTACGGTCCTACTGAACTCCATTGAAAGTTAAAACGCGGCGCACCCGAAAGCGTACGGAAACGCTCGTGTGAAAGCGGCCTAATAGAGTAATAAGCGTCTTCATGTTCCGTTCTCAAGATTTCTCTGTTACCATTATCAGGGCAAAAACTCGTAAATAGTATCCTATACTATCCTTCTTGACCTTCTTTGTAAAAAAAAAATCATGTTTTTATTCCAATGTAGGATTACAATGCAACTCCTCGGTAGTTTAAACATCGAGTTCTGTTGAAGTATGGAAGACAAATGAGTGGAAGGGTGGTGAGCTAAACACAGAGAACAGTTGGAGTTTTATTCATTGACGTTTCGTTCTTACCAGGACATTCTCAAAATACATACAATTTCAGGAAATGAACTGATTATGTACTTCATCCTTGCCATGTCCTCCTCACTTCATCTGCCTCCATTACCCCCCCCCCCCCGGCATGGTCGGAGTCATCTGAGAAGTATAGAGTACGGATGAGGGTATGGATCAGCTGGGGGGAGAGGGACATGGCAAGGATGAAGTATATAAGCTGTTCATTTTCTGAAATTGTACTTTGAGAATGTCCTGGTAAAGACGAAACGTCAGTGAATAAAACTCCAACTGTTCTCTGTGTTTAGCTTACCACCCTTTCACTCATTGAGTTCTGTTTCATTGCCTGTGGACAGCATGATCGCTCTGCTTTAGTCTTCTGGCATCTCCTTCCGACTAAGTCTCATGAGGTTTACTCCACCGTATCTGAAGATTTCGCAAAGTGCTCCCTCATGTTTTATTGCTTTATTTTTTACAAAGGATTATATAGGCGGAGCATGCCGACAGGAGACCTTTTGGTCCATATCTAGGTCATTGCTCGTTTTACTTCGTCTTCTCCGGTTTGATCATGAGGGATTTCTTCCTCCTTGTCTACATCCGTTTCTTCCCGCTGTTCTTCGTGTTCACCATTCATTGAGTTATGTATAGAGGAAAATGTAAAGGGTACAGACGGATAGATGTTAATGGAAGTAAAGTCTATAAAGAAAAAAATGAGTGACGTATTTTAGAGATTTATTGAATGTGGAGTAGGGCAGGGGGAGACTGATGATGACAGTGGAAGATGTTAAGAAAATGACGACTGAGATGAGATAAAAAAAAAATATAGAGCTATAAAACAGGGTGAAATACAAAGAGCATCGAAAATTATAAAAGCTGGTAAGGCACCTGGGTTAGATGGGTGTCATGTGGAGTATCTGGCGAAGGAAGGAACAGTTACGGTGGATTGGCTAGTGAGGTTATCTAATGTGTGCCTAAGGAAGGGGAATGTGCTTTTCCAAAGAAAAGTAGACACATATGAATGTAGTAGTGTCAGCGGGAACGATCTGTTAAGCTGGAAAGGCATATTGGAGGGGTTGGGGGTATAGGTAACATAGCCTTCATCTCGAACAACTAAACAACATAATTACTTCCGAATGTATCCTGCTATTCTTGAGGAAGGTAAATCTACTACATCAACACTATCAATGTTCATAGTCATAGTAACCGGCCCCAGTATTTTTTTTTTATTGTTACTTTTGTTTATTTGTTTAGTTATTTTCCTGCTGCAGGAAGAGTTCATCCCAACTACAGGGCAGGACTGTGACCTCTAGCTGAATACAGAACCACATTGGCATTCAAAGAAAATGACTATCAAAAGAAGACTGAGCCTTTATACGACGTTTCGCTTTATGAAGCACACGATGTACGAGACGTTGAATGGCATTCAAGGAAAATGACTATCAGAAGAAGACTGAGCCTTTATACGACGTTTCGCTTTATGAAGCACACGATGTACGAGACGTTGAATGGCATTCAAGGAAAATGACTATCAGAAGAAGACTGAGCCTTTATACGACGTTTCGCTTTATGAAGCCCACGATGTACGAGACGTTGAACTAATAAAGGCTCCATTCTCACACAGTGTTTCTCTCGATAAAGTTATCGACAACCGCCAATTACATCCAAAAGATCTAACGCAATTGCACCTGGGCTTCGAAAAAGAACCAGGATGAGGGTGTCGTTCTCCCTAGGACAGTGGTTCTTAACCTGTGGGGAATTCCCCACGGGTGGGGAATGGCGGAGTTGCCAAGTGGGGAATGACCGGTTGGACAGAAGAGCCACCGTTTTTTTTTTTTGTTTTTTTTTATTGATGTTTTTTTTTTTTTTTTTTTTTTTTTCTGGTGTCTTCTTGTTGTCACATTACGTGAATTTGTTTCCACCCACAAATAATCGATAGTACTTCAAAATTTAATATATTACATCCAAATGTTGACTTACTTTACAAATCACAACCATTTACAGACTGTTTTAATAGCAAAAACAATCAATATATGAGGTATTGTAAGTCATGTTTGGGTAAAAGTGACAACACTGTATATTTACGTAATAAACACTGCATGGGTTAAAATCGAATTTGTCAAAGACCGATGCTGTGGTGGGAAATGGAGAGTTCGCTCACTAAAAAGTGGGGAATTGGAGAAAAAAGGTTAAGAACCCCTGCCCTAGGAGGAATCAATTAAAGCCACTGAGTCAAGTGTTGGAATAGACCAGCGTTTCCCAACCTTTTCCGACCCTGTTGCCATGCCTAAGCAGTCCAGCACCCCTATCTTGTTTTTAGAAGGATAAAAGAAAATTAAGTGTACTACTTGATGATTTATTTTCTTGGTTCCTTAGAACTGAAACAAATTGACAATATTGTTTGTAGAAGAAATAACAACACCCCAGAAAAATAAAATAGCATAAAAAATTCAAATAGGTACAACTAGGTAATCAATGATACATATATCAATGTGATTTTTGGGTGCGTCACTTCCCAGCACCCCCTATAATTGATTTCAGCACCTCCAGGTGGTGCTAGCACCCTGGGTTGGGAAACGCTGGAATATACATACAAAGGATTACAAAGGATTACAAAGGCGGAGCATGCCGACAGGAGATCTTTTGATCTATATCTAGGTCGGATGCGAAAAAAAATCATAATAATAAAACAATAAATAAAAACTATAATAATGTAAATAACAAATAAAATACATAAATAAATGCATAGGTATAGTTATATAATAAACAAACAGGTAAATAGTAAATAATAATAAATTGACATATAACTAATAATAAATGAAAATCAGAAAGACAAATGATAACAAAAAAAAAATGATAATATAAGATACCGGTCATGGTTCCTCTGGATCATGCTGGAAGAGGTTTCTGACCTGCCCAGAAGCTTCTGCAAGACCAGTGCATGTGAGTACCTTCCACTCCAGGGTATGACCTCCTCTGCAACGAGTTTCATCAGTGGACCGCTATTTCTGGTAGGTCATTCGGCGAATCACAGCTGGCGACCGGATATACACTGCACACGGTACTAACCTGACACACTACCTGCCCGACTGCCCGGGACCTGCATTCCTTATAAGGGCATCGCCCAGGGTATCTGAGGCTCCTTTCACACGTATCGACTTTTCGCCGTGCGCCGTCCACGACACGACGTCGTGCTCTCAGATAATCATGGATGTCTATGGACGCTTTTACACATCACGACCACATCCATCAGGCTCCTTCCACACGTACCGACTTTTCGCCGTGCGCCGTCCACGACACGACGTCGTGCTTTCCAATAACCACAGATGTCTAGGGACATTTTTTCACACGTCACGACCACGACCGTGTGTGGAAGCGTCCATAGACATCCACGGTTATTTGAGAGCACGACGTCGTGTCGTGGACGGCGCACGGTGAAAAGTCGATACGTTTGAAAGGAACCTGATGGTCTTGTAAGCTTAGTCTTAGGGCTGGAGAGCCCCTGTGAACTGTGGCAACTTGCCAAGTGTCAGCTTCCCTATCAGCTACACTACGGCCTGGGCGACACTAAAGTCGTCCTCCCCAAAGCGATGGGCTGGTAATTCTAAGACTGTGGGAGCTTCGTGGCCAGAGAATTTAAAACAAGAAGAAGAAGGAGAACAACAACAGTAAAAACAAGAAGAAGAAGAAGAAGAAGAAGAAGAAGAAGAAGAAGAAAAAACAAAATAAAAAGAAAGGAGGAGTAGGAGGAAAAGGAGAAAAAAGAAGGAGAACAACAACAACAAAAACAAGAAGAAGAAGAAGAAAAATAAAAAGAGAGGAGGAGTAGGAGAAAAAGAAGAAAAAAGAACAACAACAACAAAAGAAGAAGAAGAAGAAGAAGAAGAAGAAGAAGAAGAAAAATAAAAATAAAAGAAAGGTGGAGTAGGAGGAAAAGGAGAAGAAAAAGAAAAGAAAAAGAAGAAAAGGAAAAAGAAGAAAGGAAAGAAGTAGATGAAGAAGAAGAAAAAGAAGAAGTTTAACAACAACAACAATAACAAGCACTTTGGTAACGACTGAGTTGTAGCCTACCAAATAATTTTCCTCCGTTACAGGTGCCACTTCTCTCATCATTCAGGATGTCTTATTCATATCTATGTTGCTCTTATTTAAAAAATAAAAAAAAAAAAAAAAAACAACCAAAAAAAAAAAAACTATAGCCTATCTTGAACAATTCCCCACCAAATCAGAAGGCACTTACACTTGTTCTGAATCTCGACAAACACCTTCATACACCTCCATGGTTCCTCCTCAGTAGCGGCAAGGATGTGTCGAAGTCAAAACGGGTCACAAGAAGAATTGTCACCCCAGAACGCCCACATGAAGAATCGTCACCTCAAGAGATCCTGCCTGAAGAATTGTCACCCCAGTACGCCGAATATACATTAACAGTGGAATAAAGATTAGGTTAGGTTAGGTTAGGTTAGGTTTGGCTAGGTTAGGTTAGGTTTGGCTAGGTTAAGTTAGGTTAGGTTAGGATACGTTACGTTAGGTTAGGTTAGGTTGAATGAGGGTTATGCTTATTGTCATCAACTTATACAACCGAAGAATCGTAATGCCAGGGTTGCCCTCATAAAGAATTGTCACCCTAGGATAGCTCACAAGAAGAATTATCACCCTAGGATAGCTCACATGAAGAATTATCACCCTGTCGAAGTCTGTAGTGACGATTCTTCATCAAAACTATCTTCCCAGGCTTGTCCGAAGATAAATATGGCAAAGAATTATGAGATTTGGCTATGAGCATCTAGACGATTCTTAGAATGTTTCGTTAAACTTAGAAAGATTGTTTTGTCTTTAATTGTACGTGTACGTGTGTGTGTGTGTGTGTGTGTGTGTGTGTGTGTGTGTGTGTGTGTGTGTGTGTGTGTGTGTGTGTGTGTGTGTGTGTGTGTGTGTGTGTGTGTGTGTGTGTTTGTGTGTTTTGTTAAGAGGAAAGAAGGCATTGCCGATATCGGATTTGCTTTCAAAAAATTTCAGGCTATTTTCGTTGACCCTGAATAACTCAAAGTGGCCAAACATCTCTACCTTGATGGTCGCCCATAAATGCACATGTAGTTTTTTTTTTTTTTTTTGTGGACACTCGAACCTCACCTAACAAATGTGCATTTCTTTCTTTAATATTACAAAGGATTACAAAGGATTACAAAGGCGGAGCATGCCCAACAGGAGACCTTTTGGTCCATATCTAGGTCGGATGCGGAAAAATTATATTAATAATAAAATAATAAATAAAAACTATAACAATGTAAATAACAAATATAAAATACATAAATAAATACATAGGTATAGTTTAAATAATAAACAAACAGGTAAATAGTAAATAATAATAAATTGACATATAACTAATAATAAATGAAAATCAGACAGACAAATGATAACAAATCAAAAACAAATAATATAAAATAAATTATAATCATTACAGCATCTTACTTAGGTATTTATCTAAATGATTCTTAAAGCTTCGAACTGAACTACATTGCACTACCTGTGCAGGAAGTTTATTCCATTCATTAACTACACGGTTGGCAAAGTTGTTTCTACCATGTACAGAAACCCTCTCGAATCAATTT
>NC_134793.1:14902164-14907164 GCF_046742065.1 Oratosquilla oratoria | reverse complement strand
TTTTTCATATGACCCAATGGATTTAACCTTTCCGATGTCCAAGACTGAATGTAGCTGAATAAAATCGACTGACGACATTCAAATCAAATGGTCAGTAAGAATGACAGGAAGGCTGGACCTCCAGTTTAATTCAAATTAAGTTACGCTCGCTTCCTCGACCACAGTTGAGCGAACGAACCTCGTTTTCTGACAGTGAGTTGCAATGACAAAGCCTGTCGACATGAGTGCTTTCGATCCAAAATGAAACTGGATTGAAAGATTAAGAACTAAGATAATAACAATAAAGCAAGAATATTAATAGAAAATAAAAGAAAGATACACATAAAATGAAATAACCATAGAAATGAAACGATGATGAAAATGTGATAAAACAAAAGATGAAAGAATATATATGTATATATATATGCAAAGTAGACCACTTGGAAAAGGAAACTAACGAAGCAGAGCGCTTTCGTATATTACATATTTAGTGCAAAAAGATGTAATATACGAAAGCGCTCTGCTTCGTTAGTTTCTTTTTCCAAGTGGTCTACTTTGCATAAATGAACACACGTACCCGTGTTCTTATTAGCATTATATATATATATATATATATATATATATATATATATATATATATATATATATATGTATATATACACACACACACACTATATATATATATATATATATATATATATATATATATATATATATATATACATAATATTTCGTTCAACTCCTCGACAGGTTACACTTTGAAATGTAGTGGCTTGGTGGAAATATTTTTCACCCAAATAATAGCAGTGTTAACTTATGCTGTCCTGGCCGTTCTTCATCATTTAGAATCTAAATGATGAAGAACGGTTTTCACATCTCAGACACTCAGGAGACCTACTAGACAGAATCCGAGATATCTGCGCCAGAAACAAGAAGTTGGCCAGGCTGGACGTCAAAAGTCTCTTCACATGTGTTCCCTCAGATAATGTAATACAGCTCCTTAGGAATAGAATCGAGAAGGAGAAAATCGACTTCCTCCTGCCCCCCAACCACTTTGTCGATTTGATAAAACTTTATGTTGAATTTGATTATTTCAAGTTCCAGGACCGCTTCTTCCACCAGAAATTTGGCATGGCCATGGGTTCTCCTTTAAGTGCAGTCCTGGCCAATTTGTTTATGGAATTTCTAGAAACAGGACCCTTTGCTAACATCGTTCCCGATCATGTGACCTGGCTGCGATATTTGGACGATAACTTATTCGTCACACCCAGGCGTTTCAATCTTCATCGCTTGCAGACGGCATTAAACGAAGTAAAGCCCACCATTCAGTTTTCCCTAGAGGAAGAAATCCACGATTCTCTTCCTTTCTTGGACACATGTCTTTAAACATGGTAACCAGCTTGAATTTAAAGTATATAGAAAGCCTACTAACAAAAATTATTTAATTCATTTCTACTCCCACCATGACATTAAGACCAAGAGAGGAGTAGTAATAGGCTTTTTCCTTAGGGCGCTTAGGATATGCAGTGCAAAATAATTAGAGGAAGAGTGCAGGTTTATTAAAGAGACCTTTGTAACACTAAAATTTCCAGAATTTCTTTTGGATAATTGCAGAAAGCAGGCCGCTAAGATTCGGGAAAGCTGTAGGCAGCAGGACAGCACAGCAAAACGTCTCGTGTTGCCAACCAGCGACGTTGCCACCAACCTGACACATAGTTTAAGAACTACCAATGTGGATGTAGTGTGCCAAACCAGCAGGACGATAAAAGACATCACGATGACGAGAATATACAACCACCAAACACCGGGCACTAAAGCCGGTGCTTATCGTATTCCATGTTTGGGATGTGATAAAGCTTACATCGGAGAAACGTCACGCGACCTGAATACACGAATACGTGAACACGGTTACGACGTCAGGCATGATGTCACCACCAATGCGTGACACATAGAAACAGGGAACACCATCTTATGGACTGGAAGAATGCAGAGCTGCTGATACGAGATCCAGACAAGATCCGCAGGAAGTGTTTGGAAGTAGCGATCATTCAAGGAACGAACACTATTGAACAAAACAGGGGCATGTTCAACATCTCACCCCACATAATTCCCCTAATACCCATGGCCAACAAAATTTTAAACCACCATTTGTGAGCATTTAGCCCGCGGAAGTTTGGGCCAGCATTCTCAACCATCCCCCTTCTCCTCCTCCTCCTCCTCCTTCTCCTCCTCCTCCTCTCCTCCTCCTCCTCTTCCTCCTCTTCCTTCACCCTTACTTCTTTTCTCTCCCCGTTCCCTCCTTTCCCCTTATTTAATCTCAAGCAAATGTATCTCAACTTATACTTGAAAAAGCTGTAATAAGCGAAACGTCGTACATATAAAGGCTCCGTCCTCATATGGTGTTTAACTCGTCAAGAACGGCTTTACTCAAATAAAAGAAAATTGTCCTCTCATAGAATTCTAAAGGCCCTTCTTGTTATATCAGCATTTTCGTTCAGACTTGCTTACACTATTTCACATATAGAGATCTGACAACCAACAGCTGTTCCCTCCCACTACGTCTCGTTCCACACGTGTCGACTTTTCGCCGTGCGCCGTTCACAACACAACGTCGTGCTCTCAACTCACCATGGGTGTTAATGGATGCTTTCACACGTCACAACCATGATCACATGTAAAAGCGTCCATAGACACTCATGGTTGGTTAGGAGGACTACGTCGTGTGGACGGTGCACGGCGAAAATTCGATGCGTGTGAAACGAGGCTACTATTTTGAGATCTGTTGGATGCCCCAAGGACTCTTGCCAGTCACTGAGGGGCTGCGGACTTTCCACTTAGGAAAAACCGAGGGAACAGTTAACCAAATAATATCTAGTTAGTCTCCTTATCGAAACAAAATACTTTACTAGTGACGTATACAATCTGCTGATAACAGTTTAACAAAGTTTGTTGATAACACGATCATATATTCTATAACAGACGACATAGTCTAATGATAACAGTTCGACAATACAGTTTACTGACAACAATTTGATGTTTAAAGTAAAAAAGTAAAGCATGCGCAACACTGTTTGTGTCCAATGAAACAGAGGATATGATAATTTCTGCCTCGAGTTGGACTGACGGAAAGCTCGCAGCTAGCAGCTCCACAGTATTTAGCAATGGTTCTCGGTTTTTACTGTAGATCTCTTTAGGGAAGAGGGCCGAGAATGTTTTCTGTGTTGCGTTAGTATAGAACTGAGATTAGTAGGACGTAAGCACTCGCTGGTTGTCAACTTTCCACATATGAAAATGTTAATGAAATAGAGTTGAAGTTGATGGAGAGATCTCATAAGAACGTGAGAACATAGGAATGGAGGAGACTGTAAGTGACCATAAGGCCTATACTAGGCAGTCCCATGTCCCTTACCACACGTCATCCCTGTCCATAAATTAATATAATATTCTTTTTAAACAACCAATTGTCTCAGCGCTTATTACATGGCTGCTAGGCCTATTCCATTCTTTTGGTCAAACAGTTCTTGCCTATTTCCTTCTTAAACCTAAATTTGTCCAACCTCGAGCCTAGTCCGGGGATCGAGTGTCAGCCCCACAGGGTTGCACCCCGAAATGGACGTGAGGGTGTTGACGGTTTTGGAAAATATGCAGAACTAATACAAATCTTCCCTAGGTTCATCTTGTGATGCAACGTTAATTTGGTATCATTACAGAGATATATCAGGATCTTTTCCATTTTCAGTTTCTATTAGAGGAACGAGTAAATTATTATTCGTATCAGATTTATGTTTACCCACAGTATATGACGTAAATAACCTTTTCCAATGCTTGTTTTTTTTCTAATTCTTTATGAACACCCACATGAATCCGGTCATTGCTAGTTTTTTTTTTTTTTTTTGGGGGGGGGGGGGATTGTTATGAATTTGTTTGATATATTTCAGTCCCTGATGAAAATAAATTTTATTCACAGCACAGATCGAATTAGGTTTTTGCCTGAATCCTTAGGCGGAGAAACACACACACACACACACACACACACACACACACACACACACACACACACACACACACGACTCAATGGCGCTATGGTAGAATTCTCGGCCGCCACTAAAGCCATTCGGGTTCGAATCCCGCTCAGAGCTGAAATAATTTTAGTATCACTGCGCTGCGAGTCGTTATTCCAACTCTCGTGTGCGTGTAAGGTCACAGTATTACCCATAGATCGGTCATATATAAGCTCTGAGCTCTCTTCCGGGAGGGAATTAACTGTCGATCATGAATCCAACACGTGATCCAAGATCATGGTGAATCACACATACACACACACACACACACAGACACACACACACACACACACAGGTACACACACACACACATACACGCACACTCACGGATGTACACATGCACGCTGACACAAAAAAACAAGCATACACAATAGTATGCATTTCTTTTGTCTTGAAATTTTATTAGAATGTTGTAACTGTGCACATTGTTTTCACTTCTTATTCACAAAAATCTTATCGTTCTGTTCCTCGGGAACTATTCATCTGTGCGGCGTATGCGTTGCTCAAGACGGAGTGCATTTCGTTAGTCTTGGCCTAGGTTCTTATCTTGCTCTCAGAAATATCAGAGTCATGATTACAATCTTATCAAATGTTAAGTCATCTTTGATAGTGAATAGGCAAAAGGCGCTAGTTATGGAAGTTTTGTGAAAATACGAACAAGAAGATTATCAATTATCAGAATGCTGTCTATTCTAATACTACTTATATATATGTATATGTATATATACTCTTTACTCTTTACTCTGTTGGTTGTCAGGCCGGACGGCCCCTTCACCGCTTTCCCTATGCCTCTCCAGATGGTTCTATCCTCTGCCAATTCCTTCCAGTCCTCTCTTGGTGCCACCCTCTCCACGTCCTTCTTTACTCCATCCATCCATCTGTACCTGGGTCTCCCTACTGGTCGTCTGTCCTCCACTCTCTCTCTCTCTCTCTCTCTCTCTCTATATATATATATATATA